>NC_140218.1:22088717-22688717 GCF_951802725.1 Rutilus rutilus | reverse complement strand
TGCCCACACACAACACACCTCCCACAGATGCGTTTTGTAAATGGATGGGTGTATTTCAGTACTCCAGGCGTCTAAGTCTCTTGTCCAACATTCAGCTCATAAGCTCATCGCTGTTTGCAGTTTTAAGCAAATGAAGTAAACACGTTAATCATATCAGCCTACAACCAATGAGCTATTCTCCTTGATGGATTTGTAATCTCTATAAACACCCTCCTATAATGATGAATGAAATAGGATTCATAAGAAGCTTGTGAAACATATTCTCATAGGTTTTATTGCTCATATCTAATCAGCTTTACAATAACTATTAATTTGTGATTGGGACTATTTTATGTGCAGTCTAAATAGATACAGGGTGCTTTAAGAATAAACTTAGACAAGCACACTTGCCACTCTGATCTCATTAGGTATTCATACGAAATGGTGACATATGCATTGTTTGGATATATATAATGAAACATAATTATATGGATGTATATTGACAGCATCTAAAACATAAATGTCTTTAGGAATGTAAATTTGTGTCTTTACAAATCCTTTATAATATATTTATTTGTTAATATTTTTTTATTATATTTAAATGCATGTGACTATATTTCTATAGTGTACTATTATTTAGATACAACAATAATAATTTTATAATAATAATAATATTGTTATATTCAAATAATAAATTCTATATTAAATTACAAACAAATAACAAATAATAAATTGATAATAATTTGTTACAATATACTATACATTTACAGTATTTACACATTTTTAAGGAAATACAATTAAAAATAAATTATTCCGTAATGTAATTTGTTTTAAAAGTTAGGCTTGGGTAAAGTGATGGAATCCTTCAAAATGAGTTACACTACTCTAGAAATAAATATATAAAGGTGTTGAACAAATTCAGTATTCTATTAAACTAAAATATTCTACTGTAACCTTTTTAAGTCAGTAATTGTTAGTTCATAAAATATTTGTGTTTTAGATGTAAAAAAAAAAAAAAAAGGAATCCACACCCCAAATGGTAGATAGACTGAAAGGTTTTTATTATTATTATTATTATTATTATTATTATTATTATTATTGTGCACAGTCACTTTTTTGTTAGTGCACTATGGTATTTTGTTGTGCCTTTATATGAGAATCTTCAGTAAAATACTACTTTTCAATGGATCTTGAACTTTGCATTTTTTGGTGTGCGGATTCCTTTTTTAGTTTTTTCATGTTTTGTAAACTGAATCTGCGCACCCAGAAAATACTTTTCATGTACAAATTATTGGCACTGGACTTTTTCATAATTTTTGTCAGTTAGATGCTGTCAATACATTAATAATGTAAATATATGTCTGCTAGAACAACACTTTACATACAAATACCTGTGAATACTAATGTCGCATTATAAACACATCCGCACTCATTTACACTCATACACGCATCACCAATTAGCGCGTGTTAATTAATGGACACGAATGATGTATGTTTTAATATTCCTGTTGCTCAAACAGTAGAGCAAGTTGCTAACAATGCCATGGACATGGGTTCAATTAAAGGCATGACAACTGATAAAATATAGAATAAGTGTAAGTTTGGATAAAAGCATGTTTGTATGTGCATTAAGAGAAGAATAATTCAGTGGTTCAGAGAGGCCAAGTAGGAAATGTATTTCTTGATCTTGTTAGAAGATGTTAATTGTTGCTTTTAAGTGCCCCATTACCCCAGCAAATGCCCTCATTCATGCCAGCTGAGGTTCTTTTCCACAGCCGTCAGTGAACCCTCTCTGGGGTCATAAAGAGTTAAGCTTAGAGCTACAGCACTGCTGAGATGCCATGATCTGCTGTGTGTTGAACACCAATAATTTCCACCCCCTGTTGCACTCCTCACAATCATATTAAAGAAAGATAATATAACATAATTGTTTTTACTAATATGCATATGTATAGGCTAAAAACAAAGAATGAGTTGCTCCCCTTAAGACCACCACAGCCAAGCCATAGAAGTGTCATGATAGCCCCTTTAGCAGAAAATAACACAGGAACAGAGTGGCAATTATATTGTAATTGAGATACACCGACAACGAAGCCATTACGAGGGTCATGTGAGTCTTAACGCTCAAACATTCTCTTTCTCTCCATCAAATTTCTTTAATCATCTATAATTTGAAGAGCGCTTTCCACCAACTCCACCTTGCTTAGGCACCTTTTTTTAGCATAATTTTGTTTCCGATTGCATTGAAATAGGCAGAGCAGCTTCCACTTCACCATTTGCCATAAAACAAAGCAAAAAAAGAGAGAAAAATAATTGTGGATGTTGGGGGTGCAGGGCTTTGTGATCGAGATATGCAAGTTGAGGCATTCAGCATCACAATGAAGACTCGCGCTTTTGTGATGGGCAATGCTTTCTATTTTATTCAAAGTGCGGTAAATACATGCGGGATACGGGAGCAAACATAAATCAGTGATGAGGACCCTTCCCTGTAGCCTCGTTTTGTCCACCATTACTCCCAACTTGAGGATAAAGAGAGATGGAAAAAGAGAATGGAGAATGAGATGAGGAACAAAAAGAGATGAAGCCTTTGCCATTGAAATCTTTATTCTCATTATGACAGCGGTGCCGGTGCGCTATACGTACTCTTCATTTTAATGCTGCCCCACACTGAGCCACTAATCTTCCTCTTTCTGTTTATTTATCTTGGGAGGGGGAAATAAAAACATTGCAGAACTGGAAATTTAATTACTGCTGTTGGTGTCATAATATAAATGTCTGATAATCTAATTCTATTCATAAGAAAGACAGTGATAAATCACTGCTCTTTTTTTTAAACTGATATCATTGAACGGGCAAGGTGTGCTATTCAGCTTATAGCAAACCACAAAACAGAGCTGTGAAAGAGCACAATTTGGAGCATTTGTCCATGTTTTAAAAGAAGATTTGGTAAATTGTAAGCCTTCAAATTATTAAACAGCAGTATAAATGAATTTTTGTGTATTTCTGCACCTTTGTTGGCACCAAACAGAACTGACATCGCCTTAAAAGGAATAGTGAACATTCATACCTTATCAGCTGTTGCCAGCCAGCATTTTTCTTAGACAATCTTTGCTCTGCGATTTAAAAGATATTTCCAAAGATACATAATCTTTAATTCAGACTTTAAATAAAAGGTTTATTGTCATAGATCAGTGTTATTTTAGGGATGCACATCCAGGGCACGAAGCTCCCGTTCCACCACATCCCAAAGATGCTCTATTGGGTTGAGATCTGGTGACTGTGGGGGCCATTTTAGTACAGTGAACTCATTGTCATGTTCAAGAAACCAATTTGAAATGATTCGAGCTTTGTGACAACCATGTCACAAAGCTCGAATCATTTCAAATTGGTTTCTTGAACAAGCATTATCCTGCTGGAAGTAGCCATCAGAGGATGGGTACATGGTGGTCATAAAGGGATGGACATGGTCAGAAACAATGCTCAGGTAGGCCGTGGCATTTAAATGATGCCCAATTGGCATTAAGGGGCCTAAAGTGTGCCAAGAAAACATCCACCACACCATTACACCACCACCACCAGCCTGCACAGTGGTAACAAGGCATGATGGGTCCATGTTCTCATTCTGTTTACGCCAAATTCTGACTCTACCATCTGAATGTCTCAACAGAAATCGAGACTCATCAGACCAGGCAACATTTTTCCAGTCTTCAACTGTCCAATTTTGGTGAGCTCGTGCAAATTGTAGCCTCTTTTTCCTATTTGTAGTGGAGATGAGTGGTACCCAGTGGGGTCTTCTGCTGTTGTAGCCCATCCGCCTCAAGGTTGTGCGTGTTGTGGCTTCACAAATGCTTTGCTGCATAGCTCGGTTGTAATGAGTGGTTATTTCAGTCAAAGTTGCTCTTCTATCAGCTTGAATCAGTCGGCCCATTCTCCTCTGACCTCTAGCATCAACAAGGCATTTTCGCCCACAGGACTGCCGCATACTGGATGTTTTTCCCTTTTCACACCATTCTTTGTAAACCCTAGAAATGGTTGTGCGTGAAAATCCCAGTAACTGAGCAGATTGTGAAATACTCAGACCGGCCCGTCTGGCACCAACAACCATGCCACGCTCAAAATTGCTTAAATCACCTTTCTTTCCCATTCTGACATTCAGTTTGGAGTTCAGGAGATTGTCTTGACCAGGACCACACCTCTAAATGCATTGAAGCAACTGCCATGTGATTGGTTGATTAGATAATTACATTAATGAGAAATTGAACAGGTGTTCCTAATAATCCTTTAGGTGAGTGTACTTTTTATAAATTTTTTATTTCAGTTTTAGTTCTAGATATTTTAGTACAGTTAAACTATATGAAAATGAGAAATATTGCTTTGGGAACTAGCAGAAATAACATTTAAAAAATTAGTTTTTGTAATATTTTGTTTCAAGTAATAAAAAAAATATATTTTATGGTTTTAGTTAACTATAATAGCCCTGTCATTGTTGTAGAATATCAGATAAAACTTTTTTGCAATGTCACACTTTATTCCAGTTTATGTCAGAATACTATCCAATCTACTTTTACCATTTTATGAGCACATTTTACGTAAAACCATGCAGAAACCAATGTTTCTGTGTCGGGCTGTTTTCTGCATATTAAGCTGGGTTAGGAGAAAGTATTTAAATCAACAAAATGACACACTTATTTAAATTTCATTGAGTTAATGTTGCAACGTAGCAGATGAAAAATCATATTCCTTTTTCTTCCAGCTGTAAAAATAAATGATTGATGTTTTAATATAGCTGTACAGTCAAACAATGTATTGTTTTAACATTTTCACATTCTGACTCATGTGTTCTGTCCTCCTACAGACGTTCTTCGTATTCTGCCCTTTGGCCTCTTGTCTCCTTGTTTTTGATCACTTTGTTTTCCCTCCTCCTGTCCTCCTTTCTGCTGTCTTTCCCGACCAACTTCTCTCTTCAAAAGCATTTACCCATCTGTGATAGCAAGTCAAGCGCTGTAGCATCATACGCACAGTCATGCGCACATGTACGCTTTGTTGTTAATGTATTCTGTTTAAAACCCATTCACCCCTCAACACACTTCTACACTCTGTCCCTCTCTGGGCGTACTTTAAATAAACCTTTGATGTCTAATCTAATGTTCTAGATATGTACGAGGCTGAGACGATCAACTACTACAGTACTGACAGAGAGGAGTGCTATTGCACAACGCATTATTGAAGTATCAGGCGAATACAATAGAAGTATAGGGAAATGAGCCTGCAATGTCTTTCACTGACCTGATTTTAGATAATCCACCTACTTAAAACTCTGAATCGTCACCCCTTGGTCCTATATTTGGCTGCTTTGTAACGATGTGCCTAAGGTTAGAGTATAGGAGATGACGCTAATAGCTAAACTGTTAGCGCTGTGAGTTTTTGTGTCGGTGTGACAGGCGGCAATGACAGTTTACAGCGAGAGGAAGCAGCCAAACTCTCCAGATGGGCAATTTTCAGTGACTTTGGCCCGCTGATTCACTTTCCTCTGCGGTCGGCACTTCTGACTTCCAGTCAATGTGTTTTTCTTCATTGAGGTAGCACTGTGCTATTTTGCAAATGAGCTGTAGAGGCGAGCATTTCATAATATATCTCTTGAGGGGACAAACACCAGAACCTGTATTAAAACAAATTAATGAGTTAGTTAAGTACCCTTTGCGATAGTGTGGGAAATTTTTCAGCCCGATGGTTAATTTCAGTCTGTGGGCACAAAGAGGATAAATGACATTGAGAGGTTTCGCAACATGGCCACCATAATCTTCATTTCAATCATCAGCTCTCGCTTCGCAAGGGAGCGGATTTTACTGCTGAATATTTTACACTTGCCTTTCATTTTCCCGCTCTGGTGCTTTCTTGCAGCTTCTCTGGTCTTCGATCTCTGAAGCTGATGCCTTTAGCAGAGGACTTCTCCCTTCATTACACTCTTCTAACATGTGACTTCTCAAAAAACATTCTACTGTAAAGTTGGCTGCCTTTTAGATTTAATGTTACTTTTTTCTAATCTATGATTTTATTCATAAATATTTAAAATTAAAATGTTCATTAAAATCTGAGTGCAGTTGAGGAAATTTGCTGCACAAACCGAATTTGGCAGCCTGTTGATTGACATTTGTACTTTGATGAGGACAGGACACATTAGGACTGGGTAAAAATATAAATTTTCCAGTTAATCACATCTTGCTTTGAACAGACAAAACGTCTATGTACTGCAAAATAATGGGCATAAAACATGGTCTTTCTATTAAGTTGTTTTGAATGGCTGCATGCAATAGTATAAGGGTATATTGGAATCCGATTAATGAACAAATTACTCTTTTGAACTGGTTCTTTGTAGTGAATCAAAAACATATAATATGAGCTATAGCAGTATTGTAGAATATAGACCCTATATTAGTTCAGTCATGAAACTCTAGAGGGTGCAGGCTGATAGGTCCTTTACATGCAATCTGCAAGCAATCACATCATTACCACATGATACAAGCTGATTGGACTCAGCTGATCCTGCAGCCAATGAGATTGCTTGCTCAACATTTAAATACTGTGGTCAGGCCTGTCTCAATGGTTGTATCATCACTCTCTCACTGAATCATCTGAAGTGTTTTCTCAGTCAGTAAAACAAACAAACAGACAGTATCGAGATAACATCTAGCACTGTTTTCAGATTTAAAAACGTTTAAAACATCTAGAGATAGAGTAGGCTACACTCGTCCGGCAGTACCGTTGCTCTCACTGATGGTCCGAAAGGTGCCTAATAGTTAGGCTATGCCTTTGTAACTTATTAGTGATAAATAAAAACCCTTTGTGCGTACTGTCAGATGAAATCCTGCAGGCGTCCATGCTTTCTCCATCCATGCAATAAATGCACATCATTGAATGAGCACGGATTTACATGAACTTCTCAGGTAATATCTATGGTTTGACCCATTTCAGAGGTGGCCAAAATCAGACTAAATAAAGCTCTCTTTATGAACTTGATGTATATTTTTAACAAGCAAAATAATACAGCATCACGATAGATACACAGTCTTACTTTTAGCTATGTCTTTTAACTATGATAGTATTTCCGAAGGACAAAAATGAACTTTAACTATTGGCTTTACATCATCAAGTCAGCTGTCACTTTACTTTGGCGTGAGGCCCTGGGGAGGTGCGAAGCCCTGTACGGTCGCACACTTGGCACAGGCCTTGCGACTGCTCTGAGTCTGGTCCCTCTGAAACCCTCCACCTCCCCCCAGCTCCACCTGCTTAGATCTGCTACAGGATTTCAGCGGCAGCATATCTTACATGCTCACAGCAGCGTGTCTGTGTATTTATTGGCAGTAGCAAGCTCATATTTGCTCTGCAGCGGCACCAATAATCATCAGCAGCAGTGTAGCAGATCTAGTCCGCCAAGACCAAAAACATTGCCATATTCAATAACAATAACGGTTCATGTTTGAACTCTTGTGAGTCTATTTTGTAATGAATCATTAAAAAAAAACAAGTGTTCTTGAGTAATAGATTTATAACAATTTATACATTAATTAAACAAGAAATTTGCTATCCACAGAGGATGTTGTGTTTAGTATTATATATGTGGAAAATAAATATAAATAGCAAATGAACTGCATATAAAATTGTGTAATGTACCAACTTAGAAGGTTCCTTGCATAATACAACATTAGCTGAGAAATTTCTTTCATATATTAGCAAAATGAAATCAGATGAATTAGAACTGAATCTAATGGAATCAGAATCAAGAGCTTGTGAATTTGAATCGAATCCGGAAATCTGTAATGACCCTCATCCCAAGGACACATTTATACATGTTTCCTGTTATCGTTAATTTTAGGACATATCTCCAGTTTTCCTGCTTGGCACATTTCCAGAAGGCCAGCGAGATTTTCATTTGAAGTTTGGTCCCTTTGGAAGTCCCTTAATATTTCATACGTTTATTCCAGCCACTAACTAATTACCCCAGTACAGTGTCAAGCCCTACAGTACAGAGCGAGAGATGAAACTGTGCTTTTGAATGACTGAAGGGGGGATGGAGGAACACATCACCGTTAGTTTAGCTGGAGAGCTGTTGTAGCAGTTTGCTTTTGAAAGACATCACAAATGTCGATACTCTCTTGTGTAAACTTTAGTAGTGTAGATTTTTCTCTCTGTTTCATCTTTTGAATATTATTCCACATAAGCATCTCTACATCATTCCGATTTGTATAGATACTTTAAGAGTCTATGCAGTTACAAGTGTTCATAAACCTTAAATGATTAAAACATTCTAGGCAATAGTTTGCATGTCTTGTTCTGAGTTTAATTAAATTTATTTAGTGTTTTAAAGTTCTCATGATGTAAAATCTGCCATAAATGACCATACAAGAAACTGTAAGAAAATTAATCTTGCATAAAAGACAATACATTTCTAAACATGCCAGCAAAATTAACAACAGTAGTGAAAATAAAACTGACAAAAGGTCAGTACAGCCATATTAATTATGTATGCCCCAGTGCGTGCTGGGAAGAGGGTGAACGACAAAGCATTATTTAGATTAGAGATATTTGACCTAACAAAAAAAAAAAAAGCATTTAATTAGTATTATTATTTAAGTTGGTAGTTGTTCGAAGTAAACTGAAAAAAGCCTTGTATTGGTAATGTTTCATGGTTATTTCATGCATTTTTTACTTGATCTATGAATCATTTTTGCAGTGTAGCCTACATGTTTTTTTTAGTTCATTGTTGCAAAGACACTTGAAGGCAAAGCATTTAAAACAACAAGCATTGCACTGATGCTGAGCTGTTTTCTCTTGGTATCTTCCACCTAAATCATTTCAGGTATTTCTCTCTCTCTCTCTCTCTCTCTCTCTCTCTCTCTCTCTCTCTCTCTCTCTCTCTCTCTCTCTCTCTCTCTCTCTCTCTCTCTCTCCTTCATCCTTCACTTTTAAACTTCTACTTTGTTCCCTTATCCCCGCTGTCTTCTCTATTTCACTCGCTTGTTCGTGTTCTTGCTCTTTCTCTCTCTTTTTCCCTCTGATTCTCCCAGGAGCCCAACTGACCTAATTCTCCTCCGAAGACATGGCTGCACTCGCATGGGCGCGCACGGCTGTTTCTCACACTTGCATCTTTCATATCCCAGATTCACCTCACCTTGTGAAAAAACAATATTTTTTTTATTTCATCAGCTGCAGTAGGTCCATGCAATGTCCTCATTAAACTACCACAGAGCCATTTTTTCCATTCACAGCAACTTTAGCAAGGTGTTAGCAGTATAAAACTTTGTTTCTGTTGTGAGCTTACTTCCTCAGTGGACCCATTACTTATGTTTGTAGCCAAGTTCTTCATTAGCTTGAAGACCCTTCTGATAGGGAGGTCTGATTAATGAAGATTAAGTTCTAATTTGGTGGGTGACTCACAAACCAAAATGGGTCACAAGTCTGTTAGTTGGTTAGAAAAATAGTTAGTTCTCAGTACTGTATCGTATGTTTTTTAAAGTCACCATGAAATCAAAATTGACAACTCTTATTTTTTTTACAGAATGTTGCAGACAGTGCTTATTATAGGCTAAGTGATTTATCTATGCACATCATTATTTTTAAAAATTCATGTGCCCTCGTAATCTAACCTCCCCTTCCCCTCAAAACGACATCTGTTGTCTTCATGACGTGTGTCGGCGGAGGGTGGGGCTATATATCCTCCAGTCCACAACTGATTGCAAACTGGCATTCAGATCTGACACCATTTAGTTAGCAACGCCCAACTTCCTACAATCCAATCAATTCCTGAAGGAATCAAATCCCTTCTTACATTTTTCTCATTCCAAGGCTGCGTTTAACTCCACTTTTAGACATACACTCACAAACTTCTGTAAGCACTTCCCCTTGGGGGAATCCCTGCTGCTATTTTGAAATGTGTTCAACTTCGTCAAGTAGGCGAGGGAAGTTTATTTAGACAGACCCTTGACCCCTCGCATAAAGAGAGGCCTATAGAATGGCTCGTAAAACAAACTCACAAGGAAAAAAAAAACTGTAAATAATAAATCAGCTCCATATCGGATTCCAATTGATCAAGGGCTTAGGACGTTCCATTTAAACACATTGCATGGGTTCTGCCAGTAGTGGGCACTCGTGCAACATAAGCAATGACGTACATCCAAGTGAACGAGACAGAAGGAAGTTAGTGAGACCCGAAGCCATTTCACGTGGATATACATAACAATAGGGAAGAAAAGACTAACGTAACTTCCATTTCATGCTGACTTGAAATCATGGAGCTTTTCAGTAGCCAAGCTATTTTATTTCATAAGTATCATGGGGGTGCTATTAAACTCTAAGTCATGTTTTTCTTAGGAATATTTCAGCAATAAAGTGTTCAGAATTAGAACAAGCGATGTCCGATTCGGGAATGGATGACTCTTTTGAATCTGTTCTATTTAATGAATCGGCCGATCCTTTTGAATCATTGAAGTGATCCACTCACTCAACTGAATCAGTTGGGCGGTTCCTCCAACTGCACAGAGATCGCCTCTCGCAGCCCCTGTAACAACTTGTGCTCTGATATCCAGTACAACCTGAGTAACAGCTCATCCTCCCCATGTCTAAGGACATTGAGTCACCATGGTCACACCTTGCCAATACCGAGTTGTATGAGATTAACAGAAATAATCAAAATAGGTACACTGTAAAAAATTTGCTGTAGTTATGCAGCTGTTTGCCAGTAACTTACTGTAGATTTAAATTTATGTTATTTACTGGCAACAGTTTGTTCAAAGTTAAATGAACATTAAACATTAACAAGTCTTTGTCTTTACAGAATAAAACTATAAAATAACAATCTAATGCAAAGCATTCTGGGAACCAGAAATCTTCATCAACCTTTTTCTGTTTTTTTTCCTTCAGATTTTGGTTCCCAGAATGCTTTGCATGAGGCTGTTATTTTAGTTTTATTCTGTAACGATAAAGACTTGTTAATGTTTAATGTTCATTTAATTTTGAACAAATTGTTGCCAGTAAATAACATCAATTTAAATCTACAGTAAGTTACTGGCAAGTAGCTGCCAATAATACTGTAATTTCTACAGATTTTTCTAACAGTGTATTAAAATGTTACCCTCTAACTCGAAGATAAAGTACATTTACAAACACGCACTCAGGTGAGGTAACAACAGGTTTACTGATAAATAGTTAATGCACTCCATTAATATATAGATCTGCAGCACAAAATACATTTTATAGAAGTTTAGAGGGAGAAGCATTGTGCATTGGTAACATTGGAGATGGTAACATGTTATTCATACTCTCTTAAATACTATTCTATAGTATGCTGTACTCCAGTCTTGACAGAATGCAACCATGAAATAAGTCCACATTATTACTTTATCCCATCAACAATCAGTAATGCACTTTTTACTTCTCTTTTAGAGATTTTATGTTAATTTGATTGTTTGTACATATATAGTAGTTTGTAGCTTAGCCAGCTTTTTGAGTAGCTTGCCCAACACTGTGTTTGTGTGTGGTTTTTGGTACTGTGTTGATGTCTAATGTAAAACTATGATCTTGGAGCTATATGATCTTGAATCTATGATCTATATAGCATGTTCAGAAGTCTCACTTCTATAGCAAGCAAGCCTGAGGCTCATACTGCAGATGACCAGCTTACAGCTGCTGCATAGCTGCTTTTTGAGATCATTCTAACTAATTGGCATCATTATGGCTGACATATAATGAATGAGGTATTTACAGTATTTTACCTGTATTGGCCGTATTTCTACAATTCTGTTTGTGCATCATATAATTTAGCATTTTTGTGATTGTTACAAACGATGAATGACATAATTTTTTAATTGGCTGTGTGCATAACAGATGCTCTCCTATTCTGTTGCCAAATTTGACTTGTATAATAACATTCAACACAATGCCTTTGTTCAATGCTGTTTAAAATCAAAAAAAAAAAAAAAAAAATCCTAGATTGTGTCCTTTATTTGCTCTTTCTTTTTATGTGTGTTCTTTCCACATTTGAAAACAGAGGCTGAGCACGAAAAGGGGGAGCTGGGTAAATGAACAATAGTATAAAGGATCAAAGCTTCATTAGAATAGAGAGATATAGCGTGGAGACAAACTGTTTAGAGGACAATCGCCAATTGGGGTTTGAGGCGAAAAGAATATACCACAGCTTCTGTAATGGTTAATTTTACATGAAAATAACAAAGTAGTGCAGAGTGGAGTAGCTGAGGCATTTTTCAAACAGAACCTTGAACAGTCTGCAGTGTTAGTTTAGCATCACAGCTGGTGAAAGAAAGTGCCAGAAGGATGTGTGTGTGTGAGAGAGAGAGAGAAAGAGAGAGAGAGGCAATGCATAATGTCTAGGTGAGCTGAGTGTTGTGACACATTATGTAATTAACGATCAGTCAACCTCAACATTATATACCAGAGAAGGTTTTTATAAATCTCAGATACAAATCGATAATTATTACACCATAAAGTCTTCCTATTCACCACTAAATTTATCAGCTGACAGGCCCATTTAATGACCATAGTAAACCAAGAGAATCTGAACCAAAAATACTGACACATTAGAAAGCAGAGCGCTTTAGGTCATATTTTTAAGCTTTGACAAAACTTTAAAGTTTTTATTTTATCATTTTGAATGTGATAGTTATATGAATTACGTGCAATTAATTATATAAAAAATAACCAGATGAAAAAAAAAATCATGCTCCCTGACCTGTAAGCAAATTTAACATTTTTCTTCCATCTGAAAGTAGCACCTTACTGTTTTTGTCGGTCTTCAAGCTGTTCCTTGCTGTAGGGTTGCACATGCGGCCTTGCATAACATTAGAAACGAGTAGGTGAGGTTTATTTTTAAAGGAATGATCTGGGTTCAGATTTATCGACAGCATTTGTGGCACTCGGTCTATTACAACAGACAATTTATACTCATCCCTCAGCTTTTAAAACAGGTGTAAATTATTTTCTGTGGTAATTGACAGTATGTCACCAATGTTTCCGATAAAGCTTGATTTGTACTTTCTTTTTAACAAGGTGCCTGATCGCATCAAGTCTAACCTTTACAGTTTGTGACACATTTTAGTGCGGTTTGTTTTGTGAACCTGTTGCATTTAATGGTAAAGGCTGTTTTATAACAACTATATTAGACCTGACAGCAAACCCACAACCCGTTAGGATTGTTACTCATGTCACATTTGAAAAGGGCATTCACAGATGTAAGACAGAGAAGCAAAAAATGTCCCATTAAAATGAATATTTTGGGTGAAGAGATTAAGCACTTATCCTTTAGTTTATAATAAACAAAGAAAATGTGTTTCCGTCACTGCAGTTACAATCAGCGTTATGTATTATTAATATACTGTTGTTGTAGTATTTATTAATATTTTGAATTAGCTTTTATTTTTATGTTCAGGTTTCATTTTTAAGTTTTAGTAATTCTGTTGTGTGATTTTTATCATTTTTATAATAAAAAATTCTCAAATGTTTCGAGTTGCCGAGGCAACATTTCACATTTTTGCTTATATTTAATTTTAGATTGTATTTTATTTCAGCTCTATTTCAGTTACTGAAAATGATTTTTAATAGTTTTAGTTTGCACCATGGAAGATTTTTTTTTAGTTAAATGTCACAAAATGCCCATACTGACGATTATATAAAGAATTAAGAATAAATTGTTGAAAACAACTACCATGAAAAGTATCTTGCAATAGAGTTGGCGATAAAGAGACCACAGTTTCGTATTCGGGCGATACCATTTAGTCTGGTGCTGTGATAGACTTCCCAAAGTGCATTATTATAAACATGTTTTTTTGTTTGTTTCCAACTGAGGGACACAATAAAATGTCAAACTACTATGTTTTTGGTTTTGAAAACCTTAACATTATAAGTGAACATAAGGGGAAAACATACAGTGATTTTAAATAATATATGACTCCATTTCACTCATCATACTGAAAGTTTGGATATAGTGACTGTGGGTGGTTTTCATTTCTAAGACACACAAACCCCCTTTTCTTACAAACATAATCATTAGACGTTCAAATTGTCAGTGACCATGTGTCTGTATAAGTGCCTGAATGTGTGTGTGTAAGCATGTTGTGTGTATATTCAGCTGAGGAAGACAGTGCATCTCAGACCAAACCACTGAGCAACCCAAAGGTTTGTTCATAATGCTGAATTAAAGTCTGAGTTAGTCGGTAAGGAAGAGTATCTTTGCTCATTACGGCGATAAACGTGAGTTACTGCATTTCCTTTCAGCGATAATCCACTCAATGCTAATGCATAATTCATAAAAAAATAGCAAGCGAACACGTATTAACCCTCTCAAGTCTCTATCACAACCTGTTTTTGTTCCTTATTCCAAATGTAAATCTGCTAATCAATCATCAAACAAGAATGAGACATTACGTTTTATTACTCCTCTATCCTTCCTGTTTTTGTATCTCAGTTTTAGCTGTTCCTCACTCGCCAGATTGATTTTTGCTTCAGTCAATTGCTGCTTTTATCCGTAGGTGTCCATTGACCAGAGGTGACACACACCAGCTCCTGTTTTAGCTCCACTCTCTTCCCTCTGGGAGATAGACAGTATCTATAGCTGAAGAACGGCCTGTAGGGAGACAGAGAAAGGTAATGATGCGGATGTCTTGTATGTGGCCCTGGCTGTGCGAGACCCCAGGGACCTCATTTAGATTATGCTAGGACACAGGCATCTGTGTTAAAAAAGCGGCAGAATTGCTGAAAGAAGGGTCTCATGAAGGGCCCTTTTACCACTGCTGCCAGCATGCTTTAAAAACTCGTTATACAGAAAACCGGAGCAATAGCCACATCTCCTGCTGTACCGGGCCGGCAAGAAGCCTAGCTTCTTCTAGCTTTAAATGGCTTTGGTTATGTTTGATTTCCGCTAATGGCTTTAATGTAGCTTAAAAATATATATTTTTTGTTGCAAAGAACCAGGACCCATTCACAGCTCTGTGTTTCTGCCGCAAAGCAAATGGCACGGGCATCATTTCATCGAAATCCATTTACAAGGCTTCATTTGCATTTGTTTTGGAGCTTGGTTTTAAAATATGTCCATAATTCTGACAAAAAATAAATAAATACACCCGCTGTTCCTCCCTCAGACTGATGTTGTAAATTTACATCGGCGCACTGAGCAAAGTTTGCTTATTAAAAAGGCGGGTGCAAATAATTTTCTGCTCTGTTGTTGCTTGCAGACAGTTCGGTGATGAGGGAACTATGAACGATGTGGAGATCGCTGATTGTAATTGGGAGAAGAGTTCGCTCATGCAGCGAGCAGGCAAACGGCTTAAAACGTAAATGCAACATTTGCATTGGCTTCTCACACGCAGAAGAGTGTGCAGCGAGCAGCAGGAGTGCCTCATTATGTAGAGGCAAAACCACAATGAAATCAATTTGTGTCATCATTGGTAATGATTCCACTTAATATTAAAGACAATAGGAGCAGATTGAAGTCTCAGACAGAAAGATGAATGAATGCTTTGATGGCTTCTGTCTTTCTAATGAATAAAATCAGTCCTCCCACAGTCTTCTTGTACCTGTGGTCTTTTAACACAATGAGTTCCTTTCCTCTGCCTACACAAGTCTCAAAATACCATTATGGATACTTTAACATTCCTTATGAATCATTGAACCGATTTTTAGAGTATATTTAGAGTTTTCATATTATTTTTCATTCCCTTCCCACTGGAGTTTGATGAACACATCAGTGGCATGTAGTGAATTTTGTTCTATGCTATCAACAAGAAAACAATATTATAACAATAATTTTTGTATTACATAGTATTTATTAAAATAGTATGTTCCTGTAGCTTAAATAGTAAGACATTCTAACAATGCCAAGGTCATGGATTTGATTCCCAGGGAACGTATGATCTAGTAAAATGTATATCTTGAATGCAAGTGCCTTAAACCCGGGCGCTGTAACAAGGAGGCTAAAGACTGCAGCCGCTAGCGTCAGTCGCTAGCGCACCTCTTGAGGCACAGGACTTTTTCCCCCAAACCCATTCAGTGGAAATCCTGCACTGCTGCCGATTCTAAAGATTTCATTGGTCATGTCAATCACTGTACTGATTGCCTACACCAAACACTGATCCCTAAACATACCCGTCACTGTAACCTTAACCAATGAAATTAGCTGCAGGGCGGGATTTCCACTGAACTGGTTTGGGGGAAACATCACGCTCTTGAGGACAGGGGAGTGAGGTTTACCTGCACAGCTCTTACTAGCTGGTCTCCGTTACACCCACCCCCCTAAACCTCACTCCCATCCGGGTCACGGCACCAATGTAGCCCCTCAGGTCCTACTCGCCCTGCTCTGTGCGGGCCTCAAACCCGGGTCTCCGGTGTGGGAGGGGGGCACGCTAACAAGGAGGCTAAAGACCGTGGCCTCTAGTGATCCTCTTGAGGCTTGGGGAGTAAGGTTTACCTTCACATCTCTTCCTAGCTGGCCTCCGTTACACTCACCCCCCTAAACCTCACTCCCATCCGGGTCTCGGCACCAATGTAACCCCTCAGGTCCTACTCGTCCTGCTCTGTGCGGGCCTCAAACCCTGGTCTCCGGTGTGGGAGGGGGGCGCTGTAACAAGGAGGCTAAAGACTGCCGCAGCTAGTGTCAGTCCCTAGAGCGCCTCTTGAGATCAAGGGAGTGAGGTTTACCTGCACAGCTCTTACTAGCTGGCCTCCGATACATATACAATGAAAGTTAGTGTAGACCAGTGTTTGTTTTTTTACACCATTGTCTTTCATTGTATAGACAGTTGAAACATTTCTCAAATTATCTTCTTTTTTTTTTTTTTTTTTACAGACGACAGGTTTGGAACGACATGAGAGTGAGTAAATTATGGCAACATTTTCATTTTTGGATGAACTACCCCTGTTTTTGACAGTGTAATAAGCTAATCGCAGTGATGTGGAGGCACTGCCTCCTTTCATGTGACTTTTCACCATGCTTTAGGACATTTAGTCTTCTCCTTCATCTTGTGCTGTTGATTATTTTCTCATCCAAATCTTACCCCCGGTAAACATTTGTGTATGTCACAGGTGGTCTATTCTCTCCCAGTTCTTTTCAATCTATTCTCCTTCCTGTTTATGCTCCTTGTGTCTTCACTTATGTGCACTTAAGCTCAGGGATCAGGCAATCATTCTAGTCATGTACATCATGCATGACCTACAGAAACAGGCAAATCAACATCCATGTCTTCAGCATCAGTCCTGGTCAATTCGTAGCATTCCACCTGAAGGGTAACAGATTGATTTAATCCAGGCCTTCACTGCCCTTCCTGTATGGAAGCTGTCCTTTTGCATCAGCTCCAGATTTCTGAGCCTCCCTCCTGAGGAGCAGACAGTTTGGATGAGCATCTTGTGTTTGAATGAGAGCCTTTCCCTCCTCCCTCCTCTTATCTGTGGAGCATCCAGCTGCTCCAAGCAGCAGCCCAGCTGGACTCACTCAGTCTGGGTGGGGTTAACACTGCCCCGTTTACATTCATGCCAAAGTCAATTCCAAGAATTCAGCACTGAAGTCGGACATGTTATTGATTTTGGAGTCGGTCCAAACCATGGATGGGTAACAAATCCAAGGCTGTGTTTACACTTGGTATTAAAGTCTGTCTCGGGTGATCCGTTCACAAGTGGTCCGAGTCAGACCAAAAGAGGTCAGTGTGTTTCTGCATGTTGATATAGCAGAAAAAAGTCTAAAAAGTAGATTGACTGTTGCTTACAATATAATTCAAAAATGTAATCTCACCACAAATGTGATGTTTTAAGTGTAAATTGGTTGACTAAATGAACTTGGGACATGAGTGTCAGTACATTATGATATCTTTTATATAGTCTTGTGTATGTTTTAGCAGGCAAACAAATTGGTCACTCTTTTTCAGACAATTAAAATGAGTAAGGAAATGGAGCTTTCAAGCTTTAAAAGGACAATAATATGATAAAAAGTGATCTGTCTATATATGGCTCATGAACTATATTCTTAATCTAAAGTCAAATGAAAGCTTTGTAAGACAATTAATACTTTAATATCAACGCTTTAATATCGTCAACTGCACTGACACTATCAGATGAGAACTAAATAATGAATCTGCAGAGCTGCCTTACAACTACATTTTATTTGTTTCATAATTAATGGATTTGGCGACATTAACAATGTTTTTTTCACAATTTGTATTGTTTGAAGCACTATATAAATAAATGTGACTTGACTTGTGTGAGGAACAGGCTGAAATTTAAGTCTTTACCATCAAATATTCACCCTAGTTCTCCTTGGCAAGTTTATGAGAGAAGTAGCAATGTCCAATTTGTGAACTAATCATTCTTATGAGTCAGTGAATCATTTGATTCAGTTCACAAAAAGGCATAAAGGATGGGTAAATTAATTAGCATTTTTGAGTTGACCACTTGTGATCGAATCGGATGTCGGAGGTCGGCATGAAATGGAAATTCACTGTATCTATTTTCATAATGTATGTTATCGATCTTATTATGAATGATTCATCCATGCATGTTTCTTTTTTTGACCTTACAATTTTTATTGTAAGTCATATGTCTGAATTCTCCAATCATTTACTTTGCCCCTGTCTTACAATCGACAACAAGCTTGCATTCAGATCTGCATCCATCCACTCAACAACAGATGAAATTAACCAAGTCACCTCCATACTTTTTTTTACCCTTTTCGACAATTCTCTCAGATTTAAGTCAGAATACGGAAGTAAATATCTGACGCTATACTTTCATTACATCACAACTTTAATACTAAGTGTAAATGGGGTCCTGTTTATATTTCTCTTTAAAGGAAACTTTGTTGATTTCACATGAAATGTAATGTAACAATTAAAGAAGCTGAACAGAATATTTGCTTTACTTATTCAAATGAGTCTTTTCTAAAAAAAATTTAACTACATCTGAGGCTTCATCTGAGGCTGAGTAGCGCTTAGTAGTGCCAAAATTCTGTTTCAGAACACCAAATGCATAATAAACCCAGCAGGATGATAATGATTATGGTGTTTGTCTGTGAGAGGTGGATGTGAAAGCGGGACTGCATGCTATAATTTAGCACCAGATTAAGCAAGGGGAAGAAGGGAGGACATCAAACTTCTACGCTCCATGCTGTGACTTTTGAACTTGTTGCTGTGCTGGATTGTGAGGAGGTGTGTGTGTGTGTGAGTTTGGGTTCAGATGTGTTTGGAGAACAGCACAGCTCCTCTCATCCATCCTGTGGGATTGGCTTTGGTGTTTAATGTGTGTGCCTCTGGAGATGAAGATTCATTGCTTTAATAAGAGCAATACAGACAGGAGAGAGGAGAGCGTACCATTACAGAGAAGTGTCTTGGGGAAGGCTGATGGTGAGGGTCTTATGGTCTTTAATGATGGAGGGAGAAATCTGTTGCAAGCTAGTCTTTGTAGAAGGCACCCCTCAAACCCTTTGTTGTTTCCTCGTCTTTTGTCTTGTATCTTTCTTGAACTCGGTCTCCAGGCTAGGGGAATGTTACAATGCTAATTTTGGATTGTATGTAAGGGGTGGGCGTGTGCAAAAAATAGCCATTATGAATATGCATGGACCCTCAATTAAAACACACTACATTTTTGCCAGAACTGATCTGAGAAATCACAAGCTCTGAGACAGTAATCCTTCATCCCACCGCATCCCATAATGGTCATCTCTACAAGATTGCCTTTTTTCACACCGGAGAGAGGATGTGCGTATTGAGTGTAACTAATGAGCGAGGACTGTCAAATGTGATCCATCCTTCCAGTGCAAGGTTCCCATCAAAACATGCGCATCACTACCCTAATGTAAGCATGTCACCTTCTGTATTTGCATCCAGCTCCGGAGGGAATCCAAGCTCGTTGTGAATATATCTTGTCAGCGCGTTCATACCATACGGAAAGAGTGTTAGAAAGTGCCTGTAGGAGGGAAGTAGCAACTCTGGCTCATAACTTCCTGCACTACAGTGGCCTACAGTCATCCAACAATGACAAGTCATATTTATTCATATTAGCTATTTATTATCGTAAAAGTATGTGTTATAAATAAATATTTGTTTGTTATAAAATTATCCAAATATGTTTTAAATACAATAATTTTTGGACACACACTGGCCACTTTATTAGGTACACCTTGCTAGTACCGGGTTGGACCCCCTTTTGTTTTCCGAACTGCCTTCTTCATGGCATAGATTCAACAAAGCGCTGGAAACATTCCTTAGAGATTTTGGTCCATATTGATATATTAACATCACGCAGTTGCTGCAGATTTGTCAGCTGCACATACTGTGTCCAGTTCCAGCACATCTCAGAGGCGCTCTATTATATTGGGATCTGTTGACTGTGGAGGCCATTTGAGTGTAGCGACTCATTGACATGTTCAAGAAACCAGTTTGAGATGATTTGAGCTTTGTGACATGGCGTGTTATCCTGCTGGAAGTAGCCATCATTTACAAACCATTGATACAAGTAGGCAGGATGGATCCATGCTTTCATGTTGTTTAGGAAAAATTCTGACCCAGCCACCTTAATGCCGCAGCAGAAATTGAGACTCATCAGACCAGGCAACATTTTTCCAGTCTTCTATTTGTCCAGGTTTGCTGCAGCCCTTTATATTTCAGAAGCAACGCACTACCCTCTGTGCCACAGCTCTGAAATGAGTGTTGCATTTTTAAGATGACATGTCAAGTTAAAAATAGTTTAACTTTTTAAAACATGTCTGTGTTCTGTTTCACTGTGCTGCGTCTCATCTAGTTAAATTTGAATGCAAGAAGACATCTTATGTAAAAAAACCCTAAGAAACATGTCTGATTGGGGTCAAGAGATCCCGAAACCAGCCGATTCAGGAAACTAGTCAATTGTAAAAATCCCTACTTTTCATTTGCCTTTCCAAAGAAATCTGTCCATAGCAGTTCCTTATATTTTTTGTGCATCTTTAAAAAAATGTTTTTTTTACTGTTGCAACATGCACATGAATTATTGTAACATTATGTTCTCATCTTGACTAGATCTTAATTTAGACACAAGCCCCATGACTATCTGGCGCTCTTTGTAACATGTTTTTAGTGTTTAATATTTTATTTATACATAAATTTTCTAACAGGCCTGTCACATACAAGTCATTGTGGCACAATTTTATTTGAATACAATTTTATGGAGTTGTTTGCGTGGTACCAGAAGGCAGGTAACAGAAATAGCTATGCAAATATAACAAACATGATATCTCAGAAGTGTGCGTAACAATGCCATGTTGACTTTGCTGTGGGATGAACAGCTGTCTAGCAAAAACTAGGAAGTGCCTCGATGATTTTGATGTCTTCACTTCCTTTTCTTAGCAGACAAAAACTCACGATTTAGATATTAAAAAAGATATCACAGTTTGTATTTTCATATCAGATTCTCAGCATAAATTCAGCAAAGTCCTTCACAATGTTCCAGTTATGTAATATTTCACTTGTTCCCGATCTCTCCTACTGTATCCCGACCCCTCCCGTGCATGGATCCATGTGAGGGATTAGGGATTAGGGGCAGGAGCTGGAGCTGGAGCTGGATTACACAGCTGACAGTCCAGTGCTCTCTCTTCTGATAAAGATGCTGTCACTCTCATCACGCTCTTCCACACTGATACCATCAGTCTTAAAGATCTACTGTTTCCCTGCACTGAGAAACATGTCCGCCCAACCATCTGTTGAATTATTTTCACTTGAGCTCTATATTTCTGATTTTGAAATTGTGTGATACATCAGAAACACCTTTTCACAAATGAGATTTTTTTGAAACACAATAAAGATACAAATCGTGTTGTTTGGAGTGATAACAATTATCTATTATCAACCAAAAACATGATGTCCTTGTTACTGCATGATTTTCTCCCTATTAAAAGTGTGTGTGTGTGTGGTCCTGGTAAACCCTACGTTATGATCCCCACAAAGATAGCAATATCCGAAATCCTTGTCCTTGTGGAGACATTTTTGGTCCCCATGTGGAAAACTATAAATCAAAAATGGTGTTTTGTTTTGTTGCAGAAAGATTTCTGTGATGAGTTGGTTAGGGGATAGAATATACAGTTTGTACAGTATAAAAACTAGGGATGCATGATGTATTGGCCATCATATCGGTATTGGCTGATATACGTTCATATATGTTATCACATATGTACATATGATATATATTATCGTTATTGGCCCGATAAGAACATTTTTACGATATCTTAACGATTTATCTTGTACGATAAATAATGGACTTTTTCCGTCAGCTGAGACACTTCTGATGTGCACTGTTCGCCATGATGATTTTGAAGTGCTTTAAATATGATTGGAAGTCTGTCAAAGGGGTTACATAAAATTATAATGAGAACATTGTTATTGTGTGCTTGGGACATGGCTTTCAATAGTGAGACTTTTGTTTTTGTAATCAGGCTCTCAAAAATGAGATTTAGATTTATTTGCCAATATATCGGTTATCAGCTTTTAAATATAAAGAATTATCGGTTAACGGTATCGGCCAAAATGTTCATATCGGTGCATCCCTAATAAAAACCATTATGTCTATGGAATGTCCCCAACGTGTGTGTGTGTGTTTGCCAATTGTGTGTGATGTTGCTTTTTTAATAGGGAGATCAGTTCATTGTTAACCACAAATAGTTATATGGAAACTATAAGTTAACTAACTATATTATTAACTAAAAACTAACATTTGGTCCCAAATTAGCCAGCCACTGAGTAACAGCTTAATTTAAGCAAATTCTGCAATCCTCTGACTTATAACCCTGTCATCCATTGTTTGTTTGTTTGTTTATTTATTGATTTATTTCTTCACTTGTATGTTTATTATAAAATATATCGCAACATTTTTAGTTAGACCACCTTTAGAAACATTTTTCTGAGGGTTAAACATCTCCTTTTATTGACTCTTGTGGGAAGTGTCCATAATCAGTGGCCCTTATTCATAAAGCACAAACGTGATGAAACGTTTTTTTTTTTTTTTAAACGCAAATTGTTACATTCCATTTAATGGGAAGAAATGGACAGTTTTACAAGAATGTGTATGTTTTACACAGAAATTGTTCTGCTTGTGGTGAATGAATAATGTCTAATATTTCCAGTTGATATTTTCCAGTTTATATTTAAAAAAATAAAAATAAATCTCCTCATTAGCATTTCCCAATTTCTGTGTAAAACCTGTCTTGGTGAGGCTAGTTTGTGAAGACACATGCTCCTCTAGAGTGAATGGCATTAGTTTTATTGAGATTGATAGCTGTATGTGTATGTGTACGCTTCTGGTTCTCCTCTGGACAGGTGGATGCTGTCATGCCATTTGGGTGCCTTGCTCTGCGAGATGGGCGGACATACAACAGCCTGTCAGACGTCACTGACAAATACGAGATTGGACAGGTCCTCAAGGCGTGAGTGTGCATAGATCTGCCATTATAGCCTTAAGAAAGCCAATCCATCACTTACAGACATGTGGTCTCACTAAACATTAATTAAGAATGCTTTTCTCCCAATACATAGGTGTTTATCTCAGCAGTGTAGTTCTTAATATAACCGATAAACAAACATAAAATGCATGCAATCAGTATAATTTCTCTCTACAGGAAAGAATTTTGTGAGCTGTGCCTGGTGAAGGAACGGCAGACGGACAAGGTCTATGTGTGCAAGAAATTCCTCAAGAAAGATGGCAAGAAAGTGCGGAAGGCAGCCAAGAACGAGATCATGATCTTGAAAATGTACATGGTGACTCAAAACATCAACAGATGATGTAGGGTTTTGTGAGAGTGCTGATCTGAAAGGACAAAGAGAACATTTAAAGGGATAGCTCGCCCAGAAATCAAATTCCGTCCTTGTCATTTCAAACATCAAATTCATCTTTCATCTGTGGAGCACAAAAGTAAAAATATAGCTGTATGTTTTCATTTTTGGGCGCGCTAATCCTTTAAGGATAGTGGGGTGGAGAGAAAGATGGAGAGGGTAAGAGAAGCTGAATGTATCACTCGTGGTGGGATTATTTCTGTCCTTTCTCACTCTTTTTGAAGCATTATTTTACTCTTTTTATAACGTGAGATGAAGAAACTATTCAGCTTTTTGCTGTCATGTGTCATTGTGTCATTATTCCAGGCTCAAACACCCAAACATCTTGCAGCTGATTGATGCATTCGAGACCAGGAAAGAGTTCTTCATCGTACAAGAACTGTGAGTCTGACCTTGCGTTTGCCGTGATCAGTCACGATCCCTTCCCAGTGCAATTCAGTAGGCCAAGGACACATCTCTCCGCACCAGAACATCACTCCAGAAAATCCACAAATATCCACATCTAGCCAGAGCTAAAAATCTATTAAAACCCTGTCATCTGATTGTGCATGAATGACTGTGACATGCTATTACAGCTGTTAAGATTACAGTAATGAGTGTCTATAATAGAAAATACAGTTTCTGGACATTTTGCCATTTACCATTTCTGTTTTAATCTTAAATAACCTATAGAATGATGTTAGCTTGTTGGATTGCAGTTGCATATCTGGCATTCTGCAAATAAAATATTTGAAGTGTTTGAAAAAGTTCAAATGGTAATTTTGGTGGCAATGGTGTGCCAGAGTTACCCTAAAGTAGGTGCATAATAAGTCAGATGTAGAATTACATACATAGGTTAATATTATGTTTACTTTGGGGTATTTTGTTGAAATCACAGCATTTTTAACAGTCTGAGAACATATTCTGAGATTTTACAGTGTCACATTTGTGCATTACTGTACGTATTGGCAAAATATTCAGATCCGGATTGAAATTTATGACGTTTAGTTTTTAATTTGATTTAAAATGTAAAATAAAACTGCACATTTTCTTAATGATTTAGCAAATTTGGGCAGGCCTTCATGTAATGGTTCATCAAAATCCTTCTAATATAGTGATATTTCACTATGTTTTACAATTCTCTAATCGTTTTATATACTGAAATAATCCTATAGTTGCCAAAAGTGATGTCCAGAGGGGATTTTTTTTTAATGACCCTACAAGTTTGATTAAACCAACAAAATATGAGGATATATAATAATTTAAATATAAATATAACTATTTAAATATGAGGGAAGAACAAAACTAACTTAATTAAGGTATTTATCTGACAAAATTATTTGGCAAAAAATGGTCAAACTACAGCTACAGGTTTTATTTGTATGCAAAAAATGATTATAAAAACAAAACGCTCACAGAAAAAAGTATACTGACTATAACATAGTTATTAATATTTCATTGGTACTCTCTTGTGTGTTCATAATTTCTTTGTATGACAACCTGGCCAAAAATGTTGTCCGCACATTTTGGCATGTTTCATTGCGATGATTTCATTTTATCACAAATAAAACAATTTACTTGAAGCACAACTATGCAATAGTCAAATAATATTAAGGGTAAAGAAGTAAATTTTCCTAGAGGGGACATCACTTTTGGCCACTACTATATATGTCAAATATATATATATATATTTGAATATTCCAAATATATGCGTGTCAAACCATTACAGGGCTGTTGTTTGCAGTACCTTGTTTCCAGCTGTCAGTCCACCTATCAGCTCAAGGTCCCAGTTAGTCAAAGGCCCTGGAGCACTGGTCCTATTGCCCTAGGGCATATACTCCATCCCTGACCAACCTTACTACCAATTAAATAGAGTTTAAATTAGAATTACACACCACACACACACATATCCAGATCTCCCTGCTTTTATCTTATTTTTTTGACTGTGTGTTCATCACAGGGCCACAGGTGGAGATGTGTTTGATTGGATCTTAGACCAGGGGAACTACACAGAGAGAGATGCCTCCAATGTGATCCGTCAGGTCTTAGAAGCAGTGGCGTACCTTCACTCCCTCAACATCGTCCACAGGAACTTAAAGGTTGGCATGCAGTCATAATTTGATCATTTGTATTAATGGAAAGTCCATATATAGAATAGAATAAGGGAGTGCAAACCCATATGCACCATAAGCCGGTTTAATATCTGAACATGCGACTCAAAGGCTGTAACTTTAAACGTGTTAATGTGCATGTGTGTGCTGGGGATGTTTCTATTTGTGGAGTATTAAATGATAATCTTCAGTTATATTAATCAAATGCCTAGTCCTCTTTGACTCATAACACTGTACAACTGTAATATTGCAGGTGCTCCCTGTGGGTGTCATTAATGTTCAAAACAAATATGAAAGGAATAAACAGCATTGCCAGCTCCTGTGGTTCTAATGCTTCATCCTAAAGTCATTAAGGTTATGATGCTGTTAGTCATGAGACAACATGTGTTTATAGTGCCCTCTAGTGCACGGCAGCAACACGCTGTGCAGGATATTAGCATCAGGCATTCTCTATGCATCTCATTTGCTCTTGTCCGTAATGCATAATTCTGTGTTGCCTCCTGGGAGTTTTTAGATATAACTTTGATGCATTTCCTTTTAGGGTTTGTGCTTGAAATATCACAGACTGAGATTCATATAATATAAAGAGTAGGTCAGCTGTGGGTTTTCAGATTTATCTTTTAAAGACAGAACTCATTGTTCACATTGAGAGCGGGTGAAGGGTGTGTCCTGTCTGGTCTCTACCGGCCAGATGAAAGACGAATATCAACATCATTTGGGACGCAGCAACCTTTTATTCAATCATACTTGGGCCTAATGCCATCTCTTTCCTCCTATCAGTGGCCTACTTATATATTAAACTATTGATTTTTTTTACCCTCTGCCTGTTCTGTCATTTCAGCTGGAGAACTTGATGTATTATAGAGAGAGTAATCACAACAAAGTAGTGTTGCGGGATTTCTACCTGTCCAGGTTTGAGAACGGCTCAATCACTGAACCCTGCGGGACACCTGAGTACCTGGGTATTTATTCGTCACCATGATCTTTATTTTTCTTTAACTTTGAGTATGCGAAGCAGTAATCTTCACATTTGTTTGTCATATTTCCTGTCAGCTCCTGAAGTGGTTGCACGTCATCGCTATGGAAGACCAGTCGATTGTTGGGCGGTGGGGGTCATTATGTACATACTGTAAGTTGGTGTTGGTTACACTACACTCTCAGAAAATAAAGTACATAATTGTACCTTTAGGGGTACAATGGCTTGTCACTGGGGCTGTACCCTCAAGGGTACAATATTGTACCTTAACCTTTAAAAGAAACGGTACATACAGTATATGTACCTTTTAATGCTTTTTGACCCTCAAAAAGGTACATATATGTACCTTGAGGTCCAATAATAAGCCCTATGGGGTACGTTAGTGTAGATTGTACCTTGGGGGACAGAAATGGACTCCTACTGTACCCCTATTTCTGACAGTGTATGTTAAGATTCAATTGGTCTGTCAGGGATTCTTTATGTGTTTGGTTTTTTAAAAAAAAAACAGGGGGCTGGAGTCAGAAATCATGAGATTATTTAAAATATTTTGTTAAATTTTTAATTCCAATTTATTTGTATAGTGTTTACAGTCTACCCCACATTGTTCCAAAAATGTATTATTTACAGTAGTGGCAAAAAGTGATGTCAGGAGGGGATATTTCTTTTTAATGACCCTACAAGTTCAAAAGCCATCAAAATATTTTATATTTTTTTTAATGTTTTAAATATGAGGGAAGAACAAAACACTGAACTTGGTTAAGGTATTTATCTGACAAAATTATTTGGCAAAAAGGGGCAAACTACAGCTACTGTCAGAAGAAACAGAGGATCCAAGTGCAAAGGCAAGTTCTTTCAATAGTCTTTAATGAAGAATTAACATAGACAGTCTGTCATGCGACGATACAGAACTGGAATAAACTCAAAGTAAGTGTACTTTACAGAAGGTCAGCAAAAAGCGAAAGACTCCTGCCTTGGTAATAGTTTGCGCAGCTGGTAATTCACGTGGCAGTAACACAGTCCTTGTAAGTGGCTACAAAGCCGCAGAGAGAAGACTGTAGAAGGCCACCAGCAGCAGGATGACAGGGCAGAGAAAGCACACAAGACGAGCACAACTCCTCTAGACTAGACAAGATAATAAAAGGTAAATCTTCATGGAGATAACATATCACACAGGCATGACTCACGTACACAAGAAATAATCCAACAAAGAACAAGGGGAACAAATGAAGTAGAGAGAGAGTGATGAGACTAAAGTGAGAACAGGTGTCACAGAGAGGCAGGGAACGCTAATTGCAACGATGAACAGGTGGGAAAATAGACAGGCAGGACCAGAGAGAGAGAGAACAAACCCAGCTCATGACAGCTACAGGTTTTATTTTACTGTGCAAAAAAAAAGCTCACAGGAAAAAGCATACTGTAATGAGTGCACAGCTGAACATAACAAGTGTCCGTGACAACAAATGAATAATGTAAACTAAAATTATGTCCGCACAATTTAATAAAAAATATATATATATAACACAGTATTAATGGGGTTTTATAAATAAGAATATATATCTTCCCTTATATTTTAGGAAGGGGGTCCCTCGCAATCATATTTAGACGGTTCTTTGGCACCAAAAAATTTGAAATTGAAACCCCTGATTTAAACACTTAACACTAATTTTACAGCACTTTTATACCTTAATTCATACTCATGATCTTGTACCAAGGAACATGTAGTACAACACAGCAGAACATAATACAAATTGTACAAATCTCATTTGTAGGTTGTCTGGAAACCCTCCCTTCTTTGATGAAACTGAGGAGGAGAACACCGACATGCACAACCGGATCATCTTCTGCCGCATTGTTGGTGGAGAATTTGAATTTGATTCACCGTACTGGGATGACATTTCCCCTGCTGGTACTAAGATCAGGAACTGAGAAGCTCCTGATCCAAACTAGTAATATTTCAAATGTTTATTTTATTTTATTTTTGATGCTTTACCCCTCAGTCTCTTTCTTCCATGTCATGAAGCAAAAGAGCTGGTCTGCAGACTTATGGATGTTGACCAAATGCTGAGAATTACTGCACAAGATGCACTTTCGCATGCATGGTAAGTCTACACTCAAATAGTTGATTTATTTCAGAGACAACACCTTTACTTATTTTTATTTATTTATTTGAAAACTAGGATCGCTGGAAACGGGGCTTCGGAAAAGAATCTTAAGGCAGGAGTCTGTGCTCAGTTTGAGAAAAACTTTGCAAAGGCAAAGTGGAGGGTAAGAGGAATTGCATTACTCCCTTTTCTAGCAAACAGCACAATAAATAATCAGATAATGGATAAGGACAGTATCTGTAAATATGATAATGGCAAATTAAGCTGTTGTTTAATAAAGGTTCTGATGGTTATTATTTTAATGTTTGCTTTTTCCTTGCATGTGATACCCAGGAGTTGAAGGTACTGTTGATATTTGCGGGGCAGCCTAGAGGCAGAGATTCTTTTCTCTGTATAACAATCTTTGACTTGGACACTCATATTTCCTCTAGCATCATACCTAGTGTACGATAATACATGGCTGCAGTGTCTCATGGCCTGGCCTGATTCTTCAAGCTACGATCATTCAGGAAATATGTAGTTCAAGTCGGATTGTTGGAAAGACTCTCGCTGTACTTAAGCCTCCCTGTATCTGCACACCAGTAACTAACAAATTTATCACTGCCCAGCTGGTCCCATGTGCATTCAGTCATATGCCGTCTGGCTTTTACTCACAGTGTCCTCAATATTCCAGTTTGAATTCCAGTTAGCCCTTCATTCACTCAGACAAATCTCCAGATTGACTATTCATCGTATTGTATGTGTATGAAAAGTTGTCCCTGTGTTTGTGTGTGCCAGAAAGGACCAAAGTGGTTCTTATGAAAAGAGAGAAAGAGAGAGTGGTTTGTCCTTTGAGAAAGTGCTTTGTCCTCAGATGACTTACTGTAGCCCTGATTCATTTATTCACGTCATGCTTTTGCCAATGACACATACATATCAAATTGTGGGGGGTCATCCTGTATGTGTGCTAGGGATGGGGACGAGCAGCAGAGCATTCGAAAGACAGCAATTATCGAGAATGAGAATATTTGCGGTACTTTACTTTTTTAATATATATAAATAGCTGAAAAATAGGGATGCATCGATATAAAAATTCTGGCTCAATACTGATAAGCTGATAATTATGCAATGGTTGGAAACAGATAAATGACCGATATTAAAATTCTGTACTATTTTTTCTAAATAAATGTAAAATAAAACACACACAAAAAACATCTTAAATGCTACAAGTAAATTTTAGGCATCGGAACATGAAAAAAGAATATTCATTTTAAGATTTGCTAAATATTACATTTAACAGTGTTATTAAATTAAAGGTGGTTTTAAAGATTAACTTTAAGTGAGCTTTAGATGATGGCAAAGGTAATCTAAACGTAAAAATTGACAAAATGAGCATGTACAGTTAAATATCCAATATCACCTGATACCAATAAATATCGGCAAATAATCAATAAGGTACAGTAATATTCTGTGCATCCCTACTTAAAACATTTCACTCAGATCAACAGCCAGTTACAACTAATTTCATTGTTTGGTTCAGACATAATTTATCTTGCAGTTATTGTGTAACTCACATTCGAAAAACAGCTAGAACCGAACATATCAGAACAGGGATTTGAAAAGTTGAACTATTACACTTAGCTACGTTCACACTACACGCGACCAAGCGACGCGATACCATTCATTTTCAATGAGGAGCGGGCGACTTCCAGTGACACGCGCAGTCGCGACCGTTGGCAACTGGATGGGGCGTGTCTGGCGACGCGACAAAGTTGAGAAATGTTTAACTTTATGCAAATGAAGAGCGACTTTCGGGAGCGACAACCAATAGGAGTGAAGTCAGTGGAGCACACGTGATCCGTCACTCTTCAATGCTGCGTCAGACTGAGGCAAGATGAATGAGAAGTTTATTTTAGCAGTCCGAAACTGTCCAATAATGTATGATATGTCTCCGTGTACATACAGTGGTACTCGCCGTGCTGACTCCGAGCCTGAATGGTTTCGTGAACTCAGAAAGACCAGTATTTGCCCATTTGCTGCAGTTAAATAGCCGCGATAGCACAGGGCACTCGCTGTTTCTCATTCATCTTTAATATTATGCATTTAATATACTGATTCCATTTATATTTAGACTTTTCCTTCCAAAATGTTAGCTTGTAGAGGCAAGAAAACAGATTTGTTGTCTACAACATGGAGTAACATCCGTGAATGTCACTCACAAACATTACTAGGCAACCAGTAGTGGGAACGCCCACTAACGACCTCACCGCCAGCCACTGGCGACATGCAGCGACAAAGTCGCTTGTAGTGTGAACGGGGCTTAACTCTTAAAAATTGTTTCGATATGCTGAAAAAGCGATATAATGTGACGCCTCCCTCTGACACAACAAAATTACTAAAACGCCCATCTCGAATGTGTACGTCTCATGAAAGCGATAGAGAGGGAAACCTGCTACCACCGATTGCCACACTTTTAACTATGCATTTCACCTCCATAGCAAAGAAGACCTTACATTACTTGATAATTCACCGGGTTCTAAGTGTTGGGTGTTTTTCATTTCACTTTCAGAAAGCGATTCGTGTCACCACATTCATGCAGCGCCTCCGAGCCTCCGAAGCTGGATCGTCTGATAGTGCAGTAGAAGCCCATGGCGAAGGGGTCAAAGCAGATGGATTAGATGGTAAGGGGACACAAAAAGACTCAGGTGGCGTTTCTACTGTGAGCATGTCCCATGAGGTGTCCGTCGAAAGCAGACCCGTGAAGAGTCAAGAAGAAGACGAAGCAGGACACAAAAAAGTAGAAGAGAAAGAAGCAGAGACCCTTGCCCAATCAAACAGCTCTTTAAAAGTACAAGCAGAGGAGCCGAATAAGATAGAGACTAACGAAAGCACTTCTGAAAGGGAGGACAAATCATCAACGGGAGCGAGCCAGAAAGCAGCACCCATCCAGCCAATCAAGACCTCTGACAGCCAAGAGAACCACATCCCCACAGAGCCAGAGGCCACAACTGTTGGCAATGTTGAGAAGAAATCACCTCTCCCTGATACTCCAAATCGACGCAAGATGGCTGCAAATCTCTCAATGGATCATAGCTCATGTTCGTATGCCAAGACCGGTACCTTGTCAGTGGAAAAGGAAACACCTCTTCAATCAGAAGACAAGAAAGACACGGCCCATGATATGGCCGCAAGCAGCTGGTGTCAAACACAGCTCCCAGAAGCAGTTGCAGAGAAGCCAGCAGAGGTTGGGGCCACTTGCGAGGTCAGCCCCAATAGCAGAGAGTTGAAGAAAGGACGACCGGACAAGGGGAGCCAATCGGCGAAAAACATCCAGTGTACGTATGCGGGATTGGGATCTTCAAGTCTCGGCCATGATAAAACGGTATTTGAGCAGGAGCTGCAGGAGATGGTCCATGGTGCATCAGGGTACGGGAGCCCATACTGTCCAACCTACTCTGTCGGACAGTACAGTGGTCTTGAACCAGGAAGTGGAGCCAGCGCGGACTGGCAAATGGATTGTGTAATCGAACAAATTGAGAAGCAAATGGCTGCCGTGCTAGAGAAGATCGAGGGGGATATGCCTTCTTTGCTGGAGCAGATCAGCGATCATCCTGAGACCCTTCCGAGAGCAAAAAGCGCCAGCTCTTCCCCATCACCCAGACCTCGCTCGTACCATCATTCGACCCCGCCACCCCTTCCCACCACACCTCGCCCAGCAATGCCTTCTCTACCACACCTGACCATCCCGCCTCCCTCGTACCCGCCACCTTCCCCACCCAGTCACGTCCAGGGTCACAGCCATCCAACTGGTGACGAGGGTAACAGCGATGGCCAGAAGTCTACAAAGCGGTCTGGCCGATCACCAAGGGGAAGTGTGTCAGGAAAAGGCTTGTAAATATGCTAAGAGGATGTGAAGGCTCAAGAATGAAGTAGGTGCACCATGTAACAATAAAATCTTTGGGAAATGGATTATGGATCCATGAGTACAGCATACCTTTTGGGGCTGTACAGTGATATTTGGGGCTTAAACGCCAAGAGCCTTGTTAATGATTGTATGTGATGGATAAGAAGCTTTTTTAATGTGTGAAGAGGAGAGTAACTGAGCATTTTGTATTATTAGAGGAAACAGTTAAGGTAATCCCACTTGTAAATTGTTATGCTCTACACTACCAGATCATAGCAAGCACTAATATGTTTCCTAAATAACAATTTCATAATTGTAATGTAGAATCTGTGGAGAGTTTGGATACAAAAGTTTATATAACTTTAGAAGAAAAAAAAACACCTTTAATGAAACTTGTTCCCTTAAAACAAGTTGGCATCCTGCTCTGTTTTGGAGAACCGCTGTGCATTTGCTCTTCACCAGGTACTGACTTTGGAGGGTGTTATGATTTTTGTCACTTCATCCATCTTGGATTTTTGCTCTGAGATAGGAAAGTTGAAGCAGTGCATCTGTGTCCTCTCATCAATCATTTACCTTCTGTAATGTTTCCAATAAGACTAGTTCATTTATCATTCTTATTGTATATTCTCACATTGTACAGTAGTTTCTATAAGTCTCTGCCAAACATGACAGTCTTTCATTGATTGAGAATGATAATGCTCAGAGTGCGATAATTGATCATAACTTTGAGACTACTTTACAGCTATATTCTCTTTCCTGGCCCCCTTTGTTTCTGTTGTATATGTCCATATACATGTTTGTTTAATTCTCATTATCTCACTCTCTTTTCTCAATTTATGATGCATACTAGTATATCTTTACATTGTATAATACTTTTGCTAATATATCTTAAAGTAAGCTCTAATGTCTATATGTAAAGTCCTTGCAAATGTGAATTGTAACTGTGGCTTCCACCTCCTCAAATATTATATAGTTTTTGGTGATGTGAATATTCTTCCAAGTTATTTTTTGCACTCTCTACACAAATATTTCAATAAAATTCAGATCAAACCATCTTGTTTTATAGGCTTTTCTTTTGACATGACATCTTGGATTGGTAAAAAAAAAAAAAAAAAAAAAACAGTTGTTACATTACTAGTCTAGCATCATAGTAAATATTACAATTCCATAATGACTTTGCATCAAGTATGCTAAAATTACTTAAAATAAATTGTGAAAGGGCTAACAGATAATTGCCATTTATCACGTTTTTTACCCTAAGTATATAGATGTTGCTAGTTCAGCAAGGATATTCCAGTCTAAACTGAAGTATTTGATGATATTCAATTCAACTTTATTTCCAGACTCAGGGTCCATTAGAGAAGAAACCACAATAGTCAATACAAAATACAATACAAAACAGTTAAAAAGACAATTATACCAATATTTTCTCATAGGTGACTGGGATTGCACCACACTATTGTTAGGGACAACACCATAATAGCATTCTGTGAATCATCCAGCTGACAAATAAATGTATACATCAAATTTTAGCCAGAAACTCATTAAAGCCAAAAAATATTTTACTCTTGCCTTACAAAATAGATAATTTACACTGCTCCACCTTAGTTTTTTTTTAAGTTTTTTTTTCATTGTCATTGTAGGTAAGCTTACATAGGTTTCACTTTTTTTAAACTTAACCCACAAAGATGAATTCATATAGACATTGAAAAGGGCTGGTGAGAGTAGACCCGACAACTTATTCTTAATTCTGCGAGACCGCACGAGTCCCTCCCACTCTCCGACATCCCTTGTCACAGCCACCACAGAGAAGATGAGCAGCATTCACGACACCGGTCCTACCTTCATTGGTGACAGCCAGGTAACAATCATGTTTCCCCTAAGATTTGGCACTGTTTGTCACCGCTGTGAAATTAAACCACTATTTAAACATCTCAATACACCCAGCCTAACTCTGTGAGGTTAACAACAAGCGAGCTAGTCTGGCGTTGACGTAAAATAGCGTTGTATAAGATTCAGAATATGAATTGCCCTTGTATGAGTTCTTGTATTTTGTGTTTATAAGTGATATTCATTTTACAACAGTTCAAGAAACAAGTTGATTATATGAATTGACAGTTTTTAGACACAGCACAACATTGTCAACTTTTACTGTTTTTGCTCAATTTGTCCAACGAAAATAGTTCAGAAAAGTTGCGTCTCCCAGCAACACACAGCTGTGTTTCATTATTGAATAATTCACAATTTTTGAATAAATTGGTTATGTCAATGATTCAATGACCCATTCACAAAGGTTGAATGATTCACTTATTACGACTTGCCGCCACCTACTGGTGGGTTTAGTTTCAAAATATTAGCTATCATTTCATTGTTCCCATTTCAGATTTCTATATTCAAAATGTTATATTTAGAACATTAATCTCATAACATTATTTAGGCAATTGCAGTGTATATGGATTTTGTTGATACTGATTTCATTCATGTCGGCTACTGATTTCCCAGTGTAGTGTTAATAGTGTAATTCATTAAAAAATTATTAACAATATAACTTTATCTTTTGTAAATAATTAAGAGTGGAGCCATTTTTTCTCTTGCACTGCCCTTGGTCTATAGTTTCCAAACTTCCCGCTTTGCTAGCTTTATCCTTGATAACAGACAACAAGGCTACCGACAACAGACGCTGTCATGAAGAACCGTCCGCAATCCTAGGGCTCCCAAACTTGAGGTGTTGTTCAGTCGTAATTTGATCTAAGCCACCAGCCTTCCTATCTGTGAGCTGAATTATTGCTTGATAAACTTCATTAGTTGTAATGCTCCATATCAGCACAGAAGACCATTACCACTTTATAAGGCTCATTCATTACACAGTTAAAAAAGCCAGAATAAGGTTGTCGCCACAGTTTAACCAAATCTCGGCTCCAGAAACACCCTCTATAGCATGGTAAGGTCACATTGCTCCTATTTAGTGCTCTTATATCTTTCCAGATATAATTTACATTATAACAACGCTGGTTTTCTGCCATTGAGTCTGCTCTCATCAATTGTAAATCAGATGTAGATGCCACATAATGAATTTCCACTGATTGTTGGGTAGAAGCACCAGCATAAATAGTGGTAAAGCCATGAGGCTGATGTGTGCCAGGCTTTATTTATAAGTTATCCATAAGAGCAACTGACTGGAAAACATGTTGATTTAACAAATTAAAAGTGTTTGTTATGTTTTCACTTTTCTACAAGTTTTTTTCTACAGTCCATCTGACAGTCACAAATTCACCTTTGTCTTAGCACTTGGTCACTTGTCAATACAACAATTGTGTTACAACAGTGTTACAACAAAAGCCTCTTTAATGCACTCTGCTACAGATGCATTTAGCTACTTTTTACTACAATACAATGTCTTCTTACCTCAGGAATACCCATTACTTAGAACATTGTTTATCAAATTTCCAAAATGGTACATTATTTACCTTTGTGTTTACATAATCTATGCCTGTGATTTGTTTGCACAATCTATTGTTTGTATTGTTCATGTCCTGCAATCTGAGGCTTCTCAATGCCTAGAAACCCCGGCTTTGAAAATGACAAAAGGGCAGTTGACATGAATTGGTTTGACATGCAATGTGGTTTGACATGCTACAGTCCATCTTAAACTGTTTTTGCACACATTTGAATTTTAAATGCTTTATTATGCAAGTAGCTTTTATGAACTCGTTTACTGAAAAGCATGAGAATTTGTTGCAAAACATTTCATGCACTACCGTTTCAAATGATTGTGAGAAGAAGGAAAAACAAATGGTACGATATATTCTTTTATTTTATTTTTTTACATTTAAAATAATTTTAACCTAAAACTTGATGTCGATGATAAAAGTATCATGTTCAACACAAAAGCAACTTGACGCACATTTCAACGTATAAAACTACTATTCCCATAGTGCATATCGCAACCCAAGCTTTGGGCGGGTCTATTTTGTAACTCAATGGGGGGATATCAATGGTGAAATTATGATTTCGACAAAATATATTAAAGTTTTTTATTATTACCCAATGATGTTTGTTATAAAATATTACTCGAAACGTTTGACATTGGGCCATCTATGCAATGCCTGTATCTGGGGGTCTACTATGAACACAAGTTTGTGTCATTTCCCTGTATCTTGAATAATAGAACAATCTCAACGCAAACTCTGCACATGTTGGTTGTTCTACGCTCATGGACTGAAGAATACTTGCCGAACTGTTAACGGTACAGGGAATAGCCGGTCAGGCAACCGTCCAGCCTCCCCTCACACTGGAAAGTCACGGAGCTCCCGCCACTACTGGGGATAAAGTTACCGAAACGGTTTGATTTGACCTTTTTGTTGTTTATCTTTTGTCCGCGAGGTATTTCTGTCTTCAGTACCGTGGAGAGGCCAAGTAATATCGGATGTGGTGAGTTCTGCATACTTATGTGCCTAGCTAATGCTAACTTGCTAACGTGTCCACAAGAACACAGTTACAGCTAGTCAAAGCCAAGTTTTAACGCTCAAGCTCAGTTAGCCAGGCGCAACAATTTGCCTGTAAAAATTTCAACTGGCCACTTTAGGAACAGCCAGCTAACGGCATGCGCGAGACAATGCGCTCCATGCGCGCATCACGAGCCGGGGATGAAAGAAACCAACTCATTCTTGCGGAAAAGTTGGCCAGTTCTCCCGTCATATGGTTTAGGTTATTTTTCAGAATTCCTTCATGCTCTGCAAGAAGGTTGTGCTAAGCTAACAAGCTTCGTTTTTGCAGGCTAACGTTATCGCAAAACGTCCTCGCATCGTTTCCAAGAAAGCTAGCCTGGATAGATAGCGAGACAATCTTGACTGCCCATATATCTGCACAACTGCTTAGATTATAGTCTTTAAAACTATCTCAAGATTCACGTTAGGAATAATAGACCAAATACTGAATCCAACTTGCAAGTTAGGGATGTGGGGTACCCGGTCATTGCTTTGCTTTTCTGGTTAGATCACCGATCATTAAACCTCAAGCCGTTTATGTAACCCTGTGCATTGTTAGCGTCTATTTGCTATACTGTAAACTGCAGCTTCTTTAAATCCCACGTTGCCCTCTTTAGTACGCATATAACTCCAATCTGAAACTATGATCTTAAGATGGTGTTGTGCAGCGAGCTAACTGGCTCACGCAACGCGTGAGGTTTTGACCATAAGTGCAGGTGCGTGAGCGGCAGAATGATGCGATGCGTTGGGGGTTGTTTACATTATTTGTACCTGCTGTAAAGGTAACTCACACAGGGGACATTTGCTTCTTTTATGCACCATATGCGAGAATAAGCGGCCCACTTGGGCCTTTGTTACAAGTATCACCCCATCCCCCAACGCTTATTCCTCTCATTTACAAGAAAGCCCATGCCTAACCCCTCATTTTAGCAGTCATTGCTTTGAAAAGACATTTTCTATGGGTTTGTTGGTTTAGCAGAGGTAAACTGATCCATGCAGGGCAATGAGGGGATGTTCTTCAGAGGTTATGAAAGCATCATCATTACCTTTAAGTGCATTTAAACTTTAGTGCATTTAGAGGCTATTATTGTATGGTCATATGTTATTGCTTTATTTGACGCCACTCTTTATGAAATATTTTACCCACATGGTTTAAATCAATTATGTCTGCTCCTTAGTATAATATTTGTGACCTACTTAACAGTGTCAGCTGTCAACGAGCAGGTTGTAAGTTTATATTAGATAGAGTGAATAAGTGCAGCACCTGCTTTAGTGTTTTGGTACTTGATGTCTATTAAAACATCTAGCCTAATATAAGCATTTGTTATTTTGCAGCACATTACGACTACGTTGTCATATTTTTCCTCAAAACATTGTTTTTACATTCAGTATCGTTTGTATCTCCCATGTAAATCCTTTAGGATATAAAACCCATTTAAAAGAATAGTTCACCCAAAAAAAGAAAATTGTCATCATTTTCTCATACTTCACGTCATTCAAAAACTGTTGGGCTTTCTTCTGCTGAGCATGTTGAGTAACCAAATCGTTTTGGTTAGCATTGATTTCCATTGAATAGAGAGAAGAAAAAAACATACAATGCAAACAAACGCAATTGTTACTGTAAACGCAAACGCATTTGTTACTGTAAACCTTTATAAATATACAGTTGAGGAAAATCCACAGGTGGTGTATTTGTTATTTGTTTGTGAGTTAGACGGTAGCAACAACAAAAAGTAATCAGTCTGATATGGATTTAAAAAATATGGACACATTTTAATATCTGGTTAGTGGTTCTCATCTATGGCTTTAATATTTTGCAAATAACATAATGGATTTATGTAATAAGAAATAAAACCATTTTTAACAATGTGAACATGCATTCTTTCTGGCGATGCCTGAATGTTTTGAAGTATTTGACTGGCTGTTGCCACATTATAATAGACATCCAGTTTAATATCATATCTAACAGAACTACATTACTCTGCATTGTGAAGAGCCAGTGTCAAGGTCCAGCACACTTCTGAATGGTTGGTGTCAGTTTTCATAATGCATTTCAGAATGGTAGGTGTCACTTTATAATGACACCTGTGGCATTTTCTCTCATGGTAATTTACAAAATAAAATGCCTAATTGGTAAGTGTCAATTTGTGGTGGCACATACCCCTGAATGATCGTTTCACTTTTGTGGCCACCTATCTAAATAGTGTCTTTATTCTGTTATAATTCCAAATGAGACAGCTGAACTGTCAATCTTATGCAAATAGAGTTTTTGTTTTGTTTTTTGGTTATCTATACAACTGTGTATTTAGAATATGTATTTAAATACATTGTAAAACTGCTTTATTTTTTTATTATAATAAATATAAATACAGACAACGGGGCACGAGGCAGATATTAAGAACGGAGAAGCCTAATGGTTGTGGTAACAATACATTCTGGGATACAATAAACCCCATGTTTGAAAGCAACATATTATAACACATGTTACACCATCTACAATGCATGGCAGAGAGTGACATGTGACACTCGGCCAGGGGTTTTCAAACCTGTCCTGGACAGCGCAGCACTGCATTTTTTATGTCTCCCTCATCTAACACCTGATTCAACTCATCAGGTCATTCATTGAGACTGCAACACACGAATGGGTGTGTCAGATTGGGGAGACATTCAAAATGTGCAGTGCTGGGGCTCCTCCAGGACAGGTTTGAAAACCCCTGCACTGGGCTATTAGAGGTGCCGCAACTAGGGATGGGACCCGAAACCCGGTATTAAACGGGCCTCGGGGCTGAATTTTGAAAGACCGCTGTATCGATAAGCTCGGACGTTATCGGTTCTGTTGTCGGTACTGGAGAAGTTAAGAAAATATATATACATACTATTTATTATTGCTATAAAGACGTTATTTGAATTTTTTTTTACCTTCCTGAAATTAAAGCACTGTGTAGGCCTATATAATGTGTATCTTTGTTTAACACGTTTTAGTGGCACATGCCATGCCAGTGACAACTGGATGTGCCACTAAGCACATCGGCATGCGGCAATGGCTTCTGTGCCCAAGATGCCATGCCACTTAATGTTAATACCACTTCTCAGAAAAAAAAAAACCCCTGAGACATTTTTCAAAATAGCTTCTTTACGCTTCACAGAAGAAGTCATACAATTTTTGGAACAACATGAATTAAGAGTAAATGACAATTTTTGGGTGACTATACTTATGCAACATGGGCTCAGTGCTTTATTCACAGCATATTGACAGTTAGGATAACGTGGTTCAGTTCATGCACATCCTAATATCAATTACAGAACCCTAAACTCCCGGCATATGCCGTGTACTTACTTGAAGTGGGCGGGTTTTTCCGTAAAGTCATAGGTAGGGCAGCCAATGGGCGACTGCGGAGGATTGCAGCACTCTTGGCGAGCCCACCTTTTCCTGTTCCTCTTTATCCGAGCAGCTCCGCCCCTGTGCCACAGCTGCCATTTTGGTTTTGTTCCGTTCGCTGAAACAAAACCAGAAACGAGATATACAGGCAGGCAGCAGACTGGACGACACAGTGACTCGGCAGGATAGTGAAGGGGGCTTTCTCACTGCATCTCGCCCAGCGCTGTTCCTGTCCGTTTTTTCCTCGAATCTACATCATCCCACAATCCGCACCATCTAAGTTAGTTTCACACGAGGAGCGGTTTGCTGACACTGAGAGTGGACTGAGAAGGATTATTGGTAAGAGGCAAACCATTACACTAGATGCTAACTCGGTGCAAGCAGCTGTCTGCTTGAATAGAGCTTTATAGCGAGTAATTCCTCGCTTATGCTCGTATAATTAAGCGCTTTTTGATCGGCATAAATCAGATCGTTGTGTTTGTGCAGGTGCGGAGTTCTTTCATTCACTGGTTAGCATGCGAACTTGACTAGTGAGCTAGGCCTCAAGCTCAGTAAACTGCCTGCACCAACTATTACAAAGCATGTAGCAGGCTAGCAAGCTAACTTACGTGTCTAAAAAATCCTTTCGTGTTGCCTGCTAACTGATCATCCGGTTAAATTGATCAAAACTAATTAGCGGGACGAGACCTGTTTGGATTTCACCTGGCGTGTCTGTTTAATTTAACATTTGATGTCTTGACATACTGCAGATGATCGTCGAAGCGGAAGTGAAAATCTGAAAAGTACAAAGCAGGTGTAAGTTAACCGTTGATCTTTAACGTTAACGTTACGTGGTAATCGAGATTGTGGATGTTATATTTTTTTGCTTATGTCACGCTCGGATTTATTCACGTTTCGGTTTTCGGTCATCCCAAATCAGAGGATGGGCACCTCAATATGCTCTTACCGTAATTTTGGTGTGCAAGATTACTTAACATCTGTACGCTAATGGAATTTGTGGGCATTCTTCTGATTTTATTAAAGGGACAGTTCCCCAAAAATACATTCAGTCATCATCTTACCGTCACGTTGTTCTAAACCTTAATGACTGACTTTCTTCCGGGTGGGAAAATTGTCAGGCAGAATGACAGCCTCAGTCATTAACTTAGTACTATGGAAAAAATGAAAGTGAATGTTAAGTGCCGTTATTTTTTTTATTTTTTGCCTAATAATTGTTATAATGTTTCACAGAATTAATTCAGGGTTAAAACAACATGAGGGTGAGTAAATTATGATAGTATAATTTTTTTTTGGTGAACTATCCCGTTTAAAATTGAAACATGTACTGTTGACAACGGCACGATTGAATGCGGAATTTCCGCTCGAGCGCAGCTCGGGAGTTTGTCGTCATTCTAGAATATACGGTTTGATTCGAGGGCCGTCGGACTCTATGCAAATAATGAGCCTTATAAAGTTTCTTTTCTTTCCCAGTTAATGAGATATCTTAACGTAAAACGCGGTATTTTGGATGGATGGGCAACCGTAATACCATAAGTGTTGATGTTTGTGCTGCACGGAGCCGGTCTTGGGATTTGACATTCACTGCAGCTTTGTTTTAATGAATCAGCGGTTTTGTTAAGGCAGAGTGGGTGAGCCAGTAAATACACGAGCCATTCACCATAAACATAACGCTTCTGTCCTCGAGCTATTTATAGCCGAAGAGCTTAATCTTGCGGCAGAAATCAGGCTCTCCTTGTGCTGTGGATAGACAAACCTTGATTATTGTAAATCCTCACATAAGTGATCTGAATGTAGTTTGGTGCTTTCCTATTCATCTTATTTTCTTTACATAGTACAAGCTCATTTATTTGCAGAACATTAGTTGCCTTGTTATAATAACTCTGCCTTGGTTTTATAGACCAGAATTTCCCTTTGCCCTTTTGATTGACAATGACTTCACTGCATTGCTGGTACAGTCATTTTTTTTTAATATACTCTTGAAGGAACTGTCCAGTGCTGAAATGACTATTTATCTACGGTGTATATACTGGCATATTTCAGCATTCTCCTCAATGCACATTGCATGTTTAATATACGGATGATCATTTCTCTGTTTTCTTCTAGAAGTTTTAGTGTTGTGCTCTTTTGTTCCATCTTGGCTATATACCCTGATCATAAAACATGTTTGTTCGTTAATGAATAAAAGTACAATCAGTAGAGCAATTTTTTTTCCTCAGGTGCTTGCACATTAAATAATGTATTCAAACCATCTGGATGTTGCTATTATTGCTCATTTGCACCACTGCTTTCCTGTTGTTTGTGGGAGTAAGACAAGTGCTTTTGGCAAGCCCTAGAGCTAATAGCCTGAAAAGGCTTTTAAGCCTCTACTAAGATATTCATTGATTTGTTTAATTTAGGAAACTGATGTTCCACCAAAACTAAGTGACCTGTAAAACAATTATCTCTGTACTGTAGTTGTTTAATGTAATCGTAATATTTAGGCACTTCAAGCTCATAATATTTGCTTGTAAAACTCAGAGATTGAGTTTTCTTTCTTTTTTTAGATGTCCAGCTCGCCGCTGTCCAAGAAGCGTCGCGTGTCAGGATCAGAGACGAAGACGGGATCCCACTGTTCCTCCTCTAACTCTGTCAGAACTGAACTGTCTCACACACCAGCTAACGTAGGTTCAAGTCAGGCTTTTTAAAGCCATCTTGTTTGGATATAACTTGAACATCTAGATGATCTAAATTTATATTGATTGATTGAATTGATATAAAATATTCAGATGTGCTTTTTTTTTTTTTGGTTAAAATCTTCATTCTTTACTGCGCCTGGATGTTGAAAGGCAGCCAGTTTAATAAGTCATGTGCTTGACTGTCTATTTATAGTCTGTTAACTGTGGTTTTCGGTCTCTGCAGGGCATGGCTAAGAATGGAAATGATGCTGAGATCGACGAGGGTCTGTACTCCAGACAGCTGTGAGTTTGGCCTTCATTTCAGTTTGATGTATCCTTGTAACGTTCTTTTTAAGCAAATTAACTGACTTGATCATGTGAGTAGTGGCTAAATTTAGTATGTGTCTCTCAGGTACGTACTGGGCCATGATGCTATGAAGCGAATGCAGAGCTCCAATGTTCTGATCTCAGGGCTGCGAGGTTTGGGTGTAGAGATTGCCAAGAATGTCATTCTGGGCGGAGTCAAGAGCGTCACCCTGCACGACCAGGGCGTGGCCGAATGGAAGGACCTTTCATCACAGGTCAGTGGATGGGGCATGATTTATAATTGCTTGTAAGCATTGAAGGGGGGCTAAAAATAACTTTAAAATGTTTTTAAAATAACTAAATCTGCATTTTATAGCACAACAATTAGTGAACAAACTCCATCGCACAACAATTGAATTAATAGTTTGTGGTCAGTATTTAGCAAGGATGCATTAAACTTGTCAAAAGTTATAGTAAAGACATGTTAAAAAAGATTTCTGCTTCAAATAAATGTTGTTCTTTTGAATCATGTTCTGTTAATCAAGGAATCCTGAGAAAAATGTATCACACAAATATTAAGCAGCACATCTCTTTTCAACATTGATGATAGTTACAAATGTTTCTAGAGAAGCAAATCAAAATATTAGAATGATTTCTGAAGGATCACGTGACACTGAAGACTGGAGTAATGATGCAGAAAATTCAGCTTTGCAATCACAGGAATAAAATATATATTAAAATATAATACAATTACTTTCAATTGTGATAAAATATTACCCTTTTAATATATTTTTTGATCCAGTAAATGCAGCCTTGGTGAGCATGAGATTAAGAAAAAAAAGAATAGCAATGTACATTAACATAGTAAGACAGAATTGTATAACCGTGTTCAGTGAAGTAAAAAATATGAATACATTTGAAACCTAGCAGTATAGTAATAGTAGTAGTAATAATAAGTGTTTGTTACATGTCTGTCTTAGTTTTACCTGCGCGAGGAGGATCTTGGGAAGAACCGTGCAGAGGTCAGTCAGCTTCGACTGGCAGAACTGAACAGCTATGTGCCTGTAACTGCCTTCACTGGCACCCTCACCAACGAATACCTGACCCAGTTTCAGGTACTGCCATTATTCTCCACTGGACTACACCCATCAGCTGAACACATGGACTAAATCCTACTTTTCCCACATACATATGGAACTTTGCATTGGTTAAAGTTTAACTGAATTTGAATGAGTTGCCTAAAAGGTGTTTGTGTTTGACCAGGTTGTTGTGCTCACCAACTCCAGCCTCGATGAGCAGACACGCTTCGGGGACTTCTGCCACAATAATGGCATCAAGTTGATCATGGCAGACACACGTGGGCTGTTTGGGTAAGAATACCCCCCCTTATTTGTGTTGAGTTATTCATGTTTTTTGGATAATAATCTAATGTATGTTCTGTGTTTGAATAGGCAACTATTCTGTGATTTTGGGGAGGAAATGTTAGTGTTTGACACCAATGGGGAGCAGCCGTTGAGCGCCATGATTTCAATGATCACAAAGGTAAGAGCCTGTGTGATGGTAGAATTAAACCTTGTTTATTGTATTAATAAAGTTGTGTCATTAGTTACATTTCTGGCTGTCTACATTTTTTGCTTTTTTGTATTGTGTGTGTAAAAAGGACGGCGCTGGTGTGGTTACATGTCTGGATGAAGCACGCCATGGATTTGAGAGTGGAGACTACGTTACTTTCACGGAAGTGCAGGGCATGACAGAGCTCAATGGTTGTGAACCAGTAGAGATCAAGACACTGGGTAAGTTATCAGGGGTTTTCTTCCTGTAACAGACCAAGGAACCCCCACCCAGACTCTGTCAGCCCAGGAACCTCCAGAATACAAAATAGTGAAAAAAAATGTGTGGTACTCAACCTTTTGAACTTCAAGCCCCTCCAATTTTAGAATTCCAAGAGTTTTAGAATTGCTGACCTCCAGTTTCACAGACAAGGCTTAAGCCGAGTCCCAGACTAAAATGCATGTTTGAGCTGTCTTAACTAAAAGGAGCTTGCACTGACATATCTTAAAATCTCAGTGCCATTGTTTTGTTTCAAGATTCACACCAGTAATGTCTTTTTCTAAGGCATGTGTATATAAAAGCTACTTAAATGCCACAACTGAACTAAGGCTTAATCCTGGCTTATGCCGAGTTCACACTGAACGATTTTAGGCCTGATTTTCGCTCGCCGACAGGTTTTGTGAGATCGCTGACAAATGCACGAAATCACAGGCAAATCAGTGCTCGTTCATGTGAGTGACAATCACGCAGTGTGACTTATCAAAGACGTGATCTGAAAGAATCGCAGAAGCCCGTGAGATATTTGCCATGTTAAATATCTGGACCTGTCGCCGATTCAAAGTCCTGCTGTGTGAATGTTTCCTGACTGAAAACTACATCGGCGATGACCTACAGCCAATGAGAGAGCAAGATACAGGGCAGTGGGATGTTCGGGGAGGAGTTATAGACCAGAATATCAGTATTTTAATAGATATATTTACAATTATATCAAACAGAAACAAAGCACAAACATTTGCTTGACCAGCAGCACATTGCAAAATAATTTATTTACAGTTCTTTGCAGAACACACAATCCTTGCTCCCCTGGGGCCTCATTTATAACCGTTGCGTACGCACAAAACAGGCCCTGAAAGAGGCGTACGCCACTTCCGACGCACAAGTTGTGATTTATAAAAACAAACTTGAGGGGAAATTTGCGCACCTGCACGCAAACTCTGACCCATGCGTACAAACGTTTTGGAGATGGAGCAGTTTGGCGACACCGATGGTGAGCTGGAGTTAAATGTCTTTTTGGTCACTTTTAGACAGAAAATCTAAAGAAAATTAAATCTACACAGAAAGATAATACAAATATAATTTCACTCACCAAGCCTATCACTTGAAGCAAATATCCATCCCTTCTTAAATGTCCGCGCCAGCGAGCGCGTTGGGCCGTTAGTGAAACTGATGCAAATAACAGTTTAAATAAATAAAATAATGATTTAAACTGTTTTACTTCTGATAAAAACATTTAGATTAAATATGCCATTCAAATTAATGGAGTTAAACACTTAAACATGAAATCATTACTGAGAAGTTAACACATTTTTTTTATATTCAATCAATAGAAATATTTGTTGTGGATGCGATTTTGTTTTTGAACACTTTTCCTGTGGCGTGCTGTTTTTAATGTTTTAACCACAGAGATAATTGCTTATCATGATAATACCAGATTGTCTGAGAAAATAGTTTCGTGCAAATAATGCCCAAGGCCTATCTGTTTCCATTAAAAATATAAATCAATTAAAAATACAATTCGGCCAGTGAAAAGATTGAGAAACTTTCTCTGAAATGTATTTTACACTATTTGATTTATGTAGGCTAGTACCGTTAAACGTTATCGCGTGGATGAATAATCATATGCAAATGATATGCAGATGAGGATCTGCATAGTAAAACTAGGCGTTGTAAGCTCCATATATGGTTATTTCGGGGTGGAGACGCATGTGCGCACAATCTTCCGCTGACTGGGATTTATAAAGTGAATTCTGCGCAGGTTCTGGCGTACGAACAGTTTTATAAGTCTGAATATTTTTTTGCGTACGCCATTTTTGGCTTTCGGGCGCACGTACAATTTTACTAAGGTTCCTACGCACAGTTTTATAAATGAGACCCCTGGTCTCCCCAACCATTCCCGCCTGTGTAATGTTTTTTTTTTTTTTTTCTCCTTTTTGCTGCAAATCAGCGCACAGACAATTTGGATCTTCTTGCAGGCTATCATTTTAAATAACAGTTTCAGTCTCCCGCGAGAACTCCGGTCTCATGCACGCGTGATCTTGCGTTATTTCCTTATTTCCATGCAGTGTGAACACAGCAGCAATTGAATGTTACCCCAGATAGTCGTGCTGTGTGAAAAGAATAGTGACCCGGCTACTTAGAAAATCATGCAGTGTGAACTTGGCGTTAGGGTGCTTTCACACTTGCACTTTTGGTGCGCACCCGGGTTTGATTGACGTCAGAGTTCGGTTCGTTTGGATGATGTGATCGCTGTCTTCCCAACTCGGGTGCGCACACATGAACCTTACCTGAGTCCACTTAAAAACAGGTGGTCTGCGGTACGGTTCATGTGAACTCTGGTTTGGTTCGCTGCTGATATGAACACAATCGTATTAAATCGTTGAAGTGAACCGCTATTAATGACGTATGATTTGTGTCTTTTACTCACTTTCCTGAAGAGTGTATACTGTATGCAGAGAGCTTTATATCTCATTTCTGCTTGCCTTCAGCGTACTTTAGAGCATTGACAGTAGATTCACGGCAGATAAACGCCAGTGCTGTTACGTACTGAAGCTTTGGAAACAAAACCAATGGTTCAAAAACAATAATATAAAAGTGAGGTGAGCAACGCTTCGCAATTTGCCGCCTTCTCCTGTGCCGTCGTTACCAAGCAACAGGGTGGTAAGCTGCTGCTTTGATGCAAACGCACCACGGTTCATACCCAAATGATATAATCTGAACACAGTCCAGCAGGGTGAGGGGGGAGCAATCAAACTCTGATTTCGGACCTGGCAGTCGAACCAAGTGTGAAAGCATACTTAATCTTAGCCCTGTCTGTGAAACCAGGCCTGTGTTCAAGCACCTCTCTTTTTAACCATTATATTTACATGACTCTATTCTAGTCATTCTGTATTTACTATATAAGAATTAAGGATAATGATATTTTTAGTTTTAAATGTTTTGTTCACAATAAAATCTTTTAGGCCTGGTTTCACAGACAGGGTTTAGATTAAGCCTTAGTTCAATTGGGGCATTTAAGTAGCTTTTATAAATGTGCCTTAGAATTTTTTTTTTTTTTTACTGGTGTCCATCTTGAGACAAAACAATAGCACTGATATATTTTAAGATGTCAGTGCAAGTTGCTTTCAGTTAAAACTCTGGGACTAGGCTTAAGCCTTGTCTGTGAGGTTAGTGTTCTGAATTGCTAGAAAAATCTGTATTCGTTATATAACTGCACATGGCATTTTATGATTTTGATTAATGTTCGTGACAGATCTTGAAATTACATGTAAATGTAGGCTCCCTCAGACAGTGGGATCCCTGGTTTTTCATGGTGTGAAATAAGTCTTGAAATAAGAGATGTTTTTAGTTGTATTAGCTTAAGGCAAAACAATTCTTTAAATTGGTTAAATTAGACAATATTAAATAGTCATTCTGAGGTCCCAATGGAAGTTTAACATTACTACACTATAAAATACTTAATTGAGCAAAAGTTGGAAAGCTAGATATTATTTATATGTAATACAAAGTTGTGTACATCTTCTCCACAGCCCCCTGATTAAAAACTAGTTGTAGATGTAAAACAGGTTATTTAATAATTTTGCTAAGTGACATTCAATAGTTGTTTATTTTGCTCTGCAAAGAGCTTGTTGACAAACTCAAGTACTCAAACTGTGTTGCCTCTATCATCTTCCTCACTGTGTGTCAAAACCGTATGCATCGGTGTCTTCATCCTGGCAAATTTAAAACCGTTCAGTTGTCTAGAGATGTCTGGTTGTTTGACAGGATTTACTGCTGTTTATGTTGGCCTACTTTTTAAAATGTAACTGGATCAGCATTGGACAACATGTGTCAATCACTTAAGCGACTGATTACATCAGTCAACTATCTCTGTCCTGAAGGAACAGGATCTGATGAATAACAGAAATAATATCCTGGAGTCTAAGTCCAAAACATTTTATAACTGTTAAAAGGTTTGCTGTTAACCGTACACCGTTTTAAGATCAGTGAGCTGTTTTATGTGACTGTGATGTCCTCTGTCATCAGGTCCTTACACTTTCAGCATCTGCGACACAAGCTCATTCTCGGACTATGTGAGAGGTGGTATTGTCACACAAGTGAAGATGCCCAAGAAAATTGCCTTTGTAAGTGGATGCCCCTGCTGGGACTAACCTTATGGTACTCATAGTGATTCTAGTATTCTACTAGATTTCATATGCACACTTCTTTCTTTGCCCAGAAATCCCTGTCCTCCTCCATGGCTGAACCAGAGTTCGTACTGACTGATTTTGCCAAATTTGATCGTCCAGGCCAACTGCACGTGGGCTTTCAGGCGCTGCGTGCGTTTGAGAAGAAGCACAGTCATCTACCGAAGCCCTGGAGTCAGGTGCAGACTTTTTTTCTTACTCCGCGTATGAATCAATCCACATTCAAGCTTATTCTAACCAAGAACTGCCAAGAATGTTCTCAACCTATACAATGTGTTGAGTTGTGGGCCTCAGACTCTTACTCAGCAGTGATGTCTTTCTCTCTGCACTGCTGCAGTCGGATTCGGACGAGCTTGTGACTCTGGCTGAAGAGGTGAACGCTGCACAGACCGGATCTGCCAAGCAGGAGCAGCTGGACCAAGCACTCATCAAAAAACTGTCCTGCGTGGCTGCTGGAGACCTGGCACCCGTCAATGCCTTTATTGGTGGGCTTGCTGCCCAGGAGGTTATGAAGGTAATAGTCTCCCATTATTATCTTTGAGCTTCAGATCAGTGAGATATATATTAGGAACGTGTTGCATTAGCCTCATCTGTTCATGGTCTGTTAAATGTTTCCTTTTTTTCTTCATCTGCTCAGGCCTGCACAGGGAAGTTTATGCCCATTATGCAGTGGCTGTATTTTGATGCTCTGGAGTGCTTACCTGAGGCTGAGGAAACTGTTCTTACAGAGGAAGAGTGTGCACCTGTGAGTACCCCTTGTCAATCACCTTCATTTTGCAAGATATTTCCATGGCATCTGTATTTGTTTGATATTAGTTAAGTTGATATTAGTCAAATTTTGCAGCTCCCTGTGAAGATTGTGGCTTTCATACAAAGAATAATTTATTCATTCATCTGTTTTCTACAGAGGAACTGCCGGTATGATAGCCAGATTGCTGTCTTTGGGTCCAAGCTTCAGGAGCTGTTAGCCAAACAGCGATATTTTCTGGTGAGGAGCTGAAACTGGCCGTTTATCAAAATGGGAGACAATTACAACATGCCAGTTATACAATTGCCCCATGCTTGCTGGAAAAACAACTTTTCTAATTTTAGTTAAAATGACTAACTTAAATAAAATGCAAAAAAATAAATTCAAACTGTTTAGAAATATAAATGACAAAAGCACATAAATTAAGCTAAAAAGAAAACTGAAAGTATAAAAACCAAGCTAATTCAAAATATAAAAAATTCTAATGGTTTATAAATTATACAAAAAAAACTGCTTCACTCTCTGAAGTGTTCATTTTTGTGACTTATTTCTTGTGTTCAGGTTGGTGCTGGAGCCATTGGCTGTGAGCTGCTGAAAAACTTTGCCATGATGGGGTTGGCCAGCGGTAATGGCGAGATCATAGTCACTGACATGGACACCATAGAGAAGTCCAATCTCAATCGACAGTTCCTCTTCAGGCCCTGGGATGTTACGGTGAGATTGACCTGACACATTATTAGACTGGAGGAGAGAGTTTTGGGGAGAGAACTTGATAATGGCGTAAGCCAGGTGCACACTGTATGATTTTTTTGGCCACGATTTGGCTGTCTCTTGAGACAAATTTTGTGAATCCTAAAAGATTTCCCTGATCCTAAGCCAAAATCTGAAGTCTTTGATCGCTAGTTGAAGACAGCCAATTACTGACCATTGCGGGCAAATTTTACCTCCAACAAAATTCTGGCAGTGTCAGAAGTTTAGCGGCACAGTCCTGCAGTGTGACGACAACTGTCAAATCAAAAACCAATAGGAGCACAATTAGTGAGAAAACAAGAAACCACCTCTTGCTCCACACACATCTTTTATTATTATTATTTTTTTTTTTCAGTTGTCTTTTCAAGAATAGCCATGATCAAAATAAATACTAGAGATTGTTTTTGTTTGCTAGGTGTCATTTCTATCCCGCATGTAAATTTAGCTCAGTCACCAAACGGCTTGATGTGAAACTCTTTTTGCTTGCGTCCATTTTTAATGCTGCTTCACTGCCATGCAGTCTTGACATTGACAACTGAGATCCTACAGTGTGACGTGGCTTACAGCAAGGGTCATGTTGGTACAGTCTGACAAGCAACAGCTGTAAAGGACTATTCTAGATAGTACACTGTGCACCCGGCTTATGGTTGCTGATGACTTTGCCCTTCCTTTGAGCAGAAGATGAAGAGTGAGACTGCCGCTGCAGCCGTGAAGCAGATGAACCCAACAGTCCGCATCACAGGCCATCAGAACCGTGTAGGGCCGGACACAGAGAAGGTGTATGATGATGACTTCTTTGAAAGCCTTGATGGAGTGGCAAATGCTCTTGACAATGTAGATGCCCGTAAGTTAGAGTTTTAGAAAGTAAAGTGGCTGGTCATGTAGGTCACGTCAAAATGTTATGGTCAAATAGCTGCTTGTGAAATCGACTCGGCATGCTTTGATTTTCCAGGTATGTATATGGACCGGAGATGTGTGTACTACCGTAAGCCATTGCTGGAGTCTGGTACTCTAGGCACCAAAGGGAACGTGCAGGTGGTCATTCCCTTCCTGACAGAGTCATACAGCTCCAGCCAGGATCCTCCAGAGAAGTCCATTCCCATCTGCACGCTCAAAAACTTCCCTAATGCAATCGAACACACCCTCCAGGTAACAAGTAATATTGTGTTGAACTTCTGTTGTCTTGAGCCTTAAGTACTTTCATTGACCTAAATTTACCTTTTACTTGTTTGTCCATCCTCTCACTCTCTTAGTGGGCTCGTGATGAGTTCGAGGGACTTTTCAAGCAGCCTGCTGAAAATGCCTTGCAGTATCTGACGTAAGTTCCCATCACACTGAACAACCCTGTAAGTTGCCACTCATGGTGCTGTCAGTTGTTTTAAAATGTAATGATGTTATCCCTCCCCAGAGACCCAAAATTTATGGAGCGCACCCTGAAGCTCCCTGGAGCTCAGCCGTTGGAGGTCCTAGAGGCAGTATACAAGAGCCTGGTGACAGACAAACCACGCAACTTTGAGGACTGTGTGGCTTGGGCTCGTAACCACTGGCAGTGTCAATATAACAACAACATCCGTCAGCTCCTGCACAACTTCCCCCCAGAACAGGTGAGGCCTGCCTGTTCTCATTTTATCAGCTGTGAGTGGAGTAATTGAGGCATAAAGTCAAGATTGTCTAGTAATACAACTGTCCTGAGATCATAATGAAAAAGTCTAATGGAAATTTGTGTTTGTTTTTTGTCAAAAGTTCAGTTCAGATGGTAAAATGTCATATGGTGTGACACCTCCCCAAAAAATTATTTTGTAATAAAAACTTTTTCTTTTCTTTTTTTTTAAAATGGTTAGGATGTGTTCAAGTGTACATGTTTCGTATCAAGCTTAGATTTCTGTATCAAGCTTAAATAATTGTAATTTTTTTTTTTTTTTTTTTTGTGATGTAACAGAATTAGTGACAAGTCATTTCATTTGAATTGTGACATAAACAGATCCGTGAAACGGATTATTAAAAAAAAAGTGTGGCAGGGACTTGGTTCTATCCATCAGTTTTTAATTAGAGGAAGATTGTTGATTTTCAATGCTGTAGCCTTTGACGATGTTGAGGTGACTTTAACATTCTATTGCTCCAAAAGGTAGAGATTTGTTACAAGATCCTGTTTAGGATAAACCCATAGGAGTTTTCAGTTTCTTTCTTTCCTGAAACTTTTGAAAGGCTTTTTTTAATTAGTGATTTTACCTCTATTTTTGACAAATTAAGTTAATTTACCGATTAAAAAACATTCACCCAAAAAGTAATCATATGTATCCCTTAGTTTTAGAAGATATCCTGTTTTGAAGAATGTTGAATCCCCAGTTTAGTGCTGTCCTGATTTACATCTTTAAGTCCATTCAATTTCAAATCTTGCTTTTTTTGGATGTTAAGTGAGTGCGGTATGCCTTATGATACAGGTATGCTCTCTGTCCAGCTCTGTAAATGTGCAAAAAGTGCAGAAGACATTTATAATGTTAAAAAAAGCATTAATTTAAAATAATTCACAATTCGATTTTCCATTTCATATTTCTATTTCAATCTTTGTTCATCAAAAATACACAACAGATCTGATTTGACTGGATTGTTGAAAATATAAATATCATTAGTTTCCAAGGAGCAAAAAAGCCATGTGAATAGAAATATTGAGTGTTAAATGCTTTAGAAATTTGGCATTGAAACTTTTGTGTAGATTATTACAAACAGCAGAAAAACAGCAAACAAGAAGCATTCATATACATTTTTCCAACGGAAAACAAAAACAAGAAAAAGCATATTGTCATGTTAAACTGTGTCTAAATGCAAGTTATTTTCACTGAAAGTTCGGCAGTTGCGCTACAGAAAGCTGACAGACTGACATTATTGATACTGAAGTAAATAAGCATTGCTATGGAAATGATACACTGTTGATTCTGTTCGCATTGGTTTAAACTGGCAGGTTACACGTTCTACTTTGGACGCACACGACACATTGCGTCAAAAGCACATAAAGAAACCTTTATAATCAGTGATTTTGTCTACACTGGATGTGCTCCAATTCGCAGACGGATACTACGTTCTATTTATAAAGCACTCGATCTGCCCGCTTGCGCTACTGAAAACTCATTTGGAACGTTCATTTTGTGACCAAGGACACGCTAGTGCAGACGTGCGCCTGTTATGATGTTGCAGACCATTTTCTTTTGCAAGTGGTAACAAGTTTTCTTCTGCTAAATCTCTTAAATCTTTGCCATTTACACTCTTTAAACAAAAGCCACCCAAGATCACTTCAATCTCCCTGTTGAGAAACGCTAGTTTTTAAAGGTCTATAACATGCATTTAAGAAGTAGTGTACATTTCCATGAATTTACAACTTTGTTGAACATTATTGTAATATCTTCCACTCTCTTTGTCCAGCTTACCAGCTCTGGTGCGCCATTCTGGTCGGGTCCAAAAAGATGTCCTCATGCATTAGAATTCAGCACTAACAATGTGAGTATTCACTGTGTGAAGACTCAAATAAAACTGTCTCCTTTTGAAATTTCACATGGTGAAAATGAGTGATCGTGATATTATTGTTATTGGCAGGATCTTCACATGGACTACATTATGGCAGCGGCTAACTTATATGCCATTTCATATGGCCTGCCAATGACAACTGACCGCCCGGCTTTGACCAAGCTGCTGCAGGAAATTAAAGTGCCTGAGTTCACACCCAAGTCAGGAGTCAAGATCCACGTGTCTGATCAGGAACTGCAGAGTGCCAATGCATCAGTCGGTAAGAGAAGAGGTGATTGAGAACATTTAGGTAGACGTAGATTTAAAACAGTTGAACGGTAGTGAAACGACACTATTATTGATGCAACTCTGTCTCTTTTCAGATGACTCTAGGCTTGAAGAACTGAAGACACTGTTGCCTTCTACAGATGCGACTTCTCAGTTCAAGCTCTGTCCCATTGAATTTGAAAAGGTGCCGCTTATAACTCGACCCCAATTTCCCGGCCAGTAGAACTTCTTAACTTCAGTTCAAATGCTAATTATGTTCTCTTCCTCAGGACGATGACACAAACTTCCATATGGACTTCATTGTAGCTGCTTCTAATCTGAGAGCAGAGAACTATGATATTCCTCCTGCAGATAGACACAAGGTGAGAGGGCGGCTGAAATGGTTTTTCAACTGTCTTGGGAGTTAAGTCCCATCATCGCAGATCCTCACCTTTTTGTTTTCTTGTTTCAGAGCAAGCTCATTGCTGGGAAAATCATTCCAGCCATCGCCACGACGACGGCTGCCGTGGTGGGTCTGGTGTGTCTGGAGCTGCTGAAGATCGTTCAGAAACACACGAAGCTCGAGTCCTACAAGAACGGCTTCATGAACCTCGCTCTACCTTTCTTTGCCTTCTCTGAGCCCATAGCTGCCCCCAAGCATAAGGTACGTGGCATCGTTCTCCATTACAGCAGCGATGTTGGCATCCCTTTAAATGACTACGGTATTCTCACACTCTCGCCTTCTTTCACAGTACTACGAGATTGATTGGACGCTTTGGGACCGTTTCGAGGTGAAGGGCATTCAGTCCAATGGAGAAGAAATGACACTCCGACAGTTCTTGGACTATTTCAAGGTAATGTTTGATGTTTATTGTTGCATTTGAGTACTCGACTGATAAATCAACCGATTTCTTTGTTATCCAGGACTATGAGTGACACGTTTTTAAGATGAACAGTTTGAATTGTTAAAAATAACCGTTTGGTGTAACTTGAAGAAATTATGATAAATTATATTATTATTGTATAGTAAAATGTACAATTATATTATGACTCTGAGAAGTACAAGAAATATCATGTAATCAAGACATTTTATAATTGTATAAGGAAAATCCTACAATCCAGACATTTGTTTTATCCATGTTTAATTTATACTGTAAAGTATGCAAGTTTTTTTTTTTTAAACTAATTGACAAACTAAATGCTATTTGTTGTAATTAAATTATTTTCATTAGAATACTTAAAATATTTATTAAATTTAGAAAGGTATGAATTAATTTCATTAGATGCCATTTGATTGTTTAGATTAATTCTCGAGCAAACGTGTGGAATGCTTTTCCTTCCCCATTAAAAGTATGACATGAATATTGTGATTAAATATTTATATGACATGGGGAAAAAAATATTGTGAAATTGGGCCATATCGCCTCGCATTATTCGTGCCCATCCCTTGTAGAAACAGGCTTTTAGGGTCTTTTAATCTTGTGTACTCATGGTTCACGCTCTGTTCCTCCCTCAGAATGAACACAAACTGGAGATCACTATGCTCTCTCAGGGAGTTTCCATGCTCTACTCTTTCTTCATGCCCGCAGCCAAGCTTAAAGAAAGACTGGAACTGCCGTAAGTTGAATTATAATCATATGGGCATAAATGAGGCATATAGAATTGCAGAAAATGAAAATTGTTGCCTGTGTTTTGCTCTTCATAGGATGACTGAGATCGTGACCAAGGTGTCCAAGAAGAAACTGGGGAAGCATGTTAAAGCACTAGTCTTTGAGCTCTGCTGCAATGATGACACAGACGAGGATGTCGAGGTCCCGTACGTCAGATACACCATCCGCTGAGAGGGCTGTTGGGGTAGGGAAGGGGACATGTCGGAGGAGGGAGAGGGCGGCCCACTGGGGATGGGGAGCATCAGTATGCCTGGAGAGCCCAAAGAGAAATCAAATTTTTTTTTTTTTTTTTTTTTAAATCAGTTACTGAATAATACGAGTATTATATCTCAAACACCCCTTTCTCTATTGGTTGAGCTCACTAGGGTGTGATTCTTTCAGGCTGGTTATCATTTGGAAATATGGGGAGCATGTGAATCTTTGGCTCTAACTTATTTGAACTGGTTGTTGTAACACGGCTTCAGTGAATGAATTAATCTGTACACCGATTGTCACTCCCTCCCTCTGAATCTCTTTCACACTGATCTCTGTTCCTGTCCTCATGATACATTTGTGGGCACCACCATCTTGCTTTGTATTCTGGAGTAAAATTTTGACTAATGCCAAAAAAAAAAATGGAGTACTAAGGAAAAATATCAGTTATGTTTGCATTTTTTTCCTTTTTTTCCAAATCGCTGCCTTGGCTTGATGTCACGTTTAAATGTATCTTGAAATGCCCTTTTTGGCCAAGGTCTTGGAGCGAGTTGGTCCACTTACTGAACTCCTGCTCTCCCATAGGCCCAGTGGGAACATCCCTTTGCCTCTCTGGCGAGTTGAGTTGGGTTGGGTTCAGGAACTTGCACATAACTTTTTTTTTTTTTTTTTTCTCTCCCTTTTTTTTTTTTGGGGCGAACTTCTGGTGTACACCTTGTAGAACATAAACTCTGTATTCTTTCTACTTTGTTAAACTCCAAAAAAAAAACATTACAGTACAAAAAAAGTGATTTTACTCTGTAATGGGAGCACTTAGTGTTAGTGAATAAAGTTGAAAACATTTCTTTGCTTAATTGTCTTTTCTTTGCTACTGTTGTTTTTAAAATGTATCTATGAAGTTAATAAAAAGTATCTGCAGTTAAGCAAAATGGTTATCAGGAATATTTCAATGTTTCTGTCACGTTAAGTTGCACAGTACACATTCAATCCATAGGATTTTAATTTTTTTATAGAAAGGGGAAAAAAATTCTGCCACTTGTTTTTACTAGTTTTTACCACTATTTTACAGCAATAAGAAATGGCAGAAATAAATAACATTTCAACAAATTATATTTTCTCCAATCGTTGACAATTGCTTGAGTTTTTATATGCTGGATTGTGAGTCACCCAATTTAAACTGTGCCATTTCATGACATCATGACTGCTTTTTGGTTTAAATTTACTCCAGTTTGGCTGTTAAACTGAGTCACTATCTTGTAAATTAAATTATTCAACTCCATGCAAAATTATAGCACATTGTTTTTCTGTTTAAATTGTACTTTGTCCCCCTTTTCTATTGATTTCTCTCAACCCCACTGCAAAAAAGCTCAAAGTGTGATGCTACCACCATTAGGCTTCACATTTGAAACGGTGTATGTTGGTGTTTTACTCTTGCTGTCATCACATTACAGAAGTGTTCTCCAAGTTCTTGTTGGCACACTTCATGTGGTTTTTATTTATGCACTTTTCAAGAGGAGTTACGGTTTGGTGCTTCGTGACTTTTTTTTTGTTGTTGTTTAAGCATTCAAGGCACCAATTACATGTGTTTTTGTTGTGGTGGTTGTTTAAAATTAACATAGCATCTAAAGTAGTGAGTTTTGAATACAATAAATGTGTATTAAATGAGCATTTAAGCAGAAAGAAGAGTAAATCTCATTCCATTTTCTCTGCAGTTTGTTTAGTGCTGATTGCAGTTGTCAACCTCAACCATTCTGTTATTTTGAGGAAAAAATATCTATTTAATATTTTGTATTTTAGGGGATTTTATAGTGCTAAATTATATTAATGGAATTATGATCCATTTATTACCTGTTAAATCACTTTGAGCATTGTCGTAAATAACGAATACTTTTGAGAACTGGCTTAAGTTTGGTCAGGGGTGGGGGTGACAAATTCACAAAATTTGTATGAAAAATGCATACAAATACTATTTAACTTTATATGAAATATATATTTTTCAAATATTTTTTTACTCTAAAACTGAGAAATCCATAAATCTAAAGTTGTGTTGAAAATTTTAGGTTGATATCTCAAAAAATGGCCTTTCAGTAAGTTTTTGTTTAGGTGTAGTACCAAACGTTTCCACTAGATGAAATTAGTTTCCAATGTGGTCATTTTTATGTGTTCATATAGCAAGTGCCAAAACCTTTACAAAGTTTCATACCATTCCTATGATTGCAATTGAACATTTTAGAACAGCACTAAAGAGTTAAGGGAAATGTGAGTTAAACAATTACAAACTAACATTTGGTCTCAAACTAGTTAGCCTCTTCTGAGTGACCACTAAATTAAGGCTACATTTGCAACCATGTTACTAATTCTGTCTTTATTATTTTGATGTTTATTTAAATTCATTAAGGTTTTACATTTTGGTAACAGGGCTGCAAAAATGTTCAAACCTGATTTAAATGAATAGGAATTGAAACTGCTCATATAGTAAATAGTTTGACCATCAAATAATTTCTAAAGGTTTTCAAAGAACATTTTAAAACAACCTATTTTTGTATAAAATAAATAGGCCGTCATTTTTGCGGATTCTTTTTTGAAAAACACTTTCTTCCTGACATGCTTCACGACAAGCCAAATTTGACACGTGAGCATCTTTGTCATATTTCTCTGTCACGAACTGTGCTAGCCATGATCTAATCAACCGAGCAGTTGCCGCCACTGTTTAATTTTCAGAAATGGGTCAGAAGATTTGGTTTAACTTCCGTCCTTTTCAGTGATGGAGTTAAGTATGGCTGTCGAAACTACACAGAGACTCGAGAATCTGTCAGAGACGTTAAAAGAGGTTAAACGTTTGGCTTCGCTCTGCCTGACAACAGGAAGTACACATTTTTTTCTTACACAGGATGTGGTTTCAGACATGCAAGTGTAAGAGGAAGAGGGGAGGGCTGGGAGAAGAGTGCACATTAAGTTTTTTGTCTTTTCTTTGAAAAGTTGGAACAGGTGCTTCTAAGATTTATGGTCTGATTTTTAATGTAATACTCTTTTATTCACCGGCTTTTCTATTTATAAGCACAAGATGCTATGAGAGAGGAAAAGATGGAACCTGAAGAGACGGAGGTTGATTCATCACCTTCCTGGTACGTCTTCTTTTTTTCACATATCATAAATAGTTGCTTAAACTAAACATTTAAGACGTTTTGGTGTCGAAATATCACTCTGATCAGATGTTGTACCCGATACATTCACTATAGTCTAATATCCGATTATTAACGACTTAACCGATAACATATTCATGTCTTTTCAGTGTCATTATACCACTTATTTGGTCATTTTTCAGGTCTCCTGTATCTAGAGAGAGACTCCTCACATGTGCCAACTTGTCAGATTTTGCAGGGGTAAGATTTGTTTCTGTCATAAATCTTATACAACAAATTTTGATGGACAGACCTTGTACTGTAGGTCTTGCTCCTTTGAGGGAGACCAATGTGTTATCTGTTGGTTTTCTGAGCAGAAGAAAAGAAAACAAGACCCAAGTAGTGATGCTGAGAATTCAGCCCGAATCTTGGAGGACTGTGTAAGTTGTCTATGATATAAGAAACAACATGTCTGTTGTAAAACGTTTTGAAATTGTCTTGTGGAATACTTGATGTTTGAATGTGACCATTTTGAGCATCTGTTGCAAAACAGCCGCGATATTTCCTGTTAGTCTGTCTTGAGGTGATCTAAAGATGATCTACTCAGAGGTTAAAGCTCCTCCTCTATTATTTTAAACTTAATCATTGATTATTTACGAGGAATCTAATGTGGTGAAAGTGGTCTGCCTGTTTGTGCTCTACAACGGAAGCTTGTTCAGACCGACCAGGTGACTCTATAACAATCCACTTTTTACTGGTCTATTACACAAGACATCTAGAGAAGATAGCACCCATTATTCATAGCCATTTTTTCATAGAATTGAAGGAAGGTTACAGTAAAAGAATGAAGCAACTTGTTCTCAGCTTCGTGTAAAAAGCTTACAGGGAAAAAAAGCTTTACAACTCAGTTTCCTGTCTCAATCCGCTACATGCACACGCTCTGAGTGAAAGTGGTTCAGTCTCATTTGATGTTGGCATTTGCATTTCTTCAACTATCGGCACTTTAAAAAAATCAACTCTCCTAAAACAGACTTAATGATCGATTAAAAAAAAAAAATGATCGGCTGTGGGAGCTGCGCAGGTGGAATTTAACATTTCTGTTTTAACCAATTAGCATCTAGGACCTGAACTATGTGTTTTCTAAATTGGGTCTGATCATATTCTGTGGTGGAAAAGGCCCAGTTTTTGTCTGGCTGAGGCTAATTGTATAGTTAGAATTGAATACATGCTAAAAATGCACTCAATATTTTACATGTTAGGAATGATTTGGCAAAATTACAGCTTTACTGGAAATGACGCACAATAAAAATATTTCTCATCTTCCCACATGAGTTCATGTTTCATATCAAGCTCTTCACTAACGTTGTCATCTCCTCGGTAACAAAATAAACACATTTTTGATAAAGCTTTATGTTCTTTGATAAACAATTAAATGTTGCCGTGGAAATTACATCATTTGTCTAAAGGTATTAAGATATTGATATAAAGAAAATAAATATGATTTTTCTTTTAGGTTATGCATTTTACGATTTATATTTTACTTTACAACTGAAGTCTGGGTGTGAGGCAAGGGTTAAACAGTGAAATCAAGCAAAAGCTAATTATAAAGGCTGTTAAAACAGTTTCCAAAACCAAGATAAATTAATGCCCGTAGCTGAAGAAACACCCACTCTGTTTGAATGCAAATGTCTGTCTCATTATTCTCTTACTGATACTGATGTATTTACTGATATTCGGAATAAACCATTTATATATACCGTATACGTTTACTGCTTTCATCTGATTGGTTGTGGTTATATGCTCGTGCTGACATTTGTGCTATGCTTCACGTCTCTTTCAGGAAGACGATGACTTTCCCATCAGTGACCACATGCAAGATTCTGAGGTACAGAAATTGATATGCATCTTTGTTCCTAGTACCCTTCTGCTGAATACATTAATGATCCATCAACCTTTATAGAAGTAAAAACATCACGATCAAAGTCTGAGAAATCTCAAATTTCATAGTTGATCTGTGCTGGTTAAATTCCTCAGTTTCAGTGAATATCTTGGTGATGCATGCTAGGCATTTCATGGTCAAACATGTACATTTTAACCTTTAACCCTCATTCTCTGCTGCTGGCCTCATATTAGGGTCCATGTAACAAAAGAGTCAAACCAGTAGACAAAAGTGCTTCAGTCACTGGTATCATAACACCGGTGAAGACCCCTGCACTGAAACGCTTGGGCCAGTCCATACAGGTGAGTTATGCACACATACCAGTCAGCTTTTTCTCATTCATCTTATTTAGCCAAAATCTTTCAATCTTTCATAGTTTAACTAACATCAACAATAACAGTGACAACTACATTTTTGTGGGTTTTGCTAGGTTTTTTTCAGGGCCTTGTGTGGAAGAGGATTAGGGCCAGGCAATAAAAAAAAAAAAAAAACATCTCGAGATTAAAGTCATTATAATGCGAGATTAAACTCGTTAACTTTCGAGAAAAAAAGTCGAAATACAATCTTGAGAATAAACTCATTAAATACTGAGAATTAAGTCGTTGTGTTTCGAGAAAAAACTCGTTAAATTTCGAGAAAAAAGTCGAAATACAATATTGAGAATAAACTCATTACATTTCGAGAATAAAGTCGTTGTGTTTCGAGAAAAAACTTGTTAAATTTCGAGAAAAAAGTCGAAATACAATATTGAGAATAAACTCATTACATTTCGAGAATAAAGTCGTTGCGTTTCGAGAAAAAACTCGTTAAATTTCGAGAAAAAAGTCGAAATACAATATTGAGAATAAACTCATTACATTTCGAGAATAAAGTCGTTGCGTTTCGAGAAAAAACTCGTTAAATTTCGAGAAAAAACTCGAAATACAATCTTGAGAATAAACTCATTAAATTTCGAGAATAAAGTCGTTGTGTTTCGAGAAAAAAAGTCAAAATGAAATGTAGAGAATAATGCATTGGATCAGTGTTCATTATAGCCTACTGATAGAGGACATGGCAGAGTTGGATCACTTAGTCAAGCTATATTTTAGACTTTCTTTCAGTAACAAAGAATAGAACATTCTTAGGTCGGCTAGGTCTTTTTAGAAGAAAAAATCAGTCCAATTTGCGCGATGTACTCGCTTTTGTCCAACATGAAATTCAACGAGGTTTCGTGGTTTCCCAGGATACCATAAGACGCATTATTAAACTTGTTGATCCTCAATGTGTGGAATTTCGACGAAGGAGAGTAGGCTACACTTGCGCTGGCCCAAATGCACTCATAGACAGCTATGATATACAGGCATATAGACAGCTATGATAAATTAAAACCGTACGGCATTGCCATTAATGGCTGTATAGATGGTTACAGTCGTTACATTCTGTGGATGGAGGCGTACACAACCAACAACGATTAATAATGCGTCTTATGGTATCCTGGGAAACCACGAAACCTCGATTAAGGCTAGGCTATGCAATGAACACTGATCGAATGCGTTATTCTCTACATTTAATTTCGACTTTTTTTCTCGAAACACAACGACTTTATTCTCGAAATTTAATGAGTTTATTCTCAAGATTGTATTTCGAGTTTTTTTCTCGAAATTTAACGATTTTTTTCTCGAAACACAACGACTTTATTCTCGATATTTAATGAGTTTATTCTCAAGATTGTATTTCGACTTTTTCTCTCGAAATTTAACGAGTTTAATCTCGAATTATAATGACTTTAATCTCGATATTTAATGACTTTATTCTCAAGATTGTATTTCGACTTTTTTTCTCGAAATGTAACGAGTTTAATCTCGAATTATAATGACTTTAATCTCGAGATGGTTTTATTTTTTTATTATTGCTTGGCCCTAATCCTCTTCCGTAGTCTTGCTAAGTGTTTGCATACATAATATATATTTAAATTGTGTATATATATACTGTGAAAAAGTCTTATGCACATTAGTTTTAAGCCAGTTATATCTTTTGCTGTAGTGTGTCAGTAGGAAATATAAGTTTACATATCTAAACATTCATTTTTTGTAATTGTGATAATTGTAATAATCCAGTGACATTGACAACAGCGGTATGATCTGATCTCACCATCATCGAGCTTCATGATTACATGAAGAAACAGAAAAAACTGAGACAGACTAAATCCAGAAGAACTGCCGCAACATCTCCAAGATGCTTGAAGAAACCTTCTTGCAAAGCTACCTGAAGAACTATGGGCAACAAAAGTTTTAAACGCAAAGGATGGTCACATCAAATATTGATTTGATTTAGTTCATAGAAGTTAATCGATCAATAAAATCTATTTATGACATTATTTTTTTTAAGCATCCTGACCTTACAGCATTTTTACACAAGTGCCTAAACCTTTTCACAGTACCATAGCTTTGCAGGAAGGTTTATTCAAGCGTCTCTGAGACGTTACCACAGTTCTTCTGTATTTATTCTTGTTTAAGTTTTTTCAGTTTCTTCATGTAGTCCCAGATAGACTCTATGATGGTGAGATCAGATCTCAGTGTGGATCATACCGGCTGTTGTCAGACGCCTTGTGCATCCAAAAATCTCACTGGATTATTACAGTTAATGGCAAAATGAATGTTTGGAAATGTAAACTTATATTTACTGACATACAACAGCAAAAGATATAAATAACTGTCTTAAAACCATTTTTTAGGGTGAAAATACTAGCGTGCCTAAGACTTTTGCACAGTACTGTGTATATATATATATAGCCTCATGTAGCCTACATAAATATATCAGTTTTTCTCACGCTCTCTCTCTCACATAAATATATAAATATTTGTGGGTTTTTTTGCTCAGCGTTCAATCAGTTTCCGAACAGAGGCCCGGCCGTTGCCCCCAATGCCAATAAGAACACGTCAGAAGGCCTCTTCTTTTCCGCGGCGGCGGAGCAGCCAGCTGTGGAGTGATACAGTGGACACTACGAGCCACGAGCTCAGTACCAAAGAGATCAAACGACAAGAGGTGTGATAAAACAGCTTGAATTAATGCCACAACACAACGAAATGTTTCGTACTCTAAATGTAGTTTTGCATGATGTAATTCAAGTCTTAATTCGTTCAACTTCTATTTAAAGTTACGTTCTCGTGATTGGGCTTTAATTACAAGATTCAAACTGGTAGTCATGTACCTTAATACCTTTTTAAAGAGCTTTCAGCTGCCCAACTACCGCACTACTTTAGTTGTGAAACAGGATGTGAGCTGGTATATGAGGCCATGTTCTCTATTTCAGTGTCAGAATTTCCTCTGAAAGACACTAGCTCTACCACACAGTAGCAGTTAGCACAGTCAAAACTGACTGGTAACTTGTGGCAGCAGCACAGTTATAAATGTGTGTGTGTTTGCGCTATCTTCTACAAGGCTTCATGAAAACTACCTGTACACTTTATAGCCTTCATTTATGTATGATTTAGCCTACCTTTTTATTTTCTTCACCTGCAGGTAATCTATGAGTTAACCCAGGGAGAGAAACAGCTCATTGAGGATCTAAGTCTAGTGAAAAAGGTTTGTCCAGAATTCAACAGGGTTATTTCTTCTGTCTTTATTGGATAGATTTTAATTTCAGCTGTCCTCGCAGGTGTACTATGAACCAATGCTGAAATTAGACATCTTGACAGAAAGTGAGCTGGGACAGATATTTGGAACCCTTGATTCTTTAATACCCCTTCATGAAGGTAAATGTCAGTGAACTCTTTGTAGGCGTTTCTTTGAAGTGTAATGATGCATTCACTACTATTTGCCTGTGCGATCAGATCTTTTAGCTCGTCTTGAAGGTCTTCGTGGAGCAGAGAAGACTGTGCAAGAGGTCGGCCCAACCATGTTGGATTGGGTCAGTCTTACATTAGACAGCCTAGATAATAACAAACCATTTTTTATAGTCCATATTTCATTCTTAAATCATTTTTTCATTCTTAAATCATTATTGACGCAGCTGCAATTTCACCCGAGTTCACCAACATAACTCAAAGAACACGTATGCTCTTGGCTCTCCTTTCATAGTTTCCCTGTCTGGAGGCGTACATCACCTACTGTTGCAACCAGGTTGGGGCAAAAGCTCTGCTCGATCAAAAGAAGCAAGACCGGCGGGTCGAGCATTTCTTGCGGCTGTGTCAGGAGTCATCCTTCAGCAGAAAGCTGGACCTGTGGAACTTTCTGGACTTGCCCCGCAGCAGACTGGTGAAATATCCTCTGCTGTTAAAGGAGATCCAGAAGACCACCCCACCTGACCATCCGGACGAGGAAGCGTTGCCACAGGCTGTGAGTTTAGATGCTTCCACATACAAACTAACAAGTCACTTGTTTTGTTCCTGAATGAATCAGTGTTTTGAACAAATCGGTTGAGTGATTGATTAAATGATTCACACTTAAAGCCAGTGGCTTGATTCTGAATAGCATACCAGCATATTCTTACTATATGCACCATCTAAATATATGGGAGAAAAGAAACGCTAGTATGCTACTTGAATTCAGCCGGTCGCTCGTTTGGTTCATCGAGTTATTGTACACTAAAACTGAAACTATGTTAGGGAATAAAATGGGGGGGAAAATTGGAATAAAAATAAATTTAAGCTAAATAGAAATATATATATTTAAAACTAATACTAATAAAAATGACAAGCACATTACAAAAAGTATAAAAGGCTAATTCACAATTTTAATAAATACTATAATAGTATATAAATAATAGTAAAATAACACTAGTTTAGTTTCTAAATGAATTAGTGTTTTTAGCGGGGCAGTAATTGATTTCTGAGAAACACCACTGATATTTGAAATCGACACCCAAACAAACACACCCCTCCCTACATTGCTCCGCCCCCAAAATACAGGCAGGCAATGACAGCTGGCGCATCACACAGCTCCAGCGATTATGGATGAATCAGATGTGATTCAACAACAACAACAGACGCATTCAACAGCGTATCTTTGTTCTGTGAAACAGCAAAAAACAAACTTTCTCACGTATTGATTAGAAACAAAGCAACATCGTGTCCATTTTCAGAATTTCCCGCAGTCTAATGTCTCTCTCTCCAGTGCTGGAAAGCTTTTCCAATATAAATGCAGATCCTGGCTCTTGCCTAATTCTTCTTCCAATTCTATTCCTCAGACCTTTTCCGCTTTGGTAAAATTTCAGGCATCTCTCTTTCTACAGCAGGGAACTACACTGCGACCTTTTGAAATGCCATTGCGACCAAAATTTTGAATGGGTCGCAAATCTATCACTGATTATTTTTGTACCTATGTTTTAGGCAATATGCTACGAATTACTATGAGCATTTATTAAAACAGAAATGTGTATTTTAAGAATACGTTTTATAACGTGCTCTGAGCTTTCAACACATCAGTTGGCTTCAGCCCCGCGACCGTTACTTAAAACATGTATCTGCGCGACTCGCGAGCTCTCTCTCTCTCACAAATACGGACGCGCGGGCGCACACAGAGAGAGAAGATAATTGTAAAATGAAAATTGACGGGCTATAGTTTAAATTTTGTTCTTGCTTGTTTTTTTTTTTCTGTCAAAATGTCGGAAAGCATATTGTATTATCCATCCGTGTTTTTAAAATTCGTTAAATGACGGACGTTTTACAACACAGCCCATTATATGTCGGATTCGTCAAACTTAGCCTACTTGATATTATTTTTAGAATACGTGATTCGTTACGCTATTATTGGACTCCTGTCTATTCATTGTCAACTGTTTTCTATAAATATGTTTGTATTGGCTAACATTTATGCAGCTAATGCCTGTCCTGTTTAAAATGCGCAATGTTCAAATGCAAAGACAGCACGTCACAAATAGAAGCTCTTTTCCCTGTGCTATTTAGTATCATATTTGGTTATATATTGGAATAATAAATTAAGTAGCCTATCTTGACCAGCACACATTATATGCAATTCAATGCAATATAATGCATGTGTGTCCTATGTGTGACATATTTTGCACACAGGTAAAGGTGCCCAACATAAGTCATTTCTAAAGTAAAAATAAATAAAAAATAAATAATAATGTTTCAATAATAATTGAAATATTATTATAAAAAATAAAAAATAATTTCCAAATGTTTTGGAAAATATCTCTTTATTTGATTATCAGTAAATTTGTTTTCTATACAGAGATATCAATATCGGCCATAACAGCAATATTAATATCGGTTATTATCGATATCGGCCACAATTTTCACATCGGTGCATCACTAGAGTTCAGGAGTCTGCCCATCTGTGCCAACCATAGCATGTTGAAATCCATTTGGCACTTTATTGTGTACTGTATTTTCTATTTCAGTAAATCTATCCCAACTAATGTTAAAGAGAACAAAAACAAGAAGGCATGTGGTTTAAAAGATGGCAAGTAAAAAAGCACATCTGTATGCAATACAGTTTCATTATTGTTCATTATTATCCAGAGCGGCTTACTATAAACAATTTGTGCGACCAAATCATGTTTTGCGCCAGTAACTGAAAAAGTTAGTAGCGCAAGTGCCACCAGTGGAAAAGGTTAGTGTAGTTCCCTGTACAGTCTTTCTACAAAAGAAAGACTCACTCTTTCTTCACCCTCTGTGTATAGGCCCTCTATTGCTGATTCTACATTGCTCTATTGCTCTACTCTACTCTATTGCTCTAAATCTACAAGAGTGCTTTTGTGCTCTGTAGATGATCCACTTAGTTTTTTGTCCTATTTACACAGCCAGGACTATGTACAAACACACCAAATTGGCACCATTGTGCCAGATCACGTGTGTGTGAAGCAGACCCTGCAAATGAGCGGGAATAACGCTAAGAAAGAGAGAGAGAACAGACAAATATTCACAAAATTGTTTGTTTAGGTGATTTAAATTTTCAACAGTGTTTCTCCGAAATAGCTTACTGCACCTTTAAGTGAATCGGATGAGCGTTTCAAATATTCACTCATATATACAGTCATTTTTTTCGCCAGCTACTAGTGTAACAATGCAACCAGCTGAAAGCGTCTGAAAAATATAACCATTAATGCACTTACTGTCAGTCTTTCAGCAATGCGCAAACACGGACAAGCGGAGTGATACAAACCGTGAAAAGGTCGACAGAGTTGTTGGACTGTATAGCAGTTACTCTTGGAATGCCAATCAAATTCAAAGACTAGAACTAAGTGTTGTATAATGCAGTTTATAAATGAAATGATCTAATTATTAATGCATTCTTTGATCTCTTGTTACCTCAGATGGAACTTATCCAAAGGATTATAACAGAAGTCAATCTTAAAACTGGGGAGGCTGAGTGTCAGTTTTACAGACGGGGTCTGAGCTACTCAGAGGACAGCCAGAGGGTTGCAGAAATACAGGCCTCTCGGTTTTTGTACTGTCACGGTGAACTGAAGAGTACTAAAGGACAGGTACCTCATACATTGTAATCTGTTTACAAAAGAACTTTTGAATTAACAAAGCAGGTCTAATAACTAAACACAACCCACACTTATATGCTAATCCTCCTTTCTCCTCTGTAGAAGCTGCACGTGTTCCTCTTTGAGCTGGTTTTGGTTTTGACTCGAGCAGTGGCGCAGGACAGGGAAGGACCGCTCATGTTCCAGGTGTATCGTCAGCCCCTCCCAGCTGCTCACCTCCATCTGGAGGACCTTCCCGATGGAGATCCAAGCAGTTCTGGATCCTTTCGTGGGGCCTTTACAGGCAATGATAAAGGTAAAGGCATTGCATCTTACACATCTTATTGTGTTTTTTTTTATTTTTTACTTTTACTCCATCAGAATGGTAGGAAACTTGGTGACCTTTGTCCCACTTGCTATATAAACAAAACAATGGGGACATGATTCGAAAAAGCTAAATGGTCTTAAAAAATAGCTTCTGTTCACTGTCAAAAGTGACCGCTATAGGAAAGGAATGGGAAATATGAAAAATATGAAAACAGAGCATTTTCTTGTCACAATCTTCAAATCTGCTACAGTGCAAAAAAAAAACTGGTATGTGAATGGGTGTGTACTTTTTCACTCTTGATGTTTTTGAGTTTAACCCTTCATTGTTGTGTTTTTTTTTTTTTTTGCACTGTAGACTGTGACAATTTGTGAGATAATATCAATAATTCAGCCATAATGCAGGAAAAAGCACACAGAAATTAAGGAGTTAAGCACTAAACCATCAATAGTGTAAAATAGACACACACACATACAGTTTACACACAGAAATGAACGGGTGGGACTGCAACAAAGCATATTTGGAGAATTTGTGAAATAAAATCCATAATTCATCCAAAATGCAGAACACATATACAATAATGAAGGGGTTACATTGTAAAATATCCAAAATGCAAAATTGTAACATCCAGAATGCACAATGTTCAGGTTTGACTGTAATCATAATGCAAAAAAACTTTAAAAATCTACATTTAAAAAAAATACTAAACTTTGAAAAAAAAAGTTTGATAATGATCAATGTCTTTGATAATATCTACATATATATCCAAATACAAAACCTAATAAAAGTAAGTAAATATGTCTAAAATGTTCTTATAAGCAACTACACTGCCCTATATATAGGCATTTAGTGGTCACAACATGATATTACATCATATATTTATATGTATGTAATGTTTATAATTGTTCCCACCAGTGGGCACTAACCTCCCTCTATTCATTGGATTTTAAATGTATTTGCTCTATTTGTAACTTAAATAGTGCACTAATGCTTAAAAATGTTTTTCTTTTCTAGAAATAATAATGGAAATAAATACATTATTTTTTTATTGAACAAATGGGTCTCAATATAGAGATATATATTGTTTATTACAATGAAATGCCCTCAAAATAAAAAATATTATGGAAGAAAAATATAGTTTGAGCTCAACTCAACAAGTGTGAGGCCCAAATGAACAGTACCAAAGGGTTATAAAATGAAATGTTTTTGATTTAGCATTGCTTTTATAATGCATGCAATGGATCGAAAGTTTGAATTGTTTATTCGTCTCTTTTATATATCCTTTTTATTTGAGATTGAAGACTTTCTGATTGCTTTTTCATTTCGTTCTAATTCCACATTTTCTGCTTCTGCCATCCCCAGTGAAGAACTGTTTCCGTGTGAGCACCACAGGCCGCTCCAAGTCTCAATCCCACAGCCTGCAGGCTAATGACTCCTTCAATAAGCAGCAATGGATTTCTTGTCTACGCCAAGCAATGGTCCAGTCACGGGACAGACAGGCTCTAAGCAGCCACTGCAAACCCTCCGAGCGTTTAAGCCCTGACCCGGCCCTCTATAACAACATCGCTGAACTGAACCTTAACTCTGATGTGGAGATGCCGGACACATAGGCCTGGGCTACCGGTGCTCCCTAGGTCACAAACACAGGATTTCACTTGTAATGTGATTGTGACGGTGACAGCCGACTTTCTCAGGACAAATGAAATCACGCAGTTGCTGTTTCACACCCTGTCTGGGAACTGCGAGAATAACGTCATGTAGCCATATTTGTATACTTCATATGTGAATGTTTGTTGGTGTCATGTATATTAGAGGGAATATTTTGTATTACATTTTTGCTTCTTGCTTCTTGAGAATTGTGAGAGATATCTGTTGAATATATGTGAACCATCTATCGGTTCCTCATTCCTTTAAATTGTGTTTGAATTGCGTATCATTCCTCTCCATCTGATCTGGTTAATAAACAACAACATAAGTGCAATCTGAACGGTAACTAATCTTATGTGTGGCCAGGCTTTTTGTCATTGTACTTTGGCACCATTTGGGCAAATAGTATTGCAAGTCTTTTATTGATATAACCTGAATGTAGCCGAAATGCTTATTTTGCCATTTCTCTTATTTAAAGGTACTCTGGGACATTATAAATGTTCCCATTTTCCTTTCAGTGCACAATGGTTACCGTTTTGTTTTCAATAAACTGACAACTTTCATAAATGTGGACCTATTTAGTTTTTAACAAAACAGTTAAGATTATTATCTAAATGCATTGTTACAGCATAGACTAGTGCTAATTGTCACACTTTTTACTCCAAAGTATATCACGGTAGGTTTATATTTTACAGTCAAATGCACATACCGTAAAGTATTTTTCTACATATCAATTTTATTTCCCAATAATGGGGCATGCTGTCATACTATATGGGGTAAGTTTGAATCTGGGATAAGTTTGAACCTTGGATCTGCTATAAATCTATGAATTATTATAGGCTTCTCAGTTAAATGAATCAGGAGGGCGACCCCTAGGTGATCTGTGATGGTAATACAGTTGGCCTGCCAATTATTTCTGTTCTATTATATTCTATTATGATTTTTCTTTCCGTGTTTTAACTGTTATACGGTAGGTGGCGCTATTACGCATTTTCTGAAAGAGTAGAGAATCTCTGGATCAAAAAATAAAGAAACAATCGATAAAAGCATTGCTTATGCACGTTGTAGTCTTTGGGAAAAAAAAGAATGCACGAAACTAGAATAAACCTTTTTTTAAGCAGAGGCTCTGATGTTTTAATGTTCCTTGATGTTTACTTTTAATGTTAATAAAGTTTTTTTTTTTTTTTTTGCATAAAAAAAAATATAGGCCTATATATATATTAGTAGAAAAACGAAAAGACATACCAATTTATGTATTTTATTATATATATTTTTTTGTATCAATTTAAAGATTTTAAAATCAGACATTCCTTCTCATGTACTCTCTTTTGTAATATTTTTGTTTATTTTCGACCCTCAATCTGACCCTCTGTCTGAAATGATCTGTTTTAAGTGGGAGACTCCTTTGAAGGGGTGGTTGATTATGATTTGACTTTTCTAACTTTAGTTAGTGTGTAATGTTGCTGTTTGAGCATAAACAACATCTGCAAAGTTACAACGCTCAAAGTTCAAAGCAAAGGGAGATATTTGCTTTTACAGAAATCGCTTAAGGACTACAACAAATGGCTGGTAGAGACTACACAACATTCCTCCCGGGTTAGTGACATCACCAACCCTAGAATTTACATAAACCCCGCCCCCGGAACACGATTTATAGATTATCAAGACAGAATATGCTAATCAATGACTAGAAGATAACTACACATAAGATACATAAATTCATCAACTAACCATTCAGAAATGTCCTGTTGCTCTACATGTTGTCACTTCTTCTTGAGTCTCTCCATCATTGTCTGAATCCGGTTTGAACATGAAAGGCTGAAAGTTTTTGAAATGTTCAGTGCATGTCTGTGTGAGTGCAAGCTCTTGAAGCTCCGCCCCCTGTGCCGGGAGCAGCAGCTCATTTGCATTTAAAGGAACAGACACAAGACGGTGCGTTTTTGCTCACCCTCAAAAAGTGACAACTTTAACATGCTATATAAAAATATCTGTGGGGTATTTTGAGCTAAAACTTCACACACACACACTCTGGGGACATCTTATTTTACATCTTGTGAAAAGGGCATTACACCACCCCTTTAAGGCTTGTCAGTAAACGGCCACTGTTATAATTGGCTGGCTAACCTATTGCACATGAAACAGTATCAAGCCCTCGCTATTGCAGTGAGTAAGCGTTTTGAGAACATTATCGATATAAAATAGACAAAGCATTTCCAGACAAAGCATTATAAAATCGTTCGCTCTGCGGTGTATCTGCTTTCAAATCCAATACAGCTGACTGCCTCCTCTGTCAAGAAAAGTTTCTCTGCAAACTCTCCATTACACATGTGCCTCGTTTACATTTGATCCACTTGATCAAGTCTCTACAGAAATGCGCAGATGAACTGTTTAATAAAGGGGCATCTGTATCCTGTGGGTATCTGCAGGTTGGAGTAATGGGCATGACAAAAGTTTGGGACGTGGAGAACGGTCTTTATTATTGGTTGCAAAAGCTGTCTATCAGGGTGTGGGCTAGGGTTAGGGTTAGGGGTTAGTTTCTGTTGTAGCAATTCACCTTTCAATCCGACCCGCAGCTGTAGCCTATCTATCATGTAGCCTACTGCCTCAGTGTTATAATGGCTGGGTTCTATTTGCTTTTGACGTGACGCCTTCATCCAGTGTAGACAGTGTCAAGCCCGTTAGCAACTGAACGCCAGTTGAAAACTATTCAATGTCTTGCTCTGGAGACAGGCATATGCAAATCTGTATTTGCCCATGTGACGTCACAAATCCCACACTATCCAAACGAGACGTTTTTAGAGCTTGATTTAATAAATGCTTTGTTTAGAATGATGAGAATTCGGGATGTTTTAAATACTTAAATGTTAAAAGATCAAGGCAAATTTGATTTCTCATGTCATGCCTCCTTTAATTATTTTTTTTTTTTTTTGCAAAGAAAGATATATTTAACAAAAATAAAATATTGAGTTGAATAGATAAAGCTAAATTTTATGCATACATAAAAATACAAAATCACTGCTAGAGAAAATGCAAATAGGTGTAATTTACTTTTGACTCGGACCTAAACAAATATTGTGATTTTCACAACTTTCCAGTGACAACTAGCCACTTCGTACACTAATATAGTAATTAAGACTATTAGGGGGAGAACAGGTATGCTTGTAACATGGGGAGAGTTGTAACACCACCAATTCCACCAATCAGGGATAGGCTAGGAGTCATATGATTTACCCACTTCCTGCTTTTGGAGATAGGTATTGGAGAGAATGGCTGGAAATGCACATGCACATTTACTTTATTTTATAAAGTAAAAAAATATATTTTGTGGTAAGAATGTAATTTTTTTGGTCAAAACTATATTTTCTTTGGTACTTAAACTTTTACATATAAAATCATTTAATTTATATTAGATTTAATTGTAGTTTCTCCTCCTAATTTCAAACCATTATGCTAATATGGCTAGCTAAACAATGGCTGACATGGATGGGGTGTTGAAAAAAAATAAATTTGGGTGAACTGTCGCTTTAACAACATTCGTTTGTAACCATTGTGAAAGATTGAGAATTTTCACACATAGACACAAACCTGGTAGTGGGGTAGATTGTAACAAAGGCACACCATGTATTTGACATCAACTCATAAGGGCTGTGATATTCTTACAGAGGTTTGAATGGGTGCCTTTTATAGTAATCAAAAGTGGGTACTTTGTATAAAAGTTTGAGCACTCTAGCTAAAAAATTACAAAGAGTTACAAATGCTGAAGAAAAAAGTGTTACAACCTGGTCTCCCCCTACTCTTTATAAACTTTGAAACTGGCATGCTTTCCAGATTTTTTCTTTTAAACGTGCTTCAGTTTAATATAGTGACTGTGAGTTGCGTGTAAATGCTACTCTGAGTGTCAAAGCTGTTCTTAAGCAAAGGAGAAGACATGGCTAATTATAGAAGGTCCTACAGAGAGAGAGAGAGGAAAGATTAGCCATGATTAAAGCTTGTTCACAAACACAGCGACAGGACAGACAGGTGAACAGCGGCTGTAATGAGAGGACAATAACGTTTAAATGCTTTAAAACTGGGCTTGATGTTTAGACCGAAACACTGGCGCTCACTGACCATCAATCCAAAAAAAAAAACAATAGCTGAGACGATACTGGGTTTCTAAGGGTGAGTACACGAAATGTTTGTGTGATCGTTTTATGTAATTAATGCAAAATCATTTAATGAGAAATATACCTTTTAAAAAATAATACATTTTATGAATGGTTATGCTATTTTAATGTTTCTAAAAATTATAGCCAAGCATTGAAACACTGCTGAATTCTCTATAGCCAAGTGAATGATCATCTCTCTTTATATATATATATATATATATAAAATAGTTCTTGTCAATAATTTATTAATCAGTCAAAATAGATGACGTTGCAGGCATTTTTTTGAGACGTAAAAAAAAAATTGTCTTGACTGAACTTAAAATGTCAAGTTCCCATCACTGCAAAACTGACATGCTGTCAAACAATGTGACCATATTAAAATTTCATGTTCCAGTGCATGCTGGGAAGAGGACTGAATCAAAAAACAATTTTTTCAGCAATATTTACTATCTTAAGAATGATTTGTTTTATGATGTAGACTCTTTCCATTTTGATTTAACACACGGCACACTGTGACAATCAGTATAGCCGCTTAAAACACTTAGTAAACAATGTATTCAAAATAGTTTTCATTATTCGTCATTTCATTCACAGGTTCCTTGGTGAGGTTGCGTGGCATGAAGACGTAGTAATGCCAAGAGCTGAATCCACTGCAATGGATAACTCGTGTCAGGCCTTGTGCCGCACCTTAGTGTCTCAAAACGGCCTTCAGCCACAGAACGTTGACATTTCACAGTCTGTACTATACACGTCCATCATGGGACTTCTGCTGGTGACGGACAAAGAGGTGAGAGACTGTGCTGTGCCATTGACACAATCTGTCTTATTAGTGTGTTTGACACCTGGCACGTATTATATATAGACCTATCCTGTCAACACATGTTGGGAACCAAAGGCTTAATAATTCATATAAAAAAAGATGTGTTTCGGCACCTGTAAAGGTGCTCACCTCCGTTTCTCCAGTGAGTTAAGTATATCTGGTCTTAACCTCAGTGTCATATGTGATAGTGTCTTCCCTCCCTTTTTTTAATTGGATCAGAGATCTATAAATGGACACTCAATCACTGTATAGGAGGGACGGTAAATGACAAACCAGTCACCGCTTGTGATGTAATTGAGGAAGTCACCCTGACAGTCATTTGCTGTCACTTTTTTATCCCACAGAGAGAGCTGCAACTGGGAAATGGACAAGTTGGATTGCGTAACGTTGGAAATACTGTATGTTCTAATTAACAAATATGACGTAATGCTTATGTTTCAAAGAAAAATGGTCTTGTTTTCCATGCATATTCACACATTATCTTTTGTTTTAAGTGTTTCCTCAATGCCATCGTGCAGTGTCTCTCCCACACTCGTAGTCTTCGGGACTACTGTCTGATGAAAGCATTTCTTCAGGACAAGCACTCCAACCAAGAACCTGTGCTTATGAATGGTAGGAACACTTCAGCTGTCATTTAAACATTATGTTTTGGGGTGTAGTGGTACAGAAATTCTAAATTTGAGTGCCATGGTTTAGGTTAGGGGTAGCATGATTATAAGAACACAAATGTATTTACACTCACCTAAAGGATTATTAGGGACACCTGTTCAATTTCTCATTAATGCAATTATCTAATCAACCAATCACATGGCAGTTGTTTCAATGCATTTAGGGGTGTGCTCCTGGTCAAGACAATCTCCTGAACTCCAAACTGAATGTCAGAATGGGAAAGAAAGGTGATTTAAGCAATTTTGAGCGTGGCATGGTTGTTGGTGCCAGACGGGCCGGTCTGAGTATTTCACAATCTGCTCAGTTACTGGGATTTTCACGCACAACCATTTCTAGGGTTTACAAAGAATGGTGTGAAAAGGGAAAAACATCCAGTATGCGGCAGTCCTGTGGGCGAAAATGCCTTGTTGATGCTAGAGGTCAGAGGAGAATGGGCTGACTGATTCAAGCTGATAGAAGAGCAACTTTGACTGAAATAACCACTCTTTACAACCGAGGTATGCAGCAAAGCATTTGTGAAGCCACAACACGCACAACCTTGAAGCGGATGGGCTACAACAGCAGAAGACCCCACCGGGTACCACTCATCTCCACTACAAATAGGAAAAAGAGGCTACAATTTGCACGAGCTCACCAAAATTGGACAGTTGAAGACTGGAAAAATGTTGCCTGATCTGATGAGTCTCGATTTCTGTTGAGACATTCAGATGGTAGAGTCAGAATTTGGCGTAAACAGAATGAGAACATGGATCCATCATGCCTTGTTACCACTGTGCAGGCTGGTGGTGGTGGTGTAATGGTGTGGGGGATGTTTTCTTGGCACACTTTAGGCCCCTTAGTGCCAATTGGGCATCGTTTAAATGCCACGGCCTACCTGAGCATTGTTTCTGACCATGTCCATCCCTTTATGACCACCATGTACCCATCCTCTGATGGCTACTTCCAGCAGGATAATGCACCATGTCACAAAGCTCGAATCATTTCAAATTGGTTTCTTGAACATGACAATGAGTTCACTGTACTAAAATGGCCCCCACAGTCACCAGATCTCAACCCAATAGAGCATCTTTGGGATGTGGTGGAACGGGAGCTTCATGCCCTGGATGTGCATCCCACAAATCTCCATCAACTGCAAGATGCTATCCTATCAATATGGGCCAACATTTCTAAAGAATGCTTTCAGCACCTTGTTGAATCAATGCCACGTAGAATTAAGGCAGTTCTGAAGGCGAAAGGGGGTCAAACACAGTATTAGTATGGTGTTCCTAATAATCCTTTAGGTGAGTGTATTTATTATTGTAATTTATTTTTTTATGGTTGTATTTATTTATTACATTTTAATTTATTAATTTTTTTGTATCAATTTAAAGATTTTAAAATCAGACGTTCCTTCTAAGGCACTCTCTTTTTAATATTTTTGTTTGTGATTTACTCATAGAATTCTCTAAAGTTTTGGCTGGCCTGTGGGAATGTGATGGTGGGGAAACCACTGTGAATCCTGGGAAGTTTTATCGTGTCTTTAAAGAGTCTGTGCCTTATTTCAGTGGCTATAGGTATGTTCAATCCTAATTACCCTCTTACACTCTCTGAAAAACAAAATTTAAAATATGTGTTAGTGTATTAGCATTTGTCGATAATATCAGCAGTTGTTATGTAGTGTATATAATATATAATCCCATTTCTTTCTCTCACACAGTCAACAAGATGCTCAGGAGTTCTTGCGGTTCCTCCTGGACAGGCTACATACAGAAATTAACCGTCGCCCGTCCAAACGTCCCGCAGTTATTCAAATGAAGGAATCAACATACCCACGATTCAGGTACGCCATGAAGAGACAGATCCTGTGAGGAACAGACTGAGCTGGAGGCATTCAGATCCTCTAAATACCTCATTCTCTCCTGCAGGATTTCAGAGGAGGCCTTTGCAATGTGGCAGAGGCATCTTGACCGGGATGACAGTAAAATTGTTGGTAAGTAGCAGTGCTGTTAATATAATGAGGTATGTTTTTGGTTCTTTAATAATTTTAAGTGCCATCTGGAGGGCATTGCAGCTGTACATCTCTGTGCAATCAACAGTAAAACTGACTTAATGTTTAAATATTTTGTTTGAATAAATCATACACTTTTTACTTCACTGATGACATAACTTATGCTTAACTGAACATTTTTACAAAAACATTTGACACATCTTGCTTATTAGCTAAATGTGTAAACCGAACAATTAGACATTAGACTATTATAATTTGTCATTTACTACATGCTGTATTCAACTTCAGGCACCTCACATATTATTATTATTAACATAATCATTATGTATATTTTTTGTTTTGTTTTTATTGTTTAATGATTATTTGGTTAAAGTCTGCATGAAATGGAAGTTGCGAAAGTCTTTTATAGTGTGGTATCTGCTGTAAAAAAAAAAATATATATATATTGATATGTTGTGCTATGTTTGCATGCTTGTATCTCTTTTCATTTCTGTCCATCCTAAACATTCTTCCCTTGTCACAGATTTGTTCTCTGGTCAGCTGCGCAGTTCCTTGCACTGTTCAGTCTGTTCCCATTACTCCAACACCTTTGACGTGTTTTGTGACCTGTCACTCCCCATCCCAAAGGTAACAATCTCAAGCCCTGTCCTCACCTTCTGGTGTTGTGTGGATGATGTGTCATTCTTTTGTGTGTGTGTGTGTTGCAGAAGAGTGATTATGGGCGAACTGTCACTCTGAAAGATTGTCTAGACCTCTTTTCACAAGAGGAAAAACTTGATAAAGAAAACTCACCGGTAAGTGAAAAGCATGGCTAGTTTTCTTGCGTTGAAAATTGTATTTTATGCTGATACGTGTTGATTTGTATGTGTCTTAGATGTGTGAGCGGTGTAGCCGTCGCACTGAGAGCACAAAAAGACTGACCATCCAAAGGTTTCCTAGAATCCTGGTTATACGTATCCTTTTCAGTTAGTGCTGAGTTAAAAGGAAAGTTGACATTTCTGTCATCATTTACTCACTCTCATGCCGTCCCTGATGTATATGGCTTTCTTCAGATAAACACTAAGGTTTTTAGAAAAATAATCAAACTCTGTGAGTCCATATAATGTAAAAATGGTTGAATAGGCGACCGTGACAGTAATCCATACGACCCTTGCGGATCAATCAATGTCTTCTGAAGCGAAACAATTGGTGTGTGTAATATTTGTACCTTTTTTAACTATAAAAAGCTTAGAAGTGGCGGTTCTCTGTTCTTCCGCACTTACGTCATGTGTCACACAACATCCCTCTCATGATTGTTACAGTAGGCCGGAAGCAACTATTAATAGTTTCAAAAGTGAAAAATATTATAATAATTTTTCTTACACACACCTTTTGTTTGCTTTAGAAGACATTGATTCATCACTGGGGTTGCTGTGTGTGTTTTTTTCAAGCATCAACCGAGCGACACCCATTCAATGGCATTATATGGATTTACAGAGATGGATTATTTTCCTAAAAATCATATACATCTGGGATGACATGAGGTTGAGTAAATGATGAGAGATTTTTCATTTTTGGGTGAACTATCCATTTAATCAGAGTACATGCTTTATAAAAGAGACTTTTGACTTAACCTACCATCTCAGACTTAAATCGATTCACCATGTCAAGGTACTCAATCTCCAAAAGCACAGTGTCCGTTTCCTTCCCGCTGACCGGGCTGGATTTGGGGCCATTTGGACCTGTTGACTGTGGTGAGAACAAGAATGAGTATAATGTACTAACTTTATACATGATAAAGTTTGAATATTGTTATGTTTAGTGGTGTATGCAATATGACTGAATGTTTGTTTTCAGGTCCAGTGCTGTATGATCTGTATGCAGTGTGCAATCATTCGGGAACAGTAAATATGGGTCACTACACAGCCGCGTGTCGAGAGGAGGAGGGCTGGTGCTACTATAATGACTCGTGGTGGGTGCAGTTTTTGCTCTGACCTTTTCTATACAATAAAACAATGGTATTTAAAGGGCAATTCACAATACTGATAGAACTGAAAGAAGAAATTCTCTCACAAAACAAGAATAGTCATTTGCTCCTATTAGAGATGATATAGAACATTTTTATTTCTTTGTTCAATGACATTCAGGTTTTTTTTATCGTAAAAATTAATTAATAGTTATTTTGATTCATTGACCCGAAGACAATGTTCTGTTCTTTTCACAGCGTTGATGCAATATCAGAGGATAAGCTTCAGTCCAATCAGGCATATGTTCTCTTTTATGAGCTCAAAATGTGCAATATCACCAGAAAATGAGGGCAGAGAATGTATGTTGTTATGAGAGACTTCAATGATTATTTGGCAAACTTCCACTGGCAACAAAGTTGCACTGTGATACGTGTTGAAAGCTAATGAGCAAGTGTGGTCATTTCACTTCATTGTTAAATTTCATTATTAAAGCCATGTTATTGAGGTATTCTTTTTTTACTACTGTAATTATTGTTTGTATTAACTTAATGCACATTCTTTTAGATAAAAATGTATGTTATAAAAAAAAATCTGTAGATGTGTTAGGAATTGTTTGCATCAAAATTGTTTTTGTTTTACTTTTCTTGCATGTTCTTATTCTGCAATTAAAACCTGAATTGTTGTTTAATTAGGAATGTAAAAGCAGGGCTAAACTAAACAGGGGTAATTAATAGTATTGGATAATATAAAACCTTTGTCTGCCTGTGTGAGCACATGACTGTACTTTATGTCTGGCTTTACATATATGAAGACTTCCATCATTTTAAAGTTTTCATGCTTCTCTCTTGGAATGACATGTAAAGTACTGTGCCATAAATGAATGCCCAATTCCTTCAATTTAAGCCTGGCGTAGAGGTGACCGTAGCGTCACCCGTAGCGTGCGCGTGCGCGCGCGCGCGTGTGTGTGTACATCTGTTTTTCTATCCCGGTGGGGACTTTAACCTGAATGCACACAGACTCATGGGGACTCGTGTCACAGTGGGGACCTAAACTGAGCCTGAGATGTAAATCATACAGAATTAGTTTTTTTGGAAATGTAAAAATGCAGAAAGTTTTCTGTGATGGGTAGGTTTAGGGGTAGGGTTAGTGTAAGGAGATAGAATATACAGTTTGTACAGTATAAAAAACATTAAGTCTATGGAGAGTCCCCACAAAGATAGTGAACCAGACATGTGTGTGTGTGTGTGTGTGTGTGTGTGTGTGTGTGTGTGTGTGTTATACATGTGTAAAAACCGCTAATATTTGTTTTAGTTTAAATGTAGAAGAATTAGTATAGGGAGTATTTTACTGCAGGCCACCCACATAATTTAATAAATAAATATTTAATACATCTGTCTCCAGTTCACTTATTTTAATTCACTGTGGTACTGCATTAAAGAAATCTGAGTTTCAAATATATGATTGATTTTACAATAATAAAATTATACACCCACACACACACACACGTGGGTTGGGTTTTCATGTGGGGACTTTAGACATTTTGTCCCCACAACATAGCGTTTAGGACCACAAACAAACACACTCATGTTTACTTACACTAACCATACCCTTAAACCTACCCATAACACAAAACTGTCTGCATTTTTACATTTTTAAAAAGCCTTTAACTACTTTAGTTTTAATTTTACAAACGAGGACATCCCTAAAGGAAGGTTTTTGGAGATGTTGGTCACCTCTGGGTACAAATTTGTCCCCAAAATATAGTTAAGTAGGTACACACACACACGCACACACACACTCAATGTTTACAACAATATTTGCAGCTTGTAATATTTTTGTGGAAACTGTAATACACTACCATTCAAAAGTGTGTGGTAAATTAATTAAGATAATACTTTTATTTATCAAGGACTTATTAAATTGATCAAAACTTTTCTTTTTCAAATAGACTACATGCTACTCTTTTGAACTTTCTATTCATTTTATTTAAAAACAAACAAACATGTTTTCGACAAAATATTAGCAAAAACTGTTTTAACATTGATATTAATAACAACCATTATTAATAACTTAGTACCAACGATAATCAATAATAATTGAGCATCAAATCAGTATATCAGAATGATTTCTCAAGGATCATGTGACTGGAAACTGGAGTGATGATGCTAAAATATTCAAATTGAAAACAGTTATTTTACATTGCAATTTCACAACATTACTGTTTCATATACATAATGAATGAATTACTTTAAAAAATAAAATATTAATTGAATAGTTGAATAGTTCATTCATTCACGGTTGCTAATTGATTTCTAGAGCAAACACCGCCATCTGCTGGGATGATGTGTAACGTCTCAACGCAGCCTTCTCTCCCCTCTCTGTCCATAATGGTTTAACCCGTTGCCTAGGCACTCGGTCCAAGCTATTGAGAGCAGCTGCAACAAAATACTTGGTAGGCCTCATGAGATATTATAACACTCTACTGTTGCATCAATATTTGCAAACAGACAGGCTTCATTAACAGTGTCAAATCGATGTTGAAGGATTGCGACAATCTTAATTTGTTTTATTTTTAATAGCTGCCTGGAGGATATGAAAAGAGGCTCGTGCGTAATACCTGCGAACTAACGTTAGCTCGCTAGCCAAAGTTAGCGAACTGGGACTCTGCTCGGGTTAGAAAACTTTTTATATTGCATTAAAAACCCAAAGAAACATTATTCCTGTCAAATATACGCTTGACTGCAGATATATTGTGAATATGAGAGAGAAATATTAGATGACTGATGATAGTGGATTTTGGATTAGGCAGAAGATCATGTTTAGTCATTCGTTACATTAGTGTAAGTTATATAAAAGTTGTTGCTTAAAGCTGTATTGTGTTCATTTGCAGGCATGCAAACTACGGTAACACGTTGATTTCTGTTTTATGCCTTTCTTTAAATTTATAATGAAGTGATGATTAGGTCAGAGACTGCCATGGGCGGACGCAAATGCTGGAAACCACAATCCAAACTTTGTTCTCATAAACACTCTTGGCTAATTTGCAAGTGATGCTCGGACTCCAGTTCAGCTCTACTCGGCCATGGAAAAAAGAGAGGTATGGTGTCGTCGTTTTTGTACTTATAAATATGATAAAAGTATGAAAGGTTTGTAAATAGAGACCATATGTAATATGCTTAAAATGGCCATTGACAGTGCGACTGTATGGCAGTTATTCAACACACACACACACACACACACACACACACACACACACACACACACACAATATCTCCTCGTGGACGTTTGCTTAAATTGTTGCAAAAAGTTGCTTCCCCTAAACTGTTATTATCAGATACTAATAATCTCAAGATATTTAGTGCATTATCACGTTTTCCTGATGTAATAAAAGTTCAGTGTTTCTCAACCTTTTTGTCTTGATGTGTCTGGTACTTCCACTGTAATGACAAAGCTTTTTTTATTCACAGAAATTACACAGTCAATCTAAAGTAATTATAAGGAGAATTATATATAATATTAAAATAGTTAAATTCTGTTATTTCAGTAGATTGAAGAACTGAGTCTTCTTCAGGCTCAATAATGAATTTAAATGACTATGATTGTGGGATAAAGTTTTTACAATTATTTTTACTTTATGGCAGTTTCTCTGCAAATCCTACATATAAGAATGTCATCATATTAAGAGCTTAATATAAAAATAGATGCCCACTATGGAAATTTCCATGGCTTTATGATGTTATTAGTTTTCGTAACTTTTCCATGTCTAGAAATCTCACATTCAAAATGTCCTCATATATGCACCAAGGGAACCTCAGTTCTTAAAAAAAAGACAGTTTTTGAGGAAAATAATAAAACATAAAAATATGATGTCAGTTGTCATCTTGATTTTTAGCTGTTTTAGCTTATTTAAAAGCTTGCTTTGTCTTATCTTAAATAATTTTTTTGCAATCCCCTTTCTGGCCCCCTGGTTGAGAATCCCTGATCTATACACAGATAAAAACATGAATTAAATTGAATTTATTTTGATGCATTTAAAAAAAAAATTGCAGCCCCTTTAGAAGTTTAGATGCCCCCTAGCCCCCCATTTAAAAACTGCTAATGAAACAGTTACAGTATAGATAGATATTAGGCACCTTCTGAGACGGGCTTCACACCGAAAGAGTGTTTTAAGACGGTGTCGGGTAACCCAGGCCTCATTTACACTGTTCAAAGAAAAAAAAAGAAGGCTCATTGTTTTGTTTCCTCTGAAGGAAAAGGAGCTGGACGAGATCACCCTGCGCTTGCACAGGGACGGTGTGTCCCCTGAGGCTTCAACAGAGGAGCGTGAGTGGCACCTGTGGCGTTTGCTCCAGAGCAGTGAGGGCAGCCTGACTACCGCCACTGAAGACCTGCAGAGTTTGCGCACACAGCAGGCCAGCGAGATGAGAGAGGTGAGCCAGCAGATGGCAGGCCGGGCCTCAACCCCAAAGAATAGCTAATCATGGTCTCTCTCATCAACATTGTAACATGACGACACTGTTTCCTGACCAAAACAAGCTCCTTCTGTAGCTAATGCCTTTGCTGTGCCGACTGGTTGTTTGATGGGTTTTTTTCAAGGTGGAAAATTACGTGGAGCATATTCGAAACATGCTGGAGGAGCGGGAATCTCTTACAGCGGAGTACGAACGTGACAACGAACAGCTCCGTGCTGAACTCGCTCTAATGAAACACCAACAGGGTGAGGGTTTTTATATTGATTAAATCATTTGATCATCCTTAAGATTGTGTTCGTAGTAAACACTGTGCCTTGAAGTTTTGTCCTTGCGTGTGTTTCGAATAGCATACTTCTCATACTCATTTCTGCATTATACATACTTTTCTGTATCCTTAGAATAGTTTTCTGTATACAGTACTTTGGTCAAGAATAGTTTTCTACATTTATCAAATGTGCAGTATATAATAGAGCATTCTGTGTAGAATACTGTATCCCACAATGCAGTGTGCTTGACTGGTCCTTCCATGGTCCAGAAGTAATATCAGCCACAAATTTCTTAACTCATTTCATCTGACAACCAAGAGTCAAGGTGTTTTTACCAATGGCATTTACACGACACCGTTTTTCAACTAAAAACCCCCCAAAAATTATGCAATTGTTTGGCCGTTCATTTACATGACAATGGTGTTATAGGGGTTCAAGTTTTTGAAAACAGCATACTGGTTTAAAGCGGGGCTCAGTAGTTTCGGGATTTCTTCGCTGTATTCTCGATTTTTGCTCGCAGGTTTCTCTCTAGAGCTCCCCCCACAGCTTCGGAATAGATATTTGACAACACTGTTGTAAAAACTCGTTGGTGATTCTCAGACACCAGAGGCTAGTAGATCAACGACATCAAAGCAGATGGGACATTCTTTAAAACGTCTTCTTCATTCGGATTCGAACAGCGTGAGGGAGCGCAATAATGACGGCATTTTAGCAGATTTCTTTTGGCCGTAAAGCAATTGTTTACATCGCGAGACCTGATATCACGCGATACTTCCTGACGCGGTGGCCGGCGGCCTGCCGGCTCAAAGTTGCAAGTGCGAATTTTCCGCTCACGGGCACCAGGGGGGTGCGAAACGACCACCATTCAACCCGAAATAAGTAATATAACCATTCCAATGACTCCGAAGCTGTTCAGTTAAGGTAAAAAAGTTACTTAGTTCACCTTTAAATCGCATTCCGGGGTGGGGGGGGAGGGGTGCTACAAAGTGACATCGCCACCTACTGGACTGACATAAAACAGCATTATTAGTCGTTTTCGCGAATCTATGTGAACGGGGATCGTTTTGACAACGTTGCCGTCTTTACGCAAAAAAGTTTCCGTTTTTAGTATGTTGTTGTGTAAATGTACTCTTAGAATAATTGATATATTATTGTAGTATTTATTAATATTTTGATATTAATACAATTTTATATTAATAAATGTTTTAGAATTTCATTGTAATATTAGCTATTATATTATTATATTTTCAGTTTTCATTTATCTTAGTAATTTTTAGGGATGTCCCGATCCGATCCACGTCATCGGTATCGTGCCGATACTGGCCCAGAACGCTAGATCAGATATCGGAGGGGAGAAAAAAATATGATCCGATACCTATAATCCGATACCTATGATCCGATATTAGGGGTGGAACGGTACATGTATTCGTATTGAACGTACGTTCGGTACGTGCGTCACGGTTCGGTGCATGGATTTACATGGAGAATACACGGTATAAAAATAAATAAAACTCGCTTGCACATTAATTAATGTAATGCGGAACTACTGTTAGATACGCGCATAGACATATGCAGGTTCTTTAGGGACACCTAATCTGTAGCCTCGCCTTAGCTCTGAACCCTATGCTCTGAACGCGCGTCTATTTCGCTTCAAACGCTCGCTTTATCATTATACACGCGCGAATGGATTCAAACTGTTCAAGCATCGAACTAGACGCGATATACGCGAATTTGACGCTCTATTCGCGTTTGGTGACTGTGAACGCAGCAAAATGAACAGGCTGCGATGTCAAGATTGCAATGCTGGAATGTGTGTGTGTGTCAGAGAGAGAGAGGCACAGGCGCGATCGTACAGTGGAAACATAAAAACATACTCCGTCATTTTGTTCATACAGGACATCATTAAAACTGCAAAAAGTGTTTAGCCTACTTATATTTGTGTAAAACACAACATTGTGCTTTTGTCAAACTGTAAACTCTTGTCAAACTGTAACCTACAACTGTCACCCAACCAAAATCTCTCACACACACACACTGTTTAAAAGCAAAAATTATCTCATCTTTTGGACATTCATCATATTGCATTGGTTTTCATTTCTTGTCCTAAAACAGAGCACTAATCTGTTTATTTTGAAGTTACACATTCTACATTGATTAAAAAAGAAAATCAAATGTGTATTTAATGGTAGTATTATTTTATACAGAAATAAATTATTTATAATTCAGATGAGAATGACGTTAAAGTTAATTAAAATTTTAAGGAAACAAATATATTGATCTGAAATATAGCAAATTAATTTTAAATTCATTAAGGTACAATTACCAAACATATCTCAAGGTCTTTTGAATAAAGGGTGGCAGTCTTTCATACTGGAGAAGTATTTGTTCTCCATTTGAGTGAGATGTTTTTATGTGGCTAATTGAGCAAAGTGCTTCCATAAATTGTATTATTAGTAGTATTAGTTCAAGAATAAAATAAAAAATATCGGATTGATATCGGTATCGGCAAATAGCCAAAGCTGCGGCATCGGTATCGTATCGGAAGTGAAAAAGTGGTATCGGGACATCCCTAGTAATTTTATGTGCTTTTGTCATTTTTTCCATTTAGCTTTAATTTATTCTTATTTCAGAGTTAGTTTTAGTATTTTTAGCATTTTCAAGTTAAACTTATTTGATTTATTTAGATGCCTTTTTTTATTTTAATTTGAGTTTTGATTTTTTTTTTTTTTTATCTAATAGTTATAGTTTATTATATTTTATTTTAGCTTTATTTCAATTAACAAAAATGATACATTTTTAATAAACAGTAACAACACTGTTTTTTGTTTGTTTGTTTTTTACATAGAATTTGATTTAAAATGCAGAATAGTGTGTTTCTTGCTATATTTAGTGCATCTAGCATATAGTAGTATGCTAGTATTCCATTCGCAACATAGTTCTTGCGTTCTGCTCAGTGCTCATCAACTTGAACCCACTTATAGTCCAGTTAGCGGTCCTTACTTACGTCGTGTTTGTCAGACTCCCAGTGTAAGGAGGTGGTGGAGATGCTGGAGCAGGAGGGTCTAGCGGACATCAGCCAGAGCAGTGCGAGTGAGCAAGTGGCCTATCTGTTGGTGGAGAGAGTCACTCTGCTGGAGAGACTAGAGGCTGCTGAAAGAAAGCTGGACACCCAGACCCTCACCGGCAACCTCAGAGAGGTGCATCTGCAGGTACTATGAGAAATAAAGCCTAACTTCTGTAATAGTGTTCTTAAAAGTGTAGGTCAACAGGTAGACCATTATGCAAAGGCTATATTTAATTGCATTTCATATTTAAATATTATTTAATTGTGTGTATTTAGGATACAGAAAAGGCTTTAAGAGCACATATCAACATAAAATGTATACCTTGAATGAACGTTGGATAAAAGAATGCATAAAATGTGAATATTTATGCTGTAATAATGGCAATATACTGTATGTGTTAAAAAATGTGAAGTCTTCTCTTGATAGTGACACCTCACTTGCGGCTTATTAGTTTTATGGTCATTTTAATATCTCCTCTTTTATGGAAATCAGGAGGAGCTGGATCATATCCGTCACGCATTGGAAGAGGAACTTAGACAGCAAAAGGAAAACATGAATGAGGTGAGAAGATCTCAGTGTGTCCCATAAGCGGGCAGCAATTTCAAAAGCAGTGTGCTAAAGTCATGAACTCAAAGAATGTCCAATATCAACAGTGTCTCATTTATATTTAAGTGTTTCATTGTCCATATCTCTGTATGTTGTGCATCATAATTTCTCCTGATTCTTTGCCCCTCCCTAAATGGACAGGAATCATCAGTTCAAAGTCCTTGGAGGAAGTTCTTTGGTGCGCGCAAGGCGACACTAAGAGCACAGAACCTTCCTGTACGTTCCCGTACCTTTCATAACTTGATTGGACTCACATGAAGGTTAAATCAAGAGAGGCGGAACCTTCCGTATTGTCCTTGAGAGGATGATCCACTTAAAGCAGATTAAGGCAGCTCCATGAAATAATGCATGCCTCGGTTGAACTCAAAGCAGAGAATAACAACATGCTGAGCCTAGCATGATAATATTAACACTTCTTAATTTCATTCTAGACCCTAACAGCACTATGGAGCGCTTTCTTTCAGGGTGGTTACTAACCAAAGGCTGTTTGTCCCAACGTTACTGTTGTCTCTGATGGTTATAAGGGAGAGAAGGCACATATTAAACTCCGTTCACACTGGAACATGATCCAAGTTCAGCTTCACCTGTGTTCTGTGGCTCATGCATGTTAAAAAACGCATGGAGGCCGACATGCTTCTTGCTTGTCCACCCAGTGCAATCAGGTTTAAGTCTCACTGAAAGCTCTGTCCCCTGTAGGCCCACAGTGAAGAACTCTGCAAAGAACGCACAGAGCGGCAGAAGCTGGAGAGGGATCTGGAAGAGGCATCGAGTCGTCTTGCTATGGCACATAAAGAGATTCGCCACCTGACAGATGAACTAGATCTCGCTCGTAAGGTCCAAAACTTGTCTGGTATGTGAATAACAATTCAGATTTTGATATCAATAAGCTGATCATTATTTTCTTATTATGGTAATATTAAAGTAAATGTACATACATATATGAAAAATAAAATGCTAAAAATTAAAATCAATCCTTTTTAATGCTACAAGTGAATTTAGGCATCACACCGTTATAATGGACAGTAGGCAAAATGGAAATTATTTTGAGATTTGCTAAAGATTACATTTAACCGTGTTGGTAAATTTTCAGTCATTAGAGTCAGTGTTATTTTAGTATTATTTATATACTATTAATATAAAAACATTTTGAATTAACTTTTATTTTTATTATTAATATATTTTTTTTCCGTTTTAATTTTAATTAATTTTAGTAATTTTATTATGTGCTTTTGTCATTGCTCATTTTTTTTAAATTATTATTTAGATTTATATTCATTTCAGTTTTAGTAATTTTAGCACTTCAACTTCAGCTTACTTAATTTCAGTGAGTTGCCTTTGGAAAATGCCTCATTTTCATTTAACTTTTAGTTTTTCCATCTAATTTTTATATTTTTAATTCGATTAGCGGCACTAGTCAGATGATGGTAAATGTAATTTAAATGTAAAAAAAAAACTAAAAAAACTGAGGAATTGAGTACGGAAAATTAACTGATTCCGATTGACTGATTAACTGATGATCACTTTAATATCAACTGATAATTTTTGAATTTATTGTGCATCCTTGCTTATTTGTTATGCAACTCAACTGACTCTTTTCCCCTGGGAAATTATAAAACACACAAAATCACCCTGAACAACCTGGCAATGGTGGTGGTGACTTTTTCATGACCAAGCATTACTCATGCGGTCTTTAGAAAAAATATCAAGTTTTAGATTACTGTTTCTCTGACTGTTTTGTCTTAATGCATAATGTAAACCAAATTTTCGTTTCAGTACCTGACCTGCAGAAAACTGGGGAGGAAGTGGAGCAGTTAAAACAGGAAGTGGACAAGCTTAAACAGTGTGGTGAGATTTTGTCTGCAGCAACATATCGTGTCACACATTTGCAAGTTTATTTATAAAGACACTTCAAAGAACTACAGTGTAGACAAATCGTGGAAACATTACAAATAATGTCTTCTGGTTGTAAACTCTATTTTTTACAGATATGGTGGAGCTGCAGAAGGCCAAGGAACGCAATGAACGACTGGATGGGGAGATTCGTGCGCTGAGGGATAGAGTTCGCTCATTGGACACAGAGAGAAGGACTCTTCTTAACCTGGCAAGAATCATCAAAATTATCTTGGTGCCATGACGTTAGATATTTGCAACATGCAAACACAGAAATAATATATTTTGCAATGTCGGTTGTGCCACAGGTTGAACAATCAAAGCTGCACTCGGCTCAAGGGATCAACGAGACATTAGAGCACAATAAGATATACTCTGCACAGGTAGATATACATTCTACTACAATCCTCTCTTGAAGGGGCTAGTTTGCATGTATTGCATGACACAAGTAATTTAATATTTGTATAGTTTCCTCTCAGAGCTTACAGATGCTTTTTTTGTCAGGGTGTTGGGAATAATGTTAATGCGGATTCATCAGTGGCTCCAGACGATGAGACACTCCACAAAAGGTGAAGCTTTGCCCTCCTTTATCTAACTTAAAGATGTACATGTCATTGCTTCCACACTTTAAAGATGCTGATATGGCAGTTGTATTTTGGCAGGTGTCGGAGAGAGTCTGAAGATAAGGACAGCCGCCTGCGAGAGCTGGAGAGGAGGTTGCTGAAGCAGCAACGGGAACACGAGGAGTTGGTGGAGCGGAACGAGGAGCTGGAGGCACTGCTTGGGGAAGCGCAGAACGCAGCGAAAGACGAGCGAGAGCATCATGAGTGTGAGATAGAGGGGTTACAGAGAAAGGTAAGTTTTTAGTTGTGATGTTATGGGGCTGAATTTGATAAATAATCACCTGAATTTTTGAGGATGACTCTGAGTTTGGTTCTAGATTAAAAGTATTGAGGAAGAACTGAGTAAGAGGGATATCAAGAAACTTGAGAAGAAAGATGAAGATCAGGTTCGAGGAACTGACTCTGAGGTAAAGGTCGAAGGCCTGTTTACACCAAGGAGAATAGCAACCTCATAAAAATCACTTGCACCCTCTGATTATGGTAGAATATCTTTGATCTTTTAATCCAAAGCTTAGTGAGAGCATTCAAGAAAGGCTGAAGTTCCTCGAGGGTCGTCTTGCTGAAGAAAAAGGTTGGAGGAAACAGCTGGAGGTGGATCTATCTGTAGCCAAGGCTGCGCTCAAAAAGGAAAAAGAGGTAATATCATTGTCACGCATGACTCGTTATAAAATACACAGTTTAGAGTCGTGGAAAGCCCATTTTTCATATTGCACTATGCATTTGTTTAGAATAATAATAATAATGTTATCTGAAACCATGAACTGCACATAAATGCTACATGTGGACAGGTCATGCAAAAAGACCGTGAGGAGCTGAAGAGATTACGTGTGGAGGTCCAGAGACTAGAGGTAGAATGTCGACAAGGGAAGACACTCAACAAGAACCTCACACAGATTAAAGGAGAAAAGGGAATTTTGGAAGAAAAGGTAATAAAAAATAAAGGTCATTCAATTATATGTTTAAATCACAAAGAAAGCAATCCATTTATTATTGGGATGCTGTGATTTTCTTCCTGTATCTTGCAAATTCTCACTGAGGCTATGTTTGTACTCTACAGGTGGCCCAGTTGGAGCGTGCTCAGACGCGACTCCAGGACAACCTGACACATCAGACAGAGAACAGCCGGGCTGAAGAGGACCTGAGAGACAGCAGGGGACAGGTGATAGAGCTTAAGTCCATGGTGGACAAACTGAGAACAGAACTGACTCTACTAGAGAAGGAGCACAACACTCTAAGGTTAGGCTCTCACAGAAACTACAGATCAACTCTGTATGACATTAAAATGATAAATAATTAGCTCCTGGACTCAGTAGAAAGCATGTGGTAAGATGCACTTTGCTTGTTTAGGGATGAGCTGATGGAGAAACGTGGGCAGGTGATGCAGCTACAGAGAGAGCTCAGCGAGAAAGCCCACGAGAGGCTTCAGACTGACGGGGAGAAAGAGAGACTCAGTCTGGAGCTCCTGCATGTGAGACAGCAGCTCCAGTATACCAGAGAGCAGACACCCAGAGCATCACTGGAGCAGACGGCCAACCACAAGCCTTCTGCACAGGATGAGGGGGTTTGTCAGGTAAGGCCTGTTTCACACTGGATGCGTAAGGGCCCATATGAACAGATTAGAGCATTCACACTGCACGCCGAGTCTATTTTTGCTGCGCCACTCACTCTAAATTAAAGCCACAGTTCATTGTTCTTGGTCAAAATTCATCTGGATTAACAAGAAGAATAACACATTTCACCATAAAATCATATAAGTGAAGTGTGCGTTTCACATAGTCACCCTATGACTTTCAGCACTGTGACAAAAAAATTAATAAAATACCCCAAAACACATGCTGCTCCTCTAGCTTGCCTGTGTGAAGTCAGAGATGAGTAAGCTACACTCCACCCTGGAGGAGGAGAGACAGCTGGCTGGCCAACACCAGCTGGCCCTGCAGGCCCAGATCAGTGAAGCTCAGGCCCGGGCTAAGGTCAGCCCTGCTCTCCAATCTTTACACACCCACACGAACATATTCACATTCATTTTTTTATTTTCATTTATGCACAAAACATTTGTATAACCTGCTTAATTGTATAATAACAATATTGTATTATATAATATATTATGTGGCCATTATGTGGTTGTGCACAGGCTCAGGACTCACTCCTAAAACAGAAGGGAGAGGAGAACAAACAGCTGAGACAGGACCTGCAGAGAACTCAGCACCTCTTCACCTCTGCTGAGCGAGAGCTACGCTATGAGAGAGAGAAAAATCTGGACCTTAAGAGACACAATGCACTCCTAGATCAGGAGAAGATCAAGGTAAAACTTAAAAAAGTCTCTTAAGTTACATTTGAAATTGATGTAAGTTATTGCATTAGATTAGATAACAACATATGAACCAAGTGGCATTTGTTTTAAATAAATATAGTGGATGACATTTACTTTGATATTTATTTACATAACGCATAAGGAAATGAAGTGTGAAGTGTGGCGTAAGTGTCCAAATACTTTTTTGGGGTCAGTAAGATTTTTTTTATGTTTTTGAAAGAAGTCTCTTATGCTTAAAATAACTTTTATATTGAATATATTTTAACTCCAGTCTTCTGTCACATGATCATTCAGAAATCATTCTAATACGCTGATTTGCTGCTCAAACATTTCTTATTATCAATATTGAAAACAGTTGTAGAAACCATGATACATTTTTCAGCATTCTTTGATGAATAGAAAGTTCAAAGTAACAGCATTTATTTGAAATAGAAATCTATATGTATTATTATAAATGTCTTTACTGTCACTTTTGATCAATTTCATCATACTTTAGAATGTTTTAGAAAGTAGGCCTAATTTTAATTGCTAATTTGTTTGTTTTTAAATTATGTCGAACATGGGCTTTCCCTAGTTAGATTTACACAGGACTAGTGTTAATGCTCAGAAACCTTATGTTTCTGCTCTTGTTCTTTAGCTGTGTGCGGAGCTGAAGCAGGCCCAGGCCAAAGTAGCCCAGCAGGAGGGCAGCGCAGCGGGACAGGTGGCAGAGCTGGAGAGACTCCAGCAGAGAGCCAGAGATCTGGAGCTGGAGATGGCCAGAAGCGCTCAGAACCGACAGACTAACAGAAGCTTGATGGAGGAGCTCAATTCAGAGAGGGCACGTGTGATTGCTGCTGACAAGAAGGTGTGTGTTCAGAGCAGGCTGAAATTCTCTTGTTCAGAAGTTTAACAGTTATGAAGAATGTCTTCAACATCTCTGCAGGTCGTAGATCTGCAGCAGCAACTGAAGAACGCTCTGCACCAGATACGCCTGGAAGAGGCCAGAGCAGGAGAGACCAACAAACTAGAAAGAGACACCAGAGACATGTCTGATAACCTGTCTGCTCTCAGAGCCCAACTGCAAGAGGATCAACTACAGAGGTCAGACGGGTCACTGCACCACAAGCCACTATTAGTGGGCGACCGATAAATATACCTTTTATTGTGCAGATGCAGAAGAAAGTAAAAAAACAAAAATAAGATATTGTATAAGTATAAAGTATTATAGCGTTGGCCTTTCTAGCATTAGAACCGTTGCCATTCAGAAATTATGCATCATTATCTTTTAAACATGTTTTTGAATGTATAAAAAACATTTAACTCCACGAACCTCGCAACCTTTGGCAAATCTTCTGAAGTGTGTGTTTGTAGCCTGCTCAAACAGCAACATTACACACTAACTAAAGTTGAAAAAGTGAAAAAGCATAATATAACCCCTTTAACCTGTTTAAAGTCAGATGAGACAGCACTGACAAACAGGAGAAACGCTGTGTGCAACGATACAGTCAGAAGGCAAATCCCCATCATTTACCATGGATTTACTGTAGTAACACTAACTGCACCATGGTATTGTAGCAGAAATGTGGGATATTTATATCGAATTTTACTATATTATTAATGTAGACGTATTAAAGGTATTAATGGAATATATTACTTATATAGCTATAGCATTTGTGTATGTATTAAAAACCATAGAAACAATTTTACCATGGTAGTGAGATGCTATATGTTTGGTTTTTACTATGGTTATCATGATCTAAATGTATTTTACTAAAGCCCCTTTCACACAGAGATTCCGGAAAATACACGGATAAAGTGACACGGGATTTGACCCGGGTTCGTTTGATTTTGGTTCATTCACACTGCCAGTGATTTTCCGGAATCAGAGAGTGCGTTCACACACAACACGTAAAAATCCCGTAAAGACACGTGACATAGCCTACGTGACGTAATGTCTCAGGAGCGTCTTAAGTTTGCTTATGAGCTGCGATTTCTCTCATGGGAAACCACACTTGTGCATTTTTTGCTCTGATTCGATCATAAACTTGCGCATTTACGTACCGTTTCACAGCTGGCGAACGATCCCGGCTTCAGCGTCATCACTACGACACGGCATTATTACGGCTTTTGTTCACACAGCGCGCGTTCCGGGACTGAACACGGTAATGTTACTAGGTCCCCAACCCGGCATCGATGCCGGCATCATTCCCGGGTCGTGTTTGCGTTCACACAGAAGGCGTTCTGGCAATTTCCCGGCAATTTCCCGGGATCATCGCGCTGTGTGAAAGGGGCTTATGGAAAACCAATAGTTAATTTTTAATAAAACAGTCAAAATATTTTAATTTTACCATATAAAAATAAGGGTGTTACAATGTTTACAGATGTACAATGCTGCCAAATGTTTGTCATGTTCTGACAATAAAGAGTAGTTTCTACAACTTTCACTTAAGAGCAAAAATCTGCCTTTAAACTAAAGAAATAAATATTTTACATTTATCATAATAATTATCGATATCAACTGATATGAAAAAAAAATTTTTTTTTTGGCCATATCACCCAGCCCTAACAATAAGTATATTGTACCTAATACTTTTTTTATGAAAGTGCATGGTAACTCACTTAATATAAAGTGTGACCACTGCAGCAATTGTTGCATGTGTTACTTACTATATAGTGGACTTTACAATGACTTTCTGTGTTTTCTGAAAGGAAATTACTTGAGCAGAAAGACGAGGAACTCCAGCAGCAGGTGCGCTCATTGCGGGCGAAGGAGGCGACTATGACACGCACCAACTTGGAGATGTCACATCGCACACAGGAGCTGGAGACGCGGCTGCAAGTGCTGGAGAGCGAACTTAACACAGCTAGAGAAGAGGTTTGTGAGTTGAAACTATCATACTAATTGCTGAAATGATACACTAGTTGAGCTGCTGACCATGAATACCAATGTGTCCTGCAGCAGAGAGGCGGTCAGAAGAGCTGCCACAGGCTGGAAGAACAGCTTCTGTCTTCCCAACATGAGTCTGAGAGACTGCAGGAGGAACTGAAGCTGGTTGTTCAGCAGCTTGACACTCACATTAGGTATCATTATTCACTGGGTGGACATTATACTCTTAAGGCTGGAATACGAGACTTTTGCTCAAAATTGTCGCCCTGATTTGCAGTCTGGATGAGTCGATGCTAGTTGCCAAAAGATTTTAGGCAGTTGGAGTTCACAGATTTCATAGATATATCATTAACAAAGTTCAGGAGGAAGCACATTCAGATAATCTACCCAATCAGCAGGAGAGGAGGCCTATATAGCCAACTTACCTCTTTCCCATGACAGTTTTCCAGCATCCCTCCTACACCCCAGCTCCTCACTCTCAATTGTTCCTATCCCAACCAGGGATACGGGGGGAGTAATCTGTGTTCGGGCCAAATTCCGAGCTTGGAGCCCTCTTCTCGGACAGCACGCCAAATGTGCATTATATCTGGTTATATGTTAATGTGAACTAGTGAAAACCGTGTAGTGTAGGATGGACAGGTTTTTTTTAAGCTTCAGACTTTGATTCCATCCAGTTGGAGGATTTCAAACAGGTTTGATATTTTGAGCCAATATTAGAACATATTGTTTCCATTTGACACGTCTCCTTGCAATAAGGCACATGTTTTTGCATGTGTTCGTGTTCAGAACGACTTGAAAGTCTGGCAGTGTGTGAACAACCAAGTGTATGATGCCTAGTGTTTTAAAATCGGTTCCGATTTTTTAAGTATTGTAGTGTATAACAGCCTTTACTCTTTTTTTTTTTTTTTTTTTTTTTTTTAATTTATTTATTTGAAACAGGGACAATGTAAAATATACATTAACCTTAAAAAAAAAGGAGAGATGCATTTTACCAGGTTATAGCACTTGTGCTAATTTTCACCTGTAGTCCCTGGGCAGGCTGATGTTAACATATCAAAATCTTATAATAATACATGATACTTAATAATACATTAATCCCAAAAACAGCATTAAAGTTAACACACCCTTCATTCATTCTTCAGCATTCATTTACAAATACACTCTCACATACACATCAATTACAATAAATTATGTTACAGCAAATAAACTGTTTTAAAAGTACATATATTACATGCAATGTGTTAATATGAAATCATGAAACTCGTGTCCTGCAGGAGACACAACGAGAAACAGTCTCAGCACAAAACCAAGTTGCGCAGAGCTAAACAAATCTTCATGAAGACAGTCGCCCAACATGAGCACAGGATCCAGCAGCTGGAAAATGATCTGGATCTTGCGACAAGTCTCTCAGAGAAAGTGAGTGTTTTCAGACCCGACCTTCAACACTATATACTTAACATGTACTTCACCTTGAGTGTGTTCCACTATGAGCAGGAGAAGGACTGGATTAGGACTGTGACAGAAGAAAACGACCAGCTCCTCCTGGAGAGACGAGAACTTCTGCAGAGAATAAGTGAAGCTGAGGAGATGGGAAACAATGGACTGAGAACTGCCAGTTCCATCCAGCAGAGGTAAACATCTCATTACCCTGTACATCTACATCTGACAGGAAAGCACAGAAACATACTAACTGTCTCTTTGCCCCGTCTTCTCTTAGAGTTAAATTTCTGGAGATGGAGAATAAAGAGCTGCAAGAAAAAACTCTAACATTGGCCAATCAGATAGGAATTTTAGATCGTGCATTGAGAAACCTTCAGTCGATGTGTACTGTCGAGGTACACATTTATTTAGCAATTGTTCTTTTTATTATAATTTAAATAAGCATTTCAAATTTGCTTTTATTTTGTGTTTTTGTCTTAGGAGGTCAAGAAAATGTTTCCTTCTGGAGCTCATCATGATAGCCTGTTGCGGACATCAACGCCAAGGTATAATTCAGAACTTTTTTCAGTCTTCCAACCTACTCAATATATCTGTTCCCAAATATAGTCAAATCAAAAAATACATGGCTCACAAAATATGGTGTAATATAATCTATTTCAATAACTCTAAATCTATTTTTATCAATATTTTTCTGTAACTAATTTAAAGTTTAGTATCCAATATACACTTCCGTTTTAATGTATGCGGTTAGAATTTATTTTATTTAAAAAAATAATAATACTTTTATTCAGGAGAGATGCATTAAATAGACATATAAATATTAAGCAGCACAACTTTTTTCAACATTAATAATAAGAAATGGTTCGACCAAATCAGCATATTAGAATGATTTCTGAAGGATCATGTGACTCTGAAGACTGGAGTAATGATGCTGAAAATTCAGCTTTGCCATCACAGGATTAAATTACATTTTAAATATATTAACATAGATTTTTTTTTTTAATTGTCTAAATTGTAATACAATTTTTTCACAATATTACTGTTTTACTGTATTTCTGATAAAATAAATGCAGCCTTATGTTAAAAAACATAAAGAAAATCTTGCTGGCCCCAATTTTATAAAGGTAGTATATAGCCGCTTTCCGACCGGAGGAACCTTTTCACAGTTCCTAGAACTATTGGCTAAAGTACCCGGATGTCGGCGTGTTCGCACCGCAGGAACTAGGAACGATTTTAGTTCTAGGAACTCCATTTGTAGGAACTAATTTGGGTCCTACTTCAGAGTAGGGTCTAAACCAGCACTATAGGAACTACCCGTGACGTTAGTGTACGCTGATTGACCGAACGCACGCGGAACACCAGCACCCGCCATTTTTAAAACAGCTAGAATGTAAACACACAGATTATAGCCTATATTTACTCCAGAAACTAACTATACAAACATGGAAAACAGTGATAGATGGGTCTCTAAACCTTTATGCTGAAGAGAAAATCCAACGCAACTTTGAGGGGACCAAGCCAAACATGATTATGTTTATCTGCCCAGCTAGCAACACTGGACATCAACCACACAGCATAGGCTAATAACCTTTTTTCATATACTGTCTACTTTTATAACCGTTCTATCTAATAAGGTATTAAACAGTACTGTTAGACAGATTGCTAACTAATAAACACAGAGAATGCGAGCATTGTTTGCTCTGGCGTTCTCAGCGCCGCCAAAATAAAGGTCCGTTGCGCCGTCAAAATAAAAGTCACCGTGCTTGCGTCACGCCCTTACCCCTCCTACCAGTTCCTATGGCCACTTGGCCAGTGCGAACGCAAACAGCAAAACCGAGTTTGGGGGAGAGTAGTTCCTAGAACTGTTTAGAAGTGGACAGTTCCTAGAACTAAGTTCCTATAACTACTCGGTCGGAAAGCGGCTTCTATCTTTACTATACTTTCTATACTTGTCTCATCTGCCATTTAGATTTATTTTTCAGCTGAGGCTGCAGATTTTAGAATGTGTCAATGAACAAATGGTGACGTCTTACATTGCAACATCTTGCTCTAGTCCACAGCCTGGGCTCTGTGACTCATGGGGAATATTGGATGCCATTCGCAAAGTCAAAGTGGGTGAGTCTGGAGTGAAGAGCCTAGAGATCTCCTCGTCTGTGCCCGTTTCACAGTCCACTGAGATAGGCTACCTGAACCTGACCTCACCTGTGGCTCCCAACAGCAGGTTAGAGCAGGAAGAGAGTCTCAGTGCCACAAGCGATGAGGCCTGAGGGAGTAACAAAGACTTTGAAATTTGCCAAGTCACTGGATCAGTCAAGGTTTAAAAATAAGCGACTGTAGAAGGGTAAAACGTTGTTTAGGTGGGTAAAACATAGACAACTTGCTCAAGAAATAGTTTCTGTGGCACCATGACTGTGTCATGTTTGAAGTCTTCAGTTAATTTCCTTATACTTCAATTGTTTTTTAAAGCGAGTGTGAAGAGATGTATTATTGCTCTGGCTCATTTCACCTGCGTTGCATTGCCTTTGTGGCTCACATAGAGTCAGACTAGAATGCATGAGATTTTATATCATTCACAAACATGATACTTCATTGGATGCTATGGTCAATAGCCTTGTCACATCTGTAAGATGCCATATGTATTTTTTTATACATTTATCCTATAATGGTACAACTGTTGAAAAGCACTTAAAGCACTATTAATTTGTGTTCAGATGGTACCATCTACAGGTCTTTACAACTGAAATGCACTATTGCCTTTGGATAAGCAGTAAGTATTCGAGATTCGAGTTGTTTGCATGTGTCAGCAGACCTTTTCTCATATTCTGTGCTGATTTTACGTCAAAACCTGGTAAAATGTTACATGGAGCTGAGGGTACTACACTCCTTTAAAGCTAAAAGCTTGTACACTACCATTTTAAAGTTTTAGGGTCAGTAAGATGTTTTCTATTTTTATAATTTGAAAGAAATGTATACTTTTATTCACCAAGGATGCATTACATTTATAAAGTGAACTTTTACATTGTTACAAAATATTTCTATTTCAAATAAATGTTTTCTATTCATCAAAGAACCCTGATGAAATCACGGCTTCCACATAAAAAAAATAAAAAAAAGTGTTGAAAGTTGTGCTGCTCAATGTTTCCACCAAATCATCATATTAGAATGATTTCTAAAGGATCATGTGACACTGAAGACTGGAGTAATGATGCTGAAAATTCAGCTTGCCATCGCAGAAATAAATTACATTTTAAAATATATATTTACAATAAAAAATTATTTTATATAGTTCACAATATTACTGTTTTTTGATCAAATAAATGCAGCCTTAATGAGCATAAGAGACTTCTTTCAGAAACATTAAAAAGTCATACTAACCCCGATCTTTTGAATGGTAGTGTATCTGTGTTTAGTTCACAGTGTAAAGACAAACGCTGTAAAGACTTTCTCTATATGGATAGTTGATCATCAATGTGATGTTACTTTTACATGTCCACTATTTATTTCAGTTAGAGGGCAAAAACTACAGCCATGACATGTCAAAATATTTATTTAGACCTTATGTGTAGAGTATATGCTTTAAGTACTAATATAAGCAGTGCGGTTGTGATTTAATTTATGCTGGAGAAAGGTTGGTTTGCTGGTATTATATCCCTCTAACAAAAGGATTTGGCTACTGACAAGAAAACAGACCTGGTAGCATTAGCAACCTTACGGTATTGTTGTTTACTAATGGAATGGGTTGAAATGGGAGTTTTTTTTAAATATTCTTTTATTTTGCATTCCCTTTGTGTTTTGTATATAGTCCTCAGAGACTGAAATGACCTGTGATCTGGGAGCAAAATCATCTGACAGATGAGAAATTGTATCACTTTGAACTGTGGCAAAGGGATCAAGATCCTGCAGTTGTGCCTGTACATTATGAGAGCATCGCACATTGTGTCCTGCTGCTATATGATATTAGGATGCAAATTTCACAAAATATTCATATAGGGCTCATGTCATTTAAATTGCGACAGACATCAGTGTACATGGTACACAATGACAAAGCATGTATTTTCTTAATAAACTTATTTTCGTGATGCCTGTTTGATTGGTTACGTCAATCTGAGATAAAATTATTACTTAATACTCAGAAAGCATTCAAAACTACTATTAGCAAACAACACAGTCTTTTACTGAACTTATTGTTCTCAAAGCAACAGCCCAATTCAATTATTGGCAACATGATCAGTGTTGGGGTAACACATTACAAGTAACTCAAGTTACTCAAGTAATCGGATTACTTTTCCAAGCAACTCATCAAGGAACCCATTTGACCAAAATGTCTGACCCATTCAACCATACAAATAAGCAAAAATGGCTTTAGTTAAACATCACATTTGTTTTTTATTGCTGAAGCGTTGAACTTTATTCTTCTGTGAGCGAAATTCTTCTGCGAAAGGTCTGTTTGAGCTCCGCCATCTACTGTACAGATGTGAATTTGCATTTTCTTCAGCCTGAGGCTTATTCATTTCACTTTCGCTGTGAAAAGCCCTTTACATTTGCCAAAAATGGATCTTTTGTATTTTTTGTTATTAAAAAATAAACGAGCCAGCCCAGCCCAGGTGAGACAAAGTAAAGTAGCGATGCAATTAGTTACTTGAGGAGTAAGTCAATATTGTAACGCATTACTTTTAAAAGTAACTTTACCCAACACTGATAAATGTTTATGTAGGTATGTTATCCCAAAAATAGGTGTTTAATGACAGTAAATACAAAACAGTAAACAAGTGTTGCCACATTTTCTAATTCTTTTATATTTTTATAAACTTTTACTTTTATATAACTCAGATAAAATAGTCATGCCATCCTTCAAAAGAAAAAATCAAGACATTGGTGTCATGGTACTTTCTGTATGTTGTCATCCTCTGTATTTTCACACTCAAGAGTCATTTGGTATTTCCATCAACGTAAGGTCTTAGATCTCTAAAGACAAAAATGAATCAAGGTTCAATCTAAAATCCTAAACAGGATCACAACTGATTTTTTGACTCCAATGCGTCTTAAAAAAAATAAATACAGAGGCTCAGGTGTAACAGTCTGAATTTAATAAACAAGATAGAGATACAAAGTGTTCTTGACATTGATATTTTCTTAATTCACCTATCAGTCATGTCTGTGCATATTAAACAAAATCATTATATGGAACCACAATGCAAGACAAAGGAAAACGTGAAATATTTCAGAACATATGTAACAATGTCTTACATAATACATGTTAACAGTTAATTAATAACGATTACGGTGTTCCATGCGGAAAAAAGGCTTAAGAAAAAAAAACTGAAAAACATCGACATGGAGGAAGAAAGAGAAAGAAACCGGTCTTTCAACGATGATAAAATTAAGGCGTACATGTAAAAATGACAAGGATACCTATAAAAACAATGATCAGTACTTACAGAAAAACAAATATTAATAAGTTTAAATATACTAAACAGATACAAAAATGAACAAAGTACAGTATCTAAACCTTGCAATTTGCACTATTAATGAATACAGGGTATATTTTATAGTAAATGTACACGTCTTACTGATTTAAAGTGGATTTGAGGCTGAAAAAGCCAGGATTATACTGTAATGTAATAACCGATTCCTGGCAATGAGCTGAGGTTTTGTAGAAAGCACCAAGAAGTAGATCCTCATCAAATTGCTGTTATCTAAAATGGCGATATTGGTCACATTCCCAAATATTAAAGACCAAAAATCTGGTTTGACCCAGTTAAGCCATTACTGTGTAATAAATCACACATACTGTTTATATAAATCAATATTATATATATATATATTTGGGGGAATTTTGAGAGCATTTGAGAGCAACAACTTGGTCCTTTGCAAACAGAAAAAAAAAAAAAAAACGAAATATACATGAATTGAACACAATAAGCTTAACAAATGACTGGTATGAATGACCACAAAAGTAAATTAATGTTGTAGAGCTGCAGTGTTGTGGCCTGTTGACATCGCATAAATCACATACGCTAAGTATGATCACATATGAACAAATTTGGCGAGAATAATTTAATAGACCAAGTGTGCTTTTAGACTGCTGCCCACTCTGTTAAAAACATGTTTTATCAGCTTGTTTGCTGGTTTTGCTTGTCAAAGAAAAAAAAAAAAAGAAAGAAAGAAAGATAAACATACCAGATTAACAGTTATTTGTTTTGGATGAACTTACATAACAGAAATGCACTGGTGGAAATGAACACGACTACATTCAAAATTAGATTTTTTTTTTAACTTTAAACAGCATTACTGATGTTTTTGGTGTACAAACTTCCAATTTGACCAATAAAAACATTTCAAAATAGGTCACTGCAATTAGATTATATCATCTAAAAACGAATGAAAACTTTCAGCTATCCATCGGTGTAAGTTAATGTCTCAAGGTGCTTTTGTATCACTTGTCTCGGGAAGAATAGAGGGAATAAACACTTAACGGAGTTTAGAGGGCCAGCTACACCCTAAATGTGTAATTCAGTTAACACCACTGATCCCATGTGACACTTCTTCTGTTACATCACAACAAAAACCCATTTAATGGACGTTGTCATGATGCAATTATGACATTTAATTCAAAAATGGGAAAAAAGGACACTTTTTCTTCAAAATACTGTGATTGGAAACGATGCGATTTGCATTGCACACACACAAAAAAAGGCCTTGTCTGAAAAAGTGAAACTAGTAAAACATCTATGATGCAAACAACACAAGCCGTTATTTTAGAGAGCGTCATATCTTATTGACCCTCTTTTATGTAAACGAAAGCGTCTGGGGGATTATTATTTTTTACAATTCCTTATTTGGGTCTCTTTTGCCAGTGTAAAAATACTGGGGCACTAACCATGCTCATAAAATCCACAAAACAAAATGGACCTCAACTCTGCCACCTCACGGCATACAGAACTCAATCATCGCTTTTCATTTCTCAACCATGACCCAATACCCCTTATAAAAGGAATAATACAAGCTTAAAGTGGAAGAAGTGTCACATCCACAGTAAAACAACACAATATCCTGTTAAAACAAACGATAAGGAGTAGAAGTGGAGACGGAAACCGACAAAATCCCTCCGACTTTCTAAAACTAAGCTCGAGCTCTCATAGCTGCTCCCATTCTAAAAAGATTCATTTTACTTTGAGCGAAACCACAAGGCTGAAAAAGTGCTTAAAGAGTATCTTTGGAAGTCTCCCTTACACACCTTTGAAACAAAATGTAAAAGTGATCACAACTGTGACATTCTGTTTTTGGAATAATCAATCAAATCCTTTTTGACTGGTGTCTGTAGTTGAATTGAACCAATTCAGTTCAGTTCAGACAGCATTTGTTGAGTCTGTGGCCTAGAGGCTTAATATCACTAAGAGCTAAAAGGGGTAAAGACAATATCAGACTCAAATGTCCTCCGAGGTCTCTTATCACATTCTTCTTTTTTCTCAACGGAAGACCATCGCGGCGAACAAAATACCTTTTCGTGGAAGAGAAACGTGAGGGGGGGGAAGCTCAAATAAGTGAAATGCGTATGGGGATGCTGGGAGATTCTGTTCTCTGTGGGGAATGGTGGCTGACGAGATGCTCCACCACGGTGTGTTTGGACATGTGCTTCATAAGGTAGGTTTCCTGAAAAACAGAAGACGGTTTTAGAATATGACGAGAGAGGTGTTTTCCCGTACGTCGAGGAGGATCGGTACTCACTGAGGTGTATGCGCGGCCACACATGCTGCAACAGTACGATTTAGCGTTCTTGATGGCGTGTGCGGAGAGATGGATCTGCAAGGAGGCCGAGTCTGTGTAGGCTCGGTAGCAGTTTGGACATTTGTATGGCTTGTCTTTGTTATGTTGTCTCTGGTGAGACTGAACAGGAAAAGAAATAAGGAAAAACATTTAACACGTTGACGGCAATATAAAATATTACACGATTTGATTTATTTGAGTTTGGCAAAAACAGCAATGTGAAATATTAATTTATGTATTAATTAATACAATGATTTATAAATATGCATTTATTAATAGTGCAATAATTTATTTAATTAATTATTAATAAAAGCAGTCTTCAGAAATCATTCTAATGCTGATTTGCTGCTCAAGATACATTTCTTATTAACATCAAGCTTGATAACCGCTGTACTGCTTAATATTTTTATGGAAACTATGATATATTTTTGTTCAGTATTCTTTGATGAATGGAAAGTTCAAAAGAATAGCATTTTTTTTAAATATATATATATAAAGTATATGATATAAAGTATTTCCTGTCACTTTTTATAATTATTTGTGCCCAACAAAAAATATGTTGTCCTTATACATATACATACATATATATGAATACACTATTTCCTCTTTACATTTGTAGAATGTACTATTAATCCAGCCCTGTCCTCACCTGTAGGTTTGAGAGTTGTGTGAACGCCTTTTCGCATCCAGGTTGGGCACATTTATATGGTCTGTCACCAGTATGAATCCTTAAAAGCAAAGAGAGATATATTAACACTCTAAACTGGTTTCGTATAGTTTTCAGTTGCACGTGCACTACAGGCTGTGAGTTTTGCGGACCTGGTGTGCTGTTGGAGGTGTGATAGCTGGCGGAAAGAGTTCTCACAATAGGAGCAGTGGTAGGGCTTAATGCCTAAGTGAATCCGTAAGTGCTGTGCTAGGTATGAGGCGTTGGCGAAGGACTTTGAACAGTGAGGGCACTTGTGGGGTTTGGCCTCCGTGTGGGACTTGGAATGAATCTGCATCTCTGACTTGTTGAAGAAAGTGAGTGGACACACTTTACACCTGTTTGAAATTCAAAAATGAAATCACTAATTACTGAAATTAAAGTTGATGTGTAATACGAGATGTAATGCAGGTCGCAAATTATATGATTTATTATTGCCGGTGACCTGTATGTTTTTCCTTCTTTGGCGATGGTAACCGCCTGGTCAGGGCCTGAGGCCAGAAGCGGGTAGGGCAACACCAGCAGGGGGCCCGTGTTGTTCTCTGCTTTAATCTTCTTGCGGCCCCGTGGAGCTTTGGGCTGTGGTCCCAGCATCCCTATCAGACCTCCACTTTTCATGTGCTCCATGCCAGGACCGCTGGCCAGGCCGGAAATGGTGTTTAAGGAAGGTGCTCCGCCTAAACGGTTCTGACTGCTAGATGTCGGGGTGGTGGGAGTTATAGCCTCAGAGGTGTTGTGGCTTTCAATGCGCGAGGACAGCATGAGACCTGGTTTTGAAAATCAAAAAGAAGGTTATTAACTTGTATATGGCAAATAGAAACTTAATATGACTTTTGTGTCTACCACCTGAGCGATGGTTTGCTCTGGAGGCTTGGTCCACTGCTTGTCGCATATGCCAGTCTTCCCATAATCCTTTTGCCTTCACCGCAGTCTTGTCATCAATATTCAGCTCTGAAATTATGTAAGAAAATAGCACGGATGTCACTACAGGGAATTACAAGTGTGTCCAGGAAAAACATGTGCCAAATTCTTATAAATGTACACTTTGCATTTATGCTGGTTTCACATGGTTTTGATAAGTTACATTTATTTGAAGTATAAATATATCATGTACATAAGTATAAAAATGATTGTGTGGTGGTGTAACCATTATTAATTCAAAAATGTCATTATGATTTTGGGGAGTTTCACTAAATGACTATGATGTTTTGTTCTGCATATTGGTTGGACCACATGACTTTATAAAATATTAATAAGCAAATATTAATCAAATATTAGTGAAGCAGTTTAGTTAAATTATTATCATTTAATAATAATAATAATAGTAATATATAATAATTAATTATCTATTATTTAGATATTATTTTTTACATCACACAACTTAAGATTTTCTTTTTTTAAATATAAATGATTTTAATGAGTCATTTTTTTCTTATGATTTCAGGACAGTTGTATCACCACCATTTTTACTTTATGGCCTGATAAAAATTCAATAAAAATTCATTTTAATTTAGAAACTTAAACATTCACATCATAGAAGAGGTGTAAAAAATAATGACATACAGTATGTGAATGGCATTTTAATGCATTTTTAAATTAATACATAGTAGAGCTGCACGATTCTGGATAAAGTGATTCAAAATCTTGTTCATAGACATTCCGATTCTCCAACGATTCTGAATAGACAACTAAACAAATAACATGTAATTTACTAGAGGTTCCGACAAAATCTTAATTCCTGCAGTATATTTAAAGGGATACTTCACCTCTGGGATGATGAATGTGTATTTAAAATAGGTCATTTAAGTAGAAGAAATGTGAAGAAATTTTTGAATTTGGAGCTTTCTAGACTGAGAAAAGCCAGAAAATTTATTTTTGGCTAATCTGGATGAAAGACAACAACTCCCAGAATGCACTTGCTTCGCTGACTTAGGAGGCCACGCCTACCGGTAAGAGTGCGCAGTTTAAAACAACAAAGCTAGCCTACGTGATGAGTTTGCGAGGGATTTAGAGATAGCCCAAAATGTCCGGGATTCGGCTTTTGCGTTCTACAGTCGCCATTCATTCATCATGTTTACTGTAGCGAGCAGGACGAGGCTGACGGCCGCAGAAGAACAGCGCGAGGCCGGTGGCATGATTACTGAGACGCGCCGGGTCTCCCATCTCTCACGGAGGAGCGGGAATTTTTCTTAGCAATGGTAAAACGCACATCAACCGATCACTTGTTTAGCGTTCATGTAAACACTACATTCAAATTCACCAATCGGAATGAATTCAGTTAGATTGAAACAAAAGGTGTGCATGTAAACAATGAATGGCGACCGCAGAAAGCAAAAGCTGAATCCCGTACATTTTGAACGATCTCGCCCGCCGGACAAGTCCGGGAAAAGGAGGATGGTTACTTACTCAGCTTTCTCCTACTATTCAGCTTTCTCCACAGAACAAGAGCCTGCTATCTTAGCTTCCAAAGAAAGACGGCTGACACTGTGTACATTCTGTGAGTGAGATCCCACCCTGTATGGGCGGCCTGAAAACATGCGGAACAACGCCATCTATTGGCTGTAGTCTTTAGCCTCTGTCCAGAAAATCCTCCGATGACGCAAAATGACGATTTTTGCGTCATCGGAGGATTTTTTTCAGACAAAAAATACATAAATCTCTTGTCTCAGGGGGATATGAGGGTGGAAAGCATGGTAATTCTAAAATACTACAGGTTTTCTACTAATACAAAGCTTAATGCTAAATCCTGAAGTAACCCTTTAATTAATCTGAATGAATTAAAAAATATATATGACTCATAAAAGACTTCATTACTGGATGAATCAGCATTTTTTTTACTGTAATTACTGACAGAATTTTCATTTTTGGGTGACTAACCCTTTAATCGTTGTCATTTAGGTATAGCATTGTGTCGGTGTTTGAATTGAGATTGCAATCTTTTTATGATTAATCGTGCAGCTCTAATAGATAGGACAAAAATGCATCACATTGTTGACCCACATAAAAGATTTCTACATCCACAATACATAATGATGAAGTGTGAACATGTGAAGTCATTATTTGTCATGATAATGCACGGAAGGGCTATCGGTACCTGCAATGGTGCTTGATGCTGGGCGGGCGTGCAAGGCGATGTCAGGCTGAGAGGAATTGTGGGCCTGCTGCAGCTTGGGGAGAGACATTAAATGTTGCCCAACATCTGTAGGTGGAGAGGCCACCAGCAGGGTCTGCTGAGAGGGAACAGTGGTGGGCGGCAAATGCGAAGGTCTAATCTTTTCTGCCATCAGTTGCTCTTTGATCTTGTCGATAAGAACCAGGTTATCCAGCTGTAAAAAGTCATCAGGTAAGTTTGACCGGGGACATCAAGTGACATGAGACACTAAACCATCCGAACAAAACATAGGGGGGAACTTTTATCTAGGTTTCGGTGCATGGTTTGGCAAACCACATTGCTTTGTACAGATTTGCAAAAATGCCTCGTGTCGTGCTTTCTTACATTCAAATGCCACAGTTTCGCTCTGTAATGAAAGGTACAGTATGACTAACAGTCCAAGTAACCACTCTATACTTAAAAAAAAACACAATACTCACTTGACCAGGCATAGATGGAGGTGGTGGCCAGAAATATGGATTATTGAATCGAGGCTCTGCCATCCTTCTAATAAAACAGAGTGAAATCACAGGTTAAAATCACACATCAGCCTCAAAGCTTTTAGAAACATATTTCTCAACTAAATCTCAGTGCTAGTTAGGAATTAAGTCAATTTCTTACCAATGAGATGTAAATAAATCACGTTTATTTTAGTTTTGCTTTTTAGTCATTTAATTAAAAACAATACGTACCAGTGCAATATCTATAACATAAAGTACATTTAAAAAATATAAACCCAAAACCTCAGGTCTTTACTTAAGGTTGTTTTCAGTCAGATGATTTATTGAATTTATTTCAACTGTATGCGATACGCTTGCATGCTTGTTTCAGTTCACAAATTGATGAAAATAACAATTCTGTCCTCATTGTCATGTCATTCAAATCTTGCATGTCTTATTTTTAAATGTATTTTTTCCTTATAATGAAAGTGAATGGTGACTGTCATTCTGCCTTTTGTGGTCCGCAGATAAAAGTCAGCTATAGTGGTTTGGAAAGGAATGAGGGTGAGTAAATTATGACATAAGCTCTGGTTTGGTGTTAATTCTTCCTGTAATGCTTTGCCAAAAAGTTTCCTGTACATAAATTCACACTGTAATTACTTGAGTTGTTACTACTGTAAAACCAAAATAAATTGATTTGGGAGAAGCTTTCTTGTCATTAATCTTTTTTTTTTTTTCTTTTTTTTTGTTCTGTGGTGGATTAATAGGCAAGTAACAATAACTGTAGTAACAGATATTTTGTTAGAAACTATTGTTAATAGTGTCAGAAATTAACTTTTTTCTTAAGGGGCAATTTCAATAACCCTCAAGAATCGTAACTTACTCAATCTAAACAATTACCTATAAAGTGAAATAAAACAACATTTGCTACACATTCGACGACTATTTAAAATATCAGTTCTTTTTTTTACCCATTTCTGACCTTGATGGTTAACAGTGTTCTTATTTTTATTTGATGACAAATGATTTGAGTCATCATCAGCTCAAGTGAAGTGTCAAGAATTGTAATATTTGACATGTGACTCATAATCTGACTCGAGTTCAACTCTTATGAGTAAACATCCTGGCAAACATCTGAATTATACTGAAAACTATTTTAAACAAGTGACAGAATTCAACAGATCAGTATAAAGTAGAAAACAAATCCTGACGCCTCTTTAGAGGAAAACCACAGTCACAAAACTTCTGTGCTTTGATTCCCCATACAGCAGCTGCACGACATGGTTATCTCGGTATCTACTGATCACCAAGAGCCTCGGACTAATTCCTGCACAATTTCACCAAAAACATTTCAGACAAAAGAAAAAAAACAAAAATGGCAGCCTGTTATATTTTCATAAGGACGCCATATTCTGCAGAGCCTAAAAATTCACACTCAAGTCGGGCCATTTTTTTCAGGGAGGAAGCGCTCGATCAACGAGATGTTTGTGGTTATAAGTGTGTGTGTGTGTGTGTGTGTTTGTTTACGAAGAATAGCACCTTTGAATTGCCCGGCCCCCTTAAAAAAAAACTGACACTTCCGACAATCATGCCGTGCAAAAATGTCTTACAATTGGCGAAACGCTGCGCGCGGCTGTGTCATATTTTACAACATCTGCCGTCCCGATCGCTTTATAACAGCGCTATAGCGAATGCACATTTAAAACATAAGCACATGCATGTTCAATGCATTTAGATAATGCCATTTATAATGTTATATTCCGCTTTGTGCAACCTGTGGTAGATCAAAGGCGATAAATCGCTCCCGTCGAACACTTATCTCTCGTACAATGCAGTAATGTGCACGATTGCTCAGTGTGGGCAAAAAGAAAAAGACGATATGAGTGCACAAACCTTTTCTATCGAGCAGTCAGAGTGTTTTTTTTTTTTTTTTCTCGCAGGAGAGGCTTTAATAAAGCAGTGAAGAGGCTGGATGTTCTCTATGCGCCTCCAGACAGCACAGCTTCCGGGTCAGTCTGTTCACTTCTGGGTGCTGTACACCAAAATCTCTCATTTTAGCTGGTCGCCTTCATCTGAGGCTTGTTTTGCTTCCTTCTGATCATTGCTTTTAGGCTAAAGCAGTCGGTCAGGCATCTCTATCTGTTTTAGCTCTGCGCAGCTGCTTCTATTTATGAAAGAAGGGAGGCATTTAAGACACAGAATTGAGACTTTCCCATGCAAAATTTACTATAGTAACCAGATTTTCTATACTTAGGTCTATAGTTCCATATATAAAAAAATATTTTTTAACTTAAAGGCATTTTAATTAGCAAGTTAACCCAGATTGGTTTTATTTATGTTGTAGTAGCTAGTTTGGTAGTCTGTTTTGGTAAATTTAAAGGTGCAGTAAGCGTTTTCTGAGAACTGTTGAAATAGGGTGGTGCAGGTATGACATCACTTTTTTGGGGGCCAAAACGCAGAAACGAGTTAGCATTTTAGCACTTTCGATCCCATCGTCCCAAAGTCAATGTTTTTTTTTTTTTTTTTTGATTAAATGTCTTAAATAAAGTCTGTTGTGATTTTTTTAAGCTGTTATGTGTCTTGAAAAAGACAGTTGCTGACAATTGGCTAAATACTGCAATATTCAGTAAAAAAAAAAAAAAAAAAAATCTCCATTTGATTGCATGGTGACTGAAGTTTAAAGGTTTTACAAGCCCTACTAAAAAACAGAAAGACCATCAAATGAAATGTATTCTCATTGACATTCAGTCATGCCTACAGGCATTTGTGTGTTGGTGTGTTGGTGGTTGTTCAGTACAGTAATAATCTGCACATCACAAATTCAAACCCACAAGTGGTGATTCATAAACTTCAAAGTTATAGTATTCCCTTTTATCACACTGGTAACCTGAAGTTGTTACCTTAAAGGGACTATGTGTAGCTTTTTAGGTATTTTATTATCTAAAATCAATATTTTTATTAATAAATATGCCCTCAATGGTGTACAAATACCTATGACAATGATCAGACTAAACCTCGTAAACTAAGAATTTATTATCTTTATATACATGGGACGGGTAGGTCCACGGAGGCTTCCATGTAGTTCCGCCATCTTGAAAAACTATAATAGCAGAGAGGGACAAAAAGTACTAGACCAACGCGTTTCCACAACGCGTTTTCGTTCAGAGCCAGCGTCACGTGACTGAAGCCAGCAGAAGCGGAGGAGCAGAGCAGTGAGAGGCGCTTGTCACTGCCGCGGCTAGTTTAAAAGGATGCACTGTACGGTTATTTATACACCGTTCATTCATACATATGCTGAGTCACAGGATGAGTCCTCGTCGTCGAAAAAGTCCAAAATAGACCGTAAAAGGAAACGTGACCGGAGATTACAAAAACAAGGGTTAATGTCGGGATAGCTAATGCAGGAGAAAGCTTTCAAAACAAGAGATGCTGAAGTTAGTAAGGTAAGTCAATGTTACGGTCTTAATTACAAGCTTTTTTTTCATTGCTTGGTTGTGTATTTTATTATATAGACAGTAGAACATTTATAGTTAAAAGTTAAACAGGCTCTTTGATGAATAGCAGCTATTGAGTAAAGTAACGTTAGAGAAGGCTCTGATGATGATGATATCTAACAATGCACGTACTTCAAAAAATATAACGAGTAAAGAAGGCATTACTACTAACTACCATAGTTAATGTTTTTCACAGTCAGTAATTCATACTGTAACATTCTTTTTTTCGTTGTTTCAAGTTTCAGTTTGTTTTAAATAACAAACCTGTTAACCCAAAGAAAAACTCGAAGTGCTATTATAAGACATCCTGTCAGCTTTTTAGTACATAACGGCTACCGTAGATGCAACTCGCATTTGAAAAAGTGAGGCGCTGGAGAGCATTATTCGTTTGAATGCAAAATACAATTTCACCACTAGATGGGAGAAATTCCTACACACAGTCCCTTTAATTATTTCTACCTTAAAGGAGCCATATGTAAGATTGTGGCCAAAACTGGTACTGCAATCACTTTCAAATTACTGTAGAGCGGTGTATCCCCTCCCCCCTGACTCGAGGTTGCCAGATAGACTGCAGGATCCAGCAGGAACGTTTGTAGCTGCAGCTGTGGTAACTAGAGCTGAGCTGGCAACCCGGATGCCGAAACACTACTGACTTCGTGATTGGTAGATAGGTGGAGGGTGGCACTTCAGGCCAAAACACAACATGACAACATCAACATCAGTTGAGGGCTGCAACTTCACTTTTTAAATGACAATATCCTGGCCGGACTACTGTTGTCAGTGATATAAGTATTTGAAATGAACATGATTTCTTAATGTCTAGTGACATATCACGGCCATTTTATGATTAATTGAAATACATTTCTTACATACAGCTCCTTTAAATTTAGTTTTATCAGTGTAAACTAATGTATTAAGGTTGAATATTTAGACTTAGTAAAATCTTTTGCAAAGTTTACAACAGTTAGTTCCAGTTCTCGAATCTGATTGGCTGAACGGCGTTCACTCAGCACTCGGACTCTTCACCGATTGTATGACTCCGCTTGTGGCATTAGAGAGGTAGTGAGGTTTCTCTCTGCAAGTTTATTCGAACTTTACACCCAGTAGGTGGCAACAAGTGAATTGTCTTTGTGGGTGAGTCATTGAATCATACATTCAACAGATTTGTATCAAAAGATTATATAAATGTGTACATTTAAATGTTATTACATGAAGCACATTTTAGGCCTAAAGCAGACACCAAGCTACAGCCAGCTAGACCAAGAAGCAATTAGCCCACAACATGTTTACATACTAAGAGATACAAGAGAACCAAATTTGTCTTCTTTGCTTAGCTACAGTATAGGACATATCCCCTAGAAGTAAAAAACACAGAACAAACTAGCATAGTTTTACTATATCAAATCGAAATTCTATTCAAACTTGGGACCTCACCATTCAAACTATAATTTGGTCATTCATAATTTCATTCATTTTTATTATGTTATGGAATGTGATATAGCTTATGATAAAATTAATGAATGCATGGAATAAGTTTATTAACCAAACGATCTGATATTCAACTGTACCACACTGAGGTTATTGGTCTGACGTGTTTTCCTGTTTCTCATCTGTCACACTCTCTTAGATCTTGTACAGAAAGCTTTCTTGGTTGGTTACTCACTTTCCTGTCTGCACGGATACTCTGTCAGAGTGAGGCAGATGGTGGATGCCAAAAATGCTGACATGAAGCAGAGTTGGAATGTTTCATGTTTTCATCAATTCGTTAGTCTATGAATTCAAATCATACTATTACTCTTCATTCATGACTCTTTAGCTGAAACTGAACATCTCATCATGACTGTGTTAACACTGTGTTTTGATTTGGTAAGTCCTGATTTTTTACCTGCATTGCTTTTCCTTAGACATGTTGTGCTATAATGTGCTTTTGGCTAACTTCGAAGAGATCCTTCTGTCTGTATTTATTTTTGTCATCCTTTATGTTGTTCCAAACCTGTATTAGTTTCTTTCTTCTGTTGAACACAAAAGAAGATATTTCAAAGAATGTTGATGATGAAACAGTTGACGGTAACCATTGACGTCCATAGTAGGAAACAAATTCAATGGAAGTCAGTGGCTACCATCAACTGTTTCATCATCAACTTTCTTTAAAATATCTTTTTTTTGTGTTCAACAGAAGAAATAAACTCATACAGGTTTAGAACAACATGATGGTGAACTAAGGATGTGTTTATGTCAAGAGATTAATAATGTAATTACTGAAAAGCATGACATTAAAGGGATAGTTCACCCAAAAATGAAAATTCTGTCATCATTTACTCACCCTCAAGTTGTTTCAAACCTGTAAGAATTTCTTTTTTCTGCTGAACACAAAAGAAGATATTTTGAAAAATGTCTGTAACCAGACAGTTGATGGACCCCATTGACTTCCATAGTATTTTTTTTTAAACAACCTGAGGGTGAATAAATTATGACAGAATTTTCATTTTTGGGTGAACTATCCCTTTAATTATAATTAATCTCAACAATGTCTCAAACTGTTCTAAAATTTGCTAAAATACCGAAGCAAGTCAGATATTACAGTATAAACTCAATTATTTCTTATCAAATATGAGCTATGCTACTCACATTAATCTGACAGCTCTGTTCTCTTAGTGTATATCAACAGTTGTCTTTTATTTCAGGAAAAAACATGTTGATACTTCAATGTATATACTTATATTTGTAATATTTCTCACAAAAAAAGTATCTTTGTATATATGAACATTTACAAATATTTGAAACCCCCTGATTTAATACATCTATTCAGATATATGATGTCGGGTAGATATGATATTCAGATGCGGGGTATTCAAAATATGATGGTATTTCAAATGTTCAGAAGACATTGACAGGTTGTTAAACCGCATGTTTTATTTTATTTAATTTTTTATTTGATTGCAGTTAATTGTCTTTATTTCAGGTATTTATACTATTTATTGCCTCCCAATGCCAAAGTACAACAGTACAACCCATGGCAAATGGAAGTTGTTCAGCAGGTAAACAGAAGAGCCTCGCACTGGTAAAAATAAATGTAATAGTAAAACCACAGTGAAACTGCAATAAGTATTTTATCGTATTATTTTGCAGGATTTTACAAAAAAGAAAATGTCTGTGTAAAATGTGAGGACGGTTATTTCATGGACGCCATAAATCAAATGAGATATTGCATTAGATGTTACCATTGTGATAGTGGTGGTAAGTAAAATATTAGAATACACTCTTTGTTATTTATGTAATTGTACCAGGATGACCTTTTAAATCTTGATATACTGTAAGCCTCTGACAATCATGGTTTTACAGATTATGAAGTAGAGGTTACCTCCTGCACATCAACACACAACCGAGTCTGCGTTTGTAAACCTGGGTTTTACAAATCAGGTGGTTTTTGTAAACCCTGTCAGAATTGCCAAAACTGCAATAAATGTAAGTACTACTAAAGGAAGTTTACAAACTATTGACCAAGGGACACAGATGATGCTTTCTATTGTAATTAAAAAATGCTGAACATCTTGTGGCCTTTTTTTCCCCTTTTATCTGTCACTCAGGTTTGACCTGTACAGATAAATGTAACCGTCAAACGACTCAAACGACTCAAACGACTCAAACAACTCAAACGACTCAAACAACCACAGCAGTCGATTGTAGGAATGGCTATTTTCTGGATGGTGGACGATGCCAAAGCTGTGTAGAGTATGTGGTTGAAGATTCACATTTTTCTGTACTTTCTTTAAATCTTGATGGATTTTTGGTAAATGACTCTATTTATGGATAATAAGGATTTTTGAAAGTTTTGGTTTGATTATTCTAGGCTTTAGCATGTAGGTTAATGGGTTGTGGTTTTCCTGTGCATAAGGCATCAGAATTTCCTGCATTTGTGACTCTTTACTAAGGGTATGGAGAGGAGCCAGTATCTGTATTGGTAACTGTCTCAAAATTATTTGTATCTATATCTGTATTCGGATAAATCCGGAAGTGAGTGGGGCTTTAACCGGAAGTTCGTCAAATTATATGAGTAGGCCGTTTCAAATGAATATAGATTTGCTGTCGCAAGCTTTTCAATTCATATAGTAACTCATTCACTTCACACAGTAATCATTACGTAGTGATTTTAGAGGTTTATGCTGCTATAATATCGTGCTATGCTATCCTCTGGCTAACCTGTTATTCGGCAAACACGAGGAGTAACTGTGTCTGCCGAATAATCGTTTTAATTATTCGGTAGAATTCGTTATTCGTTTTGAAGCCATTATAAGGTATTCGGCTTTGGGCACGTTGGGCTCTATTGTTTACCCATGATATTAGCAATAAATCACTATTTCAGTTTCCACCTCACCAAAGAATAGAATAAATAGTTTTATAAGCTTGTAAAAATGTTTATGTGGTAAATACATAGGTAGTTATTTTAAAGTTGCTCCTACAGTTTGGAGACATTTGTCATGAAAGTGATTTAAGGCACAGTAAATGTTAATTGTCATATTGCTTAATGTAATTTGTTTCAGGTTTAGATGCAAGAGCGAGTCGTGTAAAACTTTTTGTACCAAAGTTGAAACAAAAGGTATCACAACATCCTAACATGCACTTAGAAATATTTATGCAAACTAAGTAAGAAATACTCATCTTATTTTTTTTTGTGTGTTAAGATAAATTGTCCGTTTCCTTAGGAGATCCTCAAATGGTGTTGCTGGTATCTCTCATCATTGTGGCCTTATTAGGTGGTCTTCTCTGTCTTCTACTCATCCGGTTCTGTAGATGGAAATGGCTTTGCTGCCAGTCCAAAACCTGCCATATTGGTGAACATCCAAACGTTCACATTCAACCAGGTTCATATACGCTCACATGTACTCAATTTGGATGGACGTTGGTTTTGTTTCTGTTAATTTTGTGATTTGAGACAGATTTCTTTTTTAAAATAGGAAATGCACATTGATTTAGAAGATCTGCATGTTGTTATATTTCAGATAATGTATGTAGTGACAAAGATTTGTGTTTGTTTTAGCAGATCAACCTAATGATGTAATCAACATTCCCATAGCAATGGTTTGTATTTTTTTTTACATTTTTCTGTTATGCACAGTGAAATCTCTGACATGTTCAAGTGACAGTCATCATCTTGATAATCATTTGTTTGTCTTCAAAGGAAAGATATACCTCAGCCTGCAATGAAACCTCTATCAAAACTTTACCAGTGACCAGCTTCCCACACAGCGTCTTCAGTGGAGACTTACAGAGCATCATGGCACCCCTGATAGCAAATGGAAACCCAAAATGTAATTATATAAAAAATTTCTCAATAAAGTGTAGCCTAGGTGTACTCTCTGTTTTAAAACCGTTCGAATCTTGTGATTGCTTTTCTGATCATTTTGAGTTTTTCAGTCTTATCCCTTTTGCTAATCGTGTAGGCGTATGCGAAATTGTATGCTAAGCCTGGAGCCTAGGTGATCACAATCAAAGTCAAAGAACTTCTGAGAACTGTCTAATCAGATAGCAATTGCTAATAACTCGCACACTTTTTAGTTGCTTCCTTGGCGGTGTGGTAGGAGCCTCACAACTGCATGTTGAAAGGGCATTAAAAATGAATGATTAAATACAGTAGATAATTTTCAGAGTAGATACGAGGGATTTTTGTTTTAGTTCTCATTAAACAGTCTTAATATTTTTTGTTTTATTTACTAGGCACACATTTAAAAAAAAAAAAACCTAAAATGATACAACTGCATATTACATTTGCAGTTAAAAGTTCTTATTACACGGCTCTCTGGAATGCTTAATTCTGATTGGTATATTGCAGTATCTGCTAAAACACTGTATATCAGTCGACTCATCCGGCGCTACTTTCATGTCTTTTGTATCACACTGCGGACTCGCTCTTTCTCGTTTCATAAAAACGCAACTTGCTTTTCTGTGGCTTATTTATTGTACAAAAACAGAGAAGGTACTGGTCATTTTCTGCCAGGGGATTTTCTGTTAAGTTTACGTACATTTCATTTAACCCTAAAACACTACACAATAAAATACAGGGAAAGCACCTGTGGAAAATGATTATTTTTAAATTAATATTAACACAGTACATTAGACTCTATTTAATGGACTTTTGTGGATTGTGGTGACAATGACCTGCAGAGGAATTCAGTAGGCCTATATTACTGTAATATTGTTGTAGTGTTTGTCTTGTTGCTAGACCGATTCTTAGCTTGTAATGGACTATTTGTTTCAACAACACTTCAAATCTCTGAAAAGCTTGATCATGAATCACCAATCTCGTGTTATTACGAGCTCTGATGCTTTCTCTTTTTGCCAGCAGACTTACCTCTATTCTGCGTTTTTTTTGTTTTTTTACGGGACTTAAATTGATGATGTTTTGACTCGTTATTTAAATTTAGTTCATTTTGAACGAAAAAAGTCGAGTATTTTCAACTCAGATATCAAAAGCAATCAACAGGAGATTTTACCTGACAGCTCGGGGTTTTCTTGACCTTTTACACTTAAAACCATTTTACTCTGTTCAATCCATCTCCTCTGTATCTAAAGGCCATATCTATATATTTCCCCAGTGATGCAGGTGTTGCAGAAGGAGTCCTGGCCAGCACCAGTGCTCTACACCATCATAAGAGAGATTCCCGTGACACGCTGGAAGGAATTTCTGCGACTGCTTTGCGTGTCGGATGATCAGATGGATCGTATCGAACTGGAGGCAGGGCCATCTTATCTAGAAAAGCAGTACATGATGCTACGTCTGTGGAGTCAGAGCAGTGGAGCGAAGCTGGAGAATATCTACTCAACATTACACTACATGAACCTGTCAGGCTGCGCCCAGGAACTGCAAGAGAAACTAGAGCAACTGCAGGCTAGCATGTAATCTGCCTCATCTTGACTCCATCTCCTCATGTGTGAGGGCTGCAGCTGAATTTCACAATCATTTACAGGGAACTCTGCAAGGCAGATGCAATGCCTTTGGTACTTTTAACAGGAAACGCTCAGTCATGGTTAAAATATTTTTTTTTAAGCATACTGTAAAATAAATACAAATTATAAAATGCATCAGTGGCTTTGTAATAACTGATTATAATCCTTGTCCTTGGTCACTTGAATCTGCCTTGTGTCACTATACCGTACAAATGTGAATATTTATAGAATAATTGACCGATTCTAACTTTGAATTAAAAAAATATTTTTTGCCTGGTTTCACAGACTAGGCTTTAGCCTAGTCCCAGAATAAAATGCATGTTTGAGCTGGCTTAACTGAAAGCAACTTAAAGCACTGAAAAATCATTGTGTCACTGTTTTGTCTCAAGATGCACACCAGTAATGATTTTTTTAAGGCACGTTTATAAAACCTACTTAAATGTCTTAACTTAACTAAGGCCTAATACTGGCTAAGTTTAAGCTCTGTCTGTGAAACCAGACTTTTATCATCCACTATCAATTTAAGGACGTACTGTACTGGTTTTCAGGATAAATGTAGGTGCTTACTGTATATGTTTCATGCTAAAGGTTATTATAAGCTTATATATATTGTATATATATATATATATATATATTGTCATATTGTACATGGGCTAGTATTACTTCACTCACATTGTCACACCAGTGTATATTTGTAACTTTTCTTAATAAAAACATAATTGATTGATGTGTGGAATATGTATGGTTCAGATCTTGACACTGGTTATAAAATAAAAAGTATGACAGTGAAAGTGGCCTTGCTGTGCAGAAAGAGAAAAGGTCTGACATTAAGTTTAGTGAATGTCAGCAAACAGTTGCTGTGGCCTCTGAGCGAGGAATTTCCCCTACTGTGGAGGTTCATCTGACAACTGTTTAAACCACATCATAAGCATTTTTTATTTCATTTTTCCAGGTTTACTACCACAACCTATTTATTAGTTGTCAGTTCAAAGAAATGTATGTTCTCTGAGAAATGTCACCCCTCAAACCCACTTTGGTGATTCCAAATGACACTATATTTATTCATTATTGTGATTATTAAATAAATGTGAGAATATTTAATTATATTTAGTGTAGGCCTACTGTATGAATTGCCTTGTTAAATGTATTTCTTTTCCAAATAGTAAACAGTAATACTTTTTACTAATAAAAAAACAAAACAATTTATATACAGTATTTTAATGTAAAATGTATTCTTCCCATGTTAAAATTAAAAACATTTTATTGTTCAAAAGGTTCTGTCAAAGTTATGAACAAACATTCTTGCAGTAACATCACATAGTGAATGCAGTCAAACTGATTCAAACCAGTAAGTTACTCGTCTCTTTGAACAAATCAGTAAAATAATTTTTTGTTTTGTTTGTGACTCAGACTACACTCGCGCTGCATGTTTGTTTTTCTGTGCAGGCCGACATGAAAGCTTAATTGTAATACTTGTTATTTTCCATTATTTTGTGATACACAGCCCTGTTAGCCTTTTATATGAAAGTAATATTTCTACATGGTACTTTGAAGTACTTTGGATGTGTGTCATGATCTGCATACTGACATAACCAGACAGGCGCTTTGATGCTTCAGAGTTTTGATGACTGGATGATCAAAATACTATAGACTACATGGATTATCTTTGAGACATAAAGTTTGCTTAGATAAGAGTTGTGTCATAATGTATTCATATTATAATGTTATAGGTGCAGTAAGCGATTTCTGAGAAACGCTGTTGATATTTGAAATTACTAAAACAAACCCGCCCCTACCCAAAAAGATCATGCTCCTGTCTTGACAGCTCCTCCGCCCCCAAATTCACAAACACACTATCCACACGCTCCCCTCTCATGAGTGGACACACCCCTTATTGCTGATTGGCTACACGTGTGTTTTGGTGCTTGGTCAGATCCACTTTCAACAGCATTTCTCAGAAATCGCTTACTGCACCTTTAACTAACATGCCTTGTGCCGCCTACTATTTCCTCAAGTATTGCAGGACACGGTCTATCAATCATTTGTCAGTGATGAAGAAATCTGACATTTGACTGATGAAGAAAAATAAGGGGGAAAAACAGACATAGTAACATTTTGTTCATGTTTCTGAGTTTTATTTTGTCTGTAAGTATTATAAAGACAGCTTTATAGATAATCAGGTCTTGCTGATGCTTAAGTCCAGTGTTACATGATTTTTCATCCTGTTTGTCTCTATTTCATCGGCACCTCTCTACTCTCTCTGCAGCCTGAGGACCCATTCCCTGAATCTGACCCACCAAAGAGCATTATCGAGATACTGTTTTTTATTTTTATATATTTTTATTTGATATAACCTAGGGGAAAGTGTGGTGAGTTGTGCCAGTTTTTACTCAAAATGACTTTAAAGTGAGGCCATGGCAGTAATGTCTTCAACTTAAGGATGTACATATATTTCAGGATGTGGTGCATCCCTGAGAACAATAACTTTGGATCTGAAATAAATTGTTTCAGAAATATAGCTTTTGGGAAAAAAGTGGTCTCATGGCACAACTTGCCCCTGGTGCGGGGGAAGTTGTGCCTTTGGGGGAATACATTGGGGTAAATTGTGCCAGTGATTTCTGAAGTAAAACAGAACATTTTAATGTTATGAACCGTAATGCTATATGAAAGCAAGATAAATTCAATACAAAATTACTCATTTAAGGTGTATTTAGATATTGTCACCCTGGAATACCATAGCATGCGTTTTTCCTACTATGGTCAATTGCATAGGGATTTTGTATTGAACATAACTCTGGATCACAGTGTCATAGAGACAAGGGGGCGGGCTCATTTTACTCAGACGACCAATCAGTCTCTCAGGATCATTGTGAAGCTATCAAGCTACGCCCTAGCAACCATTTAGAGCACCATAGCAACACAATATATGATATTTGTGAATCATTTCAGGCGAAAAGGCTTTGGCAATAGATGCCTGTTGACATAGCGCTTTCAGTCAATTATGTAACATATAAGAATAAAGTGACTAGGCTAATTTCTAAACATCCTATTGTGACATAGGCCACTTAAAAACGGAATAAAACTTCTCTTTAATAACATAGTGCAAACTCAAAACTGAAATCAGTGTTAGCTAAATTCATAGGCTAAATTAAACAAATAGCAGGCAGGCCTAAGTCAAACAATGATGAGGCATGCCCATCTCCTCACTTCTCAAGATTATCCCCTGTGAGTATGTAGGTCTAGGTGGTCTGGATCTGGCACAACTTAACCCAGGCCCTTTGGCACAAATCACCCCAGACCCACAAGTTTGAAAAACTAGCATGATCCAGCAGTTAAGAGCTAACATCATGCTAACTGTATAGACTCATTGTGTAGCCTACTAAAGCACTAAAACATGTGTGAAATGTTTTCAAGCTTGTCTATAATTATTCAGACACTACAATCAAAAAACCTTAATCATAGAAATTTTACTTTGAAAGGGAAAAAACAGTTTTTTGCACTAAAATGTGCTTAACTCTCATGCCATGTGTCTCTCTTCTTTGGAGGATGAGTAAAATTGATTGCTTTTCAAAATTATGTGGTCACATGACCAATTTCTTCTATGGTTTTCCAGAAACAAGTGGTGGAACTACTTCCCCCCTGGCACAAATCACCCCACTCTCCCCTGTACATTTTTACATTCTAGAGTGTTCCATTATCTCTACTATTTTCATTATTTTATGTTCTGTTTTATAATTGCTTTAGTCTAATCCTCTTTAACTGTCGCAATTTCAGTCATAATCAAGTTTGTGTATTTTAAAAGTCAATTTAAAAAACACTTTTGTGGACAATTTCGGTGCATAAACAACATGAATATAAGCAATGTTCGTGGGATAATACCCAATACCAACAGGATGTAGGCTACATAATAAGAACGTTTTCTAGAACGAAATTGTAGAACGTTTGTTTAACCAGAACGTTTTCAAAACATTTTAAAAAAAAAAGTTTTTGGAAATAACGGTTCTATAACGTAATGGTTAGGAAATGTTTAACTTTCTTAGAACACACATTGTTAGTTGATCGTTTCCATAGTGAACAGATGCAGCGCGAAGCGTGTTTGCCTAGAGCCAACGTTTTTGGAATTTAGATGTTACAAAGTCGCGCAACAGGTGACCGAATAAAGACCCTGAAGACTTCATTAAATTTTTGCCCTATACGTTGCTAAGATATTAGAAGATAAGTAGTTAATGAAGAAGACTGACGCGTTGTGTCACAGTCGTAAGTAATTATTAGTATCCTATTCTTACTAGAGAACAGACGAGCACCTGCCCAAGCCAATACATTCCCGTTTTACATTTTGTGTTTTCTCTGTGTTAAAGTGTTTTGTTTTTCTTTGTTTCGTCTTCCTATCGTCTTTCACTTATGGGGTCGGCATATTGAGTTTCAGCAAGATGCTTTTTCGGGACCAAGCTTTTCTTTAACCAGAAAGTCGCATCTTTTGACAGTTATTTTGAAGGGGGGAAAAAGTCTACAAAGATTAATATGTGGCCCATCTAAATAGTGTTTAATATGCGGTACATCTCAGAAAATAATGTTTAACTCGTTTAAGATAAGACAGGAGAAGCCGACAAAAAGTGCGTGGACTGTACCCTCTCTCTCAGACTCTCACAGACACAGAAAGGTGAGTAAATCATCCGCTGATCTCGATATTGTTTTGGTGTCTGCTGGAAGCCATGCTAAAATGTATTGCTTAGAACTGATAATCCATCATTGACTACTGACTAGTATCTGTTTCAAAAAAGTTTCAACAATTCATTAGATAGCCAGTGCTTATTCCTAAATTTGTTTAGTGGATATTAGTTCTTCATTTGCTGCTAGTCACTATCCGAAATAGAACTAGTAATATTTTTAATAAGATTCCTACTTGAACTAGTAGCCTGACTAGCCATTATACCACAAGGAAACAAGTTAAATGGGATAGATGTTAAATGGGATAGATATAGTTACAAGCTACTACTATCTAATAAATAAACTAGTAACGCTGGAAAAGATACTTGTCACTGGAATACTAGTAACTAGGGAATAAGTACCTGGTACAAATGGACTATTAATAGGTAGCCTAGTGAATATTGGAATAAATAAATACTATTGTCTATGAACAGTTATACTGATGAACAGAAAAATATACTTATCACTCTACTTTAAAAAATAATCTAGTAACATAAAAAATATAGCCTAGCCTACTATAAAAGCCTACTTTTAAATCAGCAATTTAGTGTCATTTATTTAACTCATTCAATGCATGATATTAATAAGAGCAAGAGAAAGATGCCTTTTAATAATGTGCTTTCAAATTCTTTCAAAGGTCTTTGAGGACCCTTGTGGAGGAAATGTCCAAATGTAAATAGCATTACAGAGAAGAGAGATGAATGGCATGCATAAAGGTGCAGCTGAACTGTGCAGAGAGGGGGACAAAATATTGCTCTCTGGGGACCCTGGCAGAGCTGCTGCTCTGTACACCCATGCTTTTGGAAATCATGCAGGATCCACTGTAGGACACATGCGTGGCCTTAACACAGGTTGCTTAGAGGAGGTGATCTCTACTCTGGAGGCCTGGCTTGATGGCGTCACACACAACTCAATTGAGGGCCTGAGCAAAGGTCTTGTTGCTGTATTTCTGTCTACATTATGCCCCAATAATATTTCTGCTTCTCTTTATAAAATGGAGTCTGTCCTGCAGGGGACAGGTCATGCCTCGGACGAGATTTTCGCACGGTGTTCCGCTCTTCTAGGGGGAAAACAAATGCCCCAACCTGCGGGTCACACACGGTTAGTTCTGGAGTTAACTAGAGCTCTAGCCTGCTTGCTCTCAGACCCTCAAAATCCCAAAGGTCCTCAGCTTTATCTGCAAGCCTTTAATGGAAATAAATCAGAAACTATTAGACTTGTTAAAGAAAGGCAAACTAAACATGTGGAACTATTAATTAAAGCCTTTTACCAGCAAATGTCTCTGAGATATTCCATACTTCATGCTAAGGGGCAGATAGAGAAAGCATCGAGTCCTACACAAGCGAGTGACGACATGGATCCCACCAAAACGGTTGAGTTTTTACTTGCCATTTCACCTAATGACATCCAGGTGAGAGAGCTTCAGGCTGCAGTCTTGTTTTCATCAGGAAAGTTCACAGAAAGTGCAGAAGCTTTGTCGCTGGCCCTTAAACTAGATGAATCACAGACTGATCATGTAATGGCACCAGAGAAAAGAGCTTGTTTACTGGTGGGCAGAGCAGCTGCTCATTTTTCAGCAGGAGGACGAGCAAGAGAAGTCTGCAAAGACCTGGGTGACGGCTTTGCACTTCATCCAGCGACAGCAAGACAGCAATTCCAGAGCCTTTTCTCAGACAATGGCATTGGGTTGGCTGCCCGCATCCAGCTGCGCCAACAGGCAGAGAAGGGTGTCTTGGAGTTCAGGGACACAGTTCTCATAAGGCCTGACCTTCGGTCTTCAAAAGGAGTGGAGTTGTTGGATCCCGTTATTGCTCAGCTGCGAGCTCTCTGCCACTTGGAGTCAGACGGAGGAGGTAGGGAACTGCGGGTGCGTCTGGCAGACTGCCTCCTCTTGCGTGGGGAACATAAAGAAGCCCTTTCCATAAGTAGCCAGCTAGCCGCTGCAGCTCCAGCCCAGCAGAGCTACCAGAACACCGTGCAAGTGCTCAGAGGGTTTTCCCGACTCTTCACCGAGGACCATAAAGGTGCTCTGGAAGATTTCCAAGCGGTTATTGAGCATAATACTCCTCACCCACCCAGCTGTGTCCGTGCACTCTGTGGCAGGGGTGTCCTGCGTATGATGGGTGGCTCACACTACCTTACTGCTCTAGATTACGTTACGGCGAGCCGATTACAGCTGCAGGACACCGCTGTAACTGTTCGGTGCCTGGTGCCATGGAACTACCGTGGGTTGCTGTGCACTGTGTTGCTGGAACAGGGAAGGGTTATGCTTGAGGGGACTGAAGAACAAAAAGCTGACTCAAATCCTACAGCAAAACAAGAGCATGAGGAAGGTCACACCAACAACAAACAGAGGTACATTTGCATTTTTCAGATTCTGAATGAAACTTAATTGTCTTGCAAAATCTCTCCTTTTGTCTTATACTGTGAATTGTAATATTGTCATGTCTAAATACACTTTGTAGCATTTAATTATTTTAGTTTTTGGTGTTGAATTTTTTATGTATTTAGACAAAATAGAATAGAATAATTATCGGCTTATCGGTGTCGATAAGCACTCCTGGAGGGCCTTCTGTCTGCAGAGTTTAGCTCCAACCTAACTGACTAGAAGTTTATAGTTGCTGTGTCTCATTTCGAAGGCTGCACCCTCCAGAGGTCACATTTGCCGGTTGCATACATTATGGAGGCTGACCCATTCCAGAAAAGTAACCATTAGATTCCGAGGTAAGAAGTAAATTACAGTAATTTACGTCTCACAAGCAATAACAATCAATTTTAGAATGGTTACTTTTCTGAAATGACGTATGTTTCCGACATATGCAACCTCCCAAGGGTGCAGTCTATGAAATGAGACACAGCAAAAGATCCTGAAGACCTTGATTAGCTGGTTCAGGTGTGTTTAATTTGTGTTGTAGCTGTGTTCACGGCACGCTATGTCATAATTACTGTAAATAAAGCTGTGTGTGCTTTCAAATTCGCTCTCGCGGTACTTTGATGTCGTACACCGATCGGACACACTTTAAATCTGCATTGGTCAAATCTGCACAAGTCATAGCTCTCAGAAAATCATGAGTTTACACATTTTAATGTTCAAGTTATACAAGCACGTGAAGGCTTTTTACAGTTCAGAATCATTACGGTAATTACGACATGGCCTGAACGCACCTCAAGACCATTGGCCTTCCCGAAACAGGATTGGACACCACTGTCTTATTCATTTTCCTGTGCTTCCTTCAGGTCTTCCGTTGGAGTGCACGCTCTTGCTCTTCTACTAATGGAGTTACAGCCCGGTGCCGATGGACCCCAGATTCTCACAGCAGATGCTCTGTACCAGTTGGGTCGTGTTGAGGAGGCTTACCGTCTTCTTCTCAACATTGAGCACACAGCCCCACGTCCACCGATTCTCGCACGTCTTGCAATACTGCAGCTCCATCGAGGCTTCCTCTATGATGCCTATCAGGTGCCAGATTATATTTCTTAGTTTTATCACATTTAAATCATTAAGTATTTCTATGATAATAGTTTATTTATTTTCTGCGTCATATCGAGTAATATCTCTGGTGTCTTACAGCTACTGAAAAAGCTGATTAATTCAGGAGACACCAGCTGTCTACGTCCCCTTCTCTCTGTAACATCTTTACAAGACCGAGCACTTCTAGAAAAACATTGTCACACCGCTTCCAAACGTATACTGTGTGGCCAACAAGCAGAAAGTGCAATAAGGGAAGCTGTGGCCTATTTGTCCATTGCCATTATGGCTTCAGGTATGTTAAATTCAGACACATGCAGTAATATATTAAGTTACATTACAAAATATATATGGTTATTAGGGTCAAATGGAAAGGAAAAAGTGCAAATGCAAAGAGGAATTCACACTTTTGATTGATATCTGATTGACGCAGTTTCAGCTCCTTTTCAGCTCTGCAATTTTCCTTTACTTTCTCCTGTAATTGATTTCCATTATATGATCTTGGCTTTTATGTTTCATGTAACTCTCATAATCACTTACAGCAATTATATTGTAAAGAAAGAGATAAAGGTAACTCAGAACAGAATACTGCTATTTTCTTAATTGAGTTCTTCTTGAGTTCTACTTCCGATTATTCTTTAGGTGGTGGCGCAATAGATTCCCTGCTGGAGAGAGCAAAATGTTATGCTCTATTGGGCCAATGGAAGACGGCTATCTTTGACTTCACTGCGATCCTTAAAGAGCACCCAGAACATGTGCAGGCTTTGTGTGGAAGAGGATTCACGTATCTTATGCTGAACCAGCAGAAGGTGTGGTAGCAAAAACAAAGACCTCCACCTATGGGAGCCAAAAAGTGTTTTTAAAGATGGGTTCATGATTCAATAACACATTACAATAAGGTTCACGCATAGTAAATGCAATAGATCACAAAAAAAAAAAAAACTTTGAATAATCTACATATAGTAATACATTTTCAGACATTTTAATTTATATTTATACATATTACATTATTTATATAAAAAATAACTTAAATGCTGTAAACTGTAATGCATTATTTAATGTATATGTCAAGTTGAGCTTAATTATAAAGTGTTACCAATATTTCAAGATCAGTGGCTGAAATAACAGACACTTAAAGTAATATTTCCTACATGCTTGTAAACTGACACTATTAATATCAATAATTCACCAGGAATGCACACTAGACATACTAGTTGCCCTTCAGTGTGGTGCTGAGGAGGTCACTCAGAGCATGCTATCACTTAAAGACAAAGCAAAGAGACTGGTCAGTGAATGGTTAGGTCAGCACTGTCGCAGCAGCCTGTCAGAGACTCTGTTGGCTAACCCTGTACCCTGCCGGGAGGAGCACCTCCGAGAGGCCTTTTTGATTGGTGGAGCACTAATGAACACTGACTGCAAGGAACCCAGGTGGCACCTCCTGTACATAGATACACTATTTGCCAAAGGTAAGGGAGCAGTATACAGCATAAAAGAGTCAAGTATGTGGGCCAGTAGGTTGTTTATTCTACATCAAATGTGTTAGACAAATAAAAAATATATACATTATGTCTATGTAAAATGTGTTTTATAAAGTTGGTGTTTGAAACTATGTTTTTAAAGGGGAGGTGAATGCTGCAGGAGTGCACCTGAAGCAGGTGTTTGGTCAAGAGCCTCGAGATGTCGCAGCTAAGGCCAGGTGGGGTGTCGTGAAGGCCTGGCAGCAGAACTACAAAGTGGCAACCAACTATTTGAGTGTGGTGGCTGAGAAAGATCCAGCAACTCTAGACTTTCTAATCAGTCTCATGCAGTCAGCTCAAAGAAAACGCTTGGCACAGGTAATCACTAGTCATGTGTGTGAACCTGGTCCCCACAAGGTTAGTAATACCAGTAAATTTGACCTTATGGGGACATATGTTTTGGTCCCTATGAGGAAAACAGCTTATAAATCATACTAAATTAAGTGTTTTGAAAATCTAAAAATGCAGAAAGTTTTCTGTGATGGGTAGGTTTAGCATAGTGTAGTGTAGTTTGTACAGTATAAAACATGGAAACCAGTGTGTGTGTGTGTGTGTGTGTGTGTTTGTGTGTGTCAATGTGAAACCATGGGAACTTATACAAACACAGGAAACAGAACTAACGCAAAAACCACCCACAGATACAGATAACCCATTACAGTTAAATTACACATAAATTACTCATTTTATACTTGAAAACGGAAATTATATTGTTATTGTGCAGCACTGGGGCCTATACCATGAAGCCGGTTTAGGTGACTGGCCAGATATGTTTCAGTTTAGTTTGCGCCAACCCTGGGTTTTAGGCACCATGAAAGTGGTTTGGCTTTTAGCAGTGTTCATCGCCATAGTGACTAACGCTCCACGGCTAAACTGGTCCGGGGCTGGTCATGTTCCAGGTAAGAGGTTGCAACCCGAACTTGGACCAATCAGCTGTGAGCAAACTGACACATGTCTGATGCTATAAAATCACTCCACCTGTTTCTACTCCAAATTAAAGGTCACTATATAGCAAATGATTTTTAAAGACAAAATCGTCTGGCTTTTAGTAACGCTTATTTAGAATAATAATTTTGTATGATTTAGATGTTATTTATGTAATTATTAATAGATCACACATGTACAGTTTTAGTTTATCAATTATTACTCACAGTTTAAAGGAATGAATATGTAAAAGGTAATATAAATACGCTTTAGAATCAATAGATAAAGCTATAAAATGACTACATGTGAGCTTAAATGTTCAATTCTCTCTATACCTTTATCAACTGTATAAACTAACTTCACAACTTTTACTTGCACTGATATAGCAAGACTTTTTCTTTTAGTTGTTGTGTTTCATAGACAGCTATTTTCTTCTTGCTGTGTAAATTAGTTTCAATTCCTAATGTTTTTCAATCTCGTAATATTCTGCAGAAGAGAGAAGTGAATCGCAGTTTCACTCTTTCTCAGCATGTGATTGGCTGTTCGCTACTGATGTCACACCTAAACTCCTAAACTCAGGATCAGATCCTGAGTTGACAGAGAAAGTTGATGATCAGCATCATGGTACTAACAAAGCCTGGTTGGACTGGTTTGGTTTTGTCAACTTGAAACTAATCCTGTAACCCTGAGTTTGTTCCACTACCATCATGGTGTAAGGCCCTGGCCTTGTTCACAGCCCTAGTACAAGTACTGTTTCTGTTCTTTTTCAATTTTCTCTTCTGTATTGATGACCTTACTTAACTCTACAGTGTCTCATAAAATGATTCTGTGCTTCCAGGCAGCATCCCAGCAGGCCGCCATTGTGTCTGAAAGTGGCCAGTGGGAGCACGCTTTAGCCCTCCTCACGCTAGCAGTGCGAGCGGTCAGTGAGATGAAGCTTCAGTACCTCAGGCAGCGTGCAGCCTGCCTGGCCCACCTGGGCCTCCATGACAGGGCTGTGTCTGATTTGAATAAGGTCATTCAGGGCCACAATGCAGATGGCAGCGAGGAGCCAAAGGTTTGGGCAGAGGACCTTTGCCGCCGAGGCCGTAGTCTGCTATTGTGTTCCCGTGAAGAGTCTGGCTTACAGGACATTTCTCAAGCCCTGGATCTGCATGAGGGACAGGCACTGCTGTGTGTGGAGGCTGGTCTGGGAACACAACGCCTTGCTGAAAAGTTCCTGCGCTTTGCCCTGCAGAACTATGGAGAGCAGAAACTTGACAAAGCTTGGCTTCTGACAGAGACCGGGCTTAAAGTGGACAGTGGCCACGCAGAACTGCGCAGACTGAGGGCTAGAATAAAACGAGAAGTCTCTGGTCCATGTACTGTCCACTAGAGATGAAACATGCTCGAGATGTTTAATTGTGAACTGATGGTGACAGAATGGCTCATGTCTTTATATTGATTTGTTTAATCAGGCAAACATTATGGCAAGAATTTTTATAGGGTTTTGTCAAAATTTGTCAGACATGTATACTACTGTTTGTTTGGGGCAGTATGATTTTTATGAAATGAATTAATTTATTTAGCAGGGAGTGACAGTAAATACATTTACAAGACATTTACAATGTTCCAACACAAATAACATTCAAATAAATGCTTTTCTTTTGAACTTTCTATTCATCAAAGAATCCAGATTTTTTTGTCTTCAGAAATCAGAAATGCTAATTTGCTGCAAAGACAACGTCTACTCAAGTTGAGTCATTATCGCTTTCTTTCTTGGAAAAGATTCCACCCTCTGTACACCACATCTGTCTCTCACCTCTTTGTACCTCTCTCGAATGATAACGCCCACCACCACTGTCCCGTCAGCAAATTTTATAAAGTGGCTGCTATAGGTGTCGTGTCTGACACACTTTGTGGGTGAGTTGTGAACAGTTAAGAGCTAAAAGAAATCCAGTATATGGCATAGACAGAGAGTACAAAATAAATGAGGTTTTATTTAACAAAGTTCGGGAGGAGCAGGTTCAGATAATTAACCAAATTATGCACAGCTGGAGATTAATCAGTAATCAACTCAATGACAGAGTATAAATTCACAGCAGACCTATCTCTGTTCATTGAAAGTTTGTCAGCATCCCTCCTCCACCCCATCTCCTCACTTCCAGTTCCATCTACACTTACCAACTGGGGGAGTACTTTGGGTTCGGGCCTAACTCCGAGCTCGGAGCCCTGCCCCCGGACGCGATATTTTTTTTCACAGGATGGTAGGGGAAGACTCATGAATATTCATTAGGGAAGTCATCCCTGATTGGTCTTAACCCCAGTGACGGGTAGGTTTAGGGCGGGGTTAGGGGTAGGTCATCAGACCCCCAGTGGCGGGTAGGTTTAGGGGTGGGGTTAGGGGTAGGTCATCAGACCAATCAGGGATGACTTCCCTAATGAATATTCATGAGTCTTCCCCTACCATCCTGTGAAAAAAAAATATCGACCCCCGGATAGCACGCCAAATACGCATAAACTTATTGTATTAATTATATGTAGATGTGAACTCGTGAAATGTGCAGTTTTCAACTGCAAGATTCAATTCGGAGAGCTGTATGTATCACTACGTCCACAAGAGGGAGTACTTCCTCAGGTGAACTTGATGCAAAACCCTACATCTCTTACATAAAACCGATACATTCATCCAGTTCACAAATGAACGAAGTGAAGTAATGATATGGACTGAAAAAGAAGCGGAACCCCCCCCAGTAAAAAACAGTACACAATAATTTTTTAAGAACATATAAACCCAGATATAGTTCGAGGGAGAAAAGGGGAAATACGAAATTAAATAAGAAAGAATAACTTGGACAGAACAACATAAATCAATGCAAATAGAGGTAAAAAAAAAACTTAAGTGCAAACGTCATTTAAGAGCATAAGCATCAACATAAACATACATACATCATCATAAACATCAACATTTTTCTCAAGATTTCAGTATATCGGTCTGTTCCTAACACAATTGGATTGTTACAAAGACTAATAATATAGGCCACGAACCGTGTACCGAAAGTGCTTTTAGGGTGTTTTTGTTGTCATTTTAGGCCAGGATGTTCTTAAAATTGTATGTGTTCCGTTGAAAAAAAATGACTTGGTACATTGCATGTTCTTTCGAGCGTTGCTCTTGCGTCATTTGAACGTCATCGCTCAAACGTAAACAAGGAAGGAAGTAACAAATCCATTGTGAATGAGCCGAGCGCTCTAGTCAAGACGCTGTCAGCCTAAACTGTCTTTGTATTTTGTTTTACATATATTCATATATGTAACCACAGGCGAAGTTTGCATTCATACACGTAATCAAGCACATATATGATCGTAATCCGATTAAGGACCAAGACGTCCGTTGTGAGGCGCTGAGAGCTAAGGTAACGCATGAAAACACGACGGCCGTCCCTTATTTCTTCAGATAATATCACAAGCGTTTGATCTGTTTACAAAAGACAAGTTCACTTTAAAGTCTCTCCTATTCACAATCACAGTCTATTGTTTGTCTCTGCAAAGATTTGATTTATCAATACCATGCAAAAATGCCTCTTTGGATTTAATAATTTACTGCAGTTTGGTAACCAGTATCTAACCTATCATAAAGTCACTGTACTTTATAACCCTGTGAAGTTAAAGGGAGACAAACCTATAAAGCAAAGTCCCAACCACAGATCTTCAGTCTTAAGAATTTTGCATGGTAAGATGTCAAATGCTATGTAATATACAGATCAAATTATGTACTGCTTATTTGGTTGTAGGAAGAATGAAACTATGAAACTTAAAAAAAAACATTAAGTCTATATGTTGTTAAATCTGCAGGGATCTGCTATAATGCCATCGCCTGTGGATGTTATCGTGGTTGGAGCTGGCAACAGAGGAGAAAATTATTCAGACTATGCTGTGATTTATCCTGACCGCATGCGGGTATTATTTGTGTTTTAATCTCATATCGACAGTATCGACTCTGTTATTTCATCACAACCAGAAAAAAATAAAATCCTGACTATAACTGTTTCCTCATAGGTAGTAGGAATTGCTGACCCCAGAGATTTTGCTCGAAAGAAGCTTCAGGCACATCACAAAGTAGCTGATCAAAACACTTTTAATGGTACGTGACGTCCAGCTTTGTTTCTCAGCTTTATGTTGTAACAATGTTGGATGTGTTTCTTTTTGGAAGTACATTTGTTTGCTTTTTACATAGATTGGCGTTCTATAGTAGAGAGAGAGAAATTTGCAGATGCTGTATTGATCTGCACTCCCGATCGTCTTCACAAGGTTCGTTTGGTCAATGTTCACATGATAGAGTTTTTTTTAAATCAGCATGGTGTGCTTAGCTATTTTTTTACTCGTTAATGAATGACATAACTTGCACTTCAAGTTGTCTGCTTTAAATGGGTTCAGTCAGTGTCCAATCATTGTTTTGTTCTTCAGGACCCTGCTGTGGCTTTAGCTAAGAAAGGCTACCATGTATTGCTGGAGAAACCAATGGCTGTAAGTGTATTTTTGCCAAAAGGCTCCATGACTGATTCTTTCAAAACGGCTTATTCATTCAGGAACGAAGCAAGTGACTGACTTTATGAATGGGTCATTGAATCATTCACTCAACCGATTCTTTCCAAACGCAAATTCATTCATGAATGAAATACCACTGTGTGTTGCTCGGAGATGCACAACGGTTCTGCCGTGGCTTTGTTTAGAACTATTTATCGTTGGCGAGATAGAGCAAAAAAAGACAATATTGTATCTAAAATGTGAGAAATTTTATGTTATCTTCTTGTTTATTGAACTGTTGTACAACCATGGGTCTATATATAGGCAATAGTGTGCATTTTTGAGGAATGTATGGGTGTGCATGCAGCCTGGGGCCCCTGGTAGTTAAATGCCCAGGGCCTCTGATTGGGTTAATTGTCCATGGCGACATTATGATTTTTTGTTTTGGACGGGATCTGTTGATTGATTTAAAAATTAAAATGCATTTCATGCACTACATACATTATTTGAATACACCTCTTCTAGTATGAGTTTTTAATTTCTGAATTAAATTAAAATTCATTTTGATATTTTTGGGGGGTATAAAGTAGAAAAATTGTCCTGCTATCATCATGAAGAAAAAAAAACTATTATCATAGTTTATAATATTATATTATACTATATGATTATTATTAAGTAGTTTTGTCATAAACTTTTATTTATTTTTTGTACTTAAAAAAAGATATATTTTAATTAATTTAGGCTGTAAAATGTAATGTAACAAACCCCCCCATTTGTATTATTATAAATAATTCACAATATTTGCAAAAAAAAAGTACTATGTGAAATATTTGTTATATATATACATCATCTATATTAATAAGTTGGAAAAGGTGCGAGGACAATTGATTGATGTTACACCACATGACATTTTTTAGAATCGCTAAATTTAAACTTCTCGAAAATAGGTTTTCAAAAGCATATTAAACCACCATTAATACGATTTTTCACTCTCTTACTATATTTCATTGACACACAAACCTCTGTGGTATTGTTCGTAATTTGTGTGTCATATTAATATTTGTATGATTATTTTATTATTTCTATTATATTGGTGTCTAAGGTTACAGAGGAGGACTGCACAGAGATTGTAGAGACTTGCATTCAGAGTGGTGTCATGCTCACGGTGTGCCACGTTCTCCGATACGACCCTGTGATCCACAAAATAAAAGTAGTTACGCTTTCCTTTGAATCCTAATAAACAATCATATTAGCTCTCAGGCACAAGAAAACATGTCCTTTTTCTTTTCTTTAATTCAGGTGCTAATTGACAGCGGAGTGATTGGAGATGTCATCCACATTCAACATTTTGAACCGGTAGGTTGTGTTTAAATAAACTTGCAGTGTCCGTGTGCGTGTGCTGCGTGCGGTTGTGTAGTGTCAGCCCTGTCTTCTCTGATAGGTGGGGTTCTATCATTTTGCTCACTCCTTTGTCAGAGGGAACTGGAGAAACGAGGCAGAAAGCTCTTTTGCTCTGTTAGCCAAATCCTGCCATGATTTGGATCTGATTCATCACTGGGCTGGCGGACGAAGGTACACTTAATCTAACATGACTTGCGCACGTGCACTGCTGAGCTGAAGACAAAGTAATAGTGAATTGGTAGAAAGAATGTATGGAATGTCTTATCTTCTTTTATCAGTGTTTCTCTATATGTTCAAACTGATTGCATGGGATGGGTCTTTTTTAACCTCATGTTAGTGGGTCACAAGTTTTAGCTCTGTATTTTTGCGTCTGCTTCTTTCCGTAAAACATAATTTTTCCAGCTTCTTCGTGTATGAATATTCACGACGTTTTAAGGTAGATCTTAAGGTTTAGATGGTTTCGAAATAATAGGTTTGGGGATTTTATTTTACAGGTGTTTAAAAGTTTCATCATTTGGGTCGCTTAGCCACTTCACAAAAGAGAACAAGGTTGGATTTTTTTTTTTTTTTTTTTTTTTTTTTACTATTAAATGAAAAACATTGTGAGATTTCTAAAAAAAAAAAATATATATATATATATATATAATTATTTCTCACTTTTCCTAGCCAGCAAAGGCTGCAAATCGCTGTTTAGACTGTCCTGTAGAAGGGGATTGTGCGTACTCTGCAAAGAAAATCTACCTGGATCGAGTGAAAAGAGTAATGTGTTTATGTGCACTACCATTCCAAAGTTTGGTGTCAGTAAGATATTTTAAAGAAATGAGTCCTTTGATTCAGCATGGACACATTAAATTGCTCAAAAGTAATGTAAGGACTTCAAATCAGCATATTAGAATGATTTCTGAAGGATCATGTGACACTGAAGATTGGAGTAATGATGCTGAAAATTCAGCTTTCCATCACAGGAATAAATTACATTTTAAATTGTAATAATCTTTCACAATATTACTATTTTAACAAATAAATAAATGCAAATAAATGCAGACTTTGTGAACATATAATACTTCCTTTAAAAACATTAAAATATCTTACCAACTCCAAAACTTTATTTACTCTGCTTTTTGAAGCTTATAATCATATGATGCATATAACACAAAATGAACATTTACTTTATTTATTTATGTTATTCATAAATCAGGGGAATGATGGCTGGCCGGTTTCAGTAATTTGCCGCAGCTCGGTTCCTGATATTGAATCTGTGACTGAAGCCCTCAGAACAGGACCTTATGGCCGCTGTGTCTACGAATGTGACAATGATGTGTGCTCAAACCAGGTTGGTGAAGCTCATACAGTTTATATATGCTTGTAATGATGTTTCCTGTCATTAACAAAGAATATTGTTTTATTATGAAATCATTTATTGCAGGTAGTGACCATGGAATTTGAAGGAGGCTTGACTGCCGCGTTCACCATGGTAGCATTTACAGAGGAAATATGTCAACGCAGAACATCTATCCATGGTAGTAAGGTGGGACTTCCTGCTCAGTTGTGTCAATATTCCAACACTTTGAAGACTGTATGGGGGTTTAACACCTATTTGTTTATTCTCTCACAAGGGGGAGCTGTCCTATGATGGACATGAGATCAAAGTGTTCGACTTCCTCACTAATAGGACCACAAAGCATACCGCCGACACGAGGGTTCCAGGTAACTTTGGTAAAGGAGGTCACGGCTCTGCAGATTATCACCTGATCGACTCTTTCATTGCAGCTGTGATGGTAAGATGATAGATCTGTAAGATCATTTTCTCTGTATTTGTTGTAGAATCTTGAGTAATCTGATCACTCCCAATGCTTCTCTCTTTCTCAATATAGAATAAGGACCCAACTCTGATTAGGTCAGGTCCTAAGGAGACACTAGCGAGTCATAAACTAGTGTTTGCAGCTGAACGTGCCCGTTTGGAAAACAGAGTTATGATTTGTGGGAACCCATGTGATGGCGAGAGCAGATAAATGTAAATGAGAGAACCAAATCTGCACGTTGTCGACTTCTTTTATATTCCGTCCTAGACGTCACTTATATTCTTTTGTGATTCATTCAGTGATTTTTAGAAATAGACCAAATGTGCTTTTTTTAACGTAATCATGTCTGTTTTATTTATTTAGAAGATTTATTAAACAGTACATGTTGAATCACATTTCTTGCATTTTATGTACCTTAAAGATACCTGTATTTATTCATGTAAAACCTAATGTTTCATATTAAAATTGATCTAGATCAAGTTATGTGACCATGTATTCAAACTAATCATGTGGAATTATGAATTACCTAAATAAAAATAATCATATTTTGTCCATTTTGTTCAGTTTGCATGGAATTTTGTATTTTATTTTATTGTTTTAATAGCCATTCAAAACTTGAGAAAACAAAATATGGATTTTACAGAATCAACGGCAATTAAAGTGGTTTCCTCCAATGGTCTTCTGTGTTTGTACAAGAACAAAAGATGCATAATAATTTTTGGTCATGCAGTGGACTATGTTAAGTGGCTTGTCTGCTTCTCTGCATAACGTAAAAAAAAAAAAAACTGTATTTTTGATTAAATAAAAAGTGAATATTTCTTAATTCAAAACATTTAGCACCATATTTTAAAACAATGGCAATGACAGAGAATCATTGAAATACATTGAAATGTAAACACTGGTGGTGTGATAGTGAAATTGTCTATAGTTATATAACAAACGGTCACTATATGTAAATGTTGTTTCAGACTGAGGAGAGGTGTAGTGTCACAGTGAGTTACTGTAGGGTGTCGTAACCTTGCAGTCTGTCCACACAGTTCCCAACCTTGTTAGTCTGGTGACTTTGTGGGCAGGTTATCTCACTTGAACAGATTACAAGAGCATTGCATTTGACGTTCACAAAGGTAAAAACCTTTTATGACTGTCTTTATGAACACCACGTACCACCTTTAAAAATGCTCTGTAAATAGGGACATTGTGACTGTTTAACAAAACATTTAGTTTTCTTACAAAAATCGTGGCTTTAAATATGGGCCTTGAAACACTGGCAGAATGAACTTCGTTAATCATACACTACATTCAGCAATGATGCATTCAATTGATCAAAAGTGACCTATAATGTTACTTTAATGTTTAGAAACTGTTTCTATTTCAAATATACTGTTCTTTTGAACTTTCTATTCAATGAAGAATCCTGAAATAAACCAAAAATGGCATGGTGTCCACTCACACACACAAAAGTTTTTATTTATGATAGTAAATGTTTCCTGAGCAGAAAATCAGGATATTAGAATGATTTCTGAAGGATCATGTGACACTGAAGACTGAAAATTCAGCTTTGCCATTACAGGAATAAATTACATTTTAAAATAAAATAAAAACCTATTTAAATTGTAATAATATTTCATAATATTACTGTTTTACTGCATTTTTGATGAATAAAAATGCAGCCATGGTGAACATAACAGACTTCTTAAAATCTTCTTTTGAATGGTTCTGTGTGTGTAAAACCATTCTCAAGTAAATAGTTGATGTCAATGCAATGGATGTACGAATGATTTACACAGAATACATGGTTGAGGTATAACTGATGTCCATATGGTAGAGCTCATGAAACTTTATTATATCTCTTTCCTAAGCTTTGTGGTTAAGGCTCACTGTTGAAGTCATTATTTCATTCTCTTGTATAGCGAGCCAGGAGAATAATCTTAGTGCATTTTGATACCTCTGCCCTAACTGACTCACAAAATATCAAATTAATACTCTCAACCTTACCACAATGTCTAAAATACAGGATATGCCACATTGCGTCACTCTGCTCAGTGGCCACTTTTCAACAAGCATAGTTTCGTTATGACTGTGAGGGAGGGTGAGCACTGAACTCACTGGTTGTGTAATGAATCGGATGACGGCTAGCTCCCACCTCTAACATGAGCATTGCACAGATGGATTTGATTATTTAGCCAACAGAAAATGTTCTTTTCTGACCAGTGAGGCCAAAACGTAGAACAAATGATTTCCACTCGAAACCAGCATGCATCATCATGAGCTCAGCTTTGAGAACCTTGTGACTCATAAAATACAGCTGTTGACTCAGACAAAAGCAGGCTTTTTATCCTTTGGAAGTACAATCGCATTCTTACTGAGCTGTGTGATATGCTTAGCTAGTTATCGAGGTTTAGTGATGTCACTATGACGTGTTGAGGTGCATAACTTATTGTACATTCAAAGTTGCACACCTATTTTTTCATCTGGATTATGTTGATTCATGGTTTCTATCGAGTACAAAAGTCATTCAAAACTATACTTTATTGTGAAATTCTGTTTTTAAACTGAAAATTGCTTGCTCAATAATCCTCAGATGGCTCTTTTGGCTCATTTAAAATGATTTATATTCATTTTATATATCATATTTTCTGTCATAACAGAGTTGAAACAGCAAATCATCCAGAAGTATTGTTTTTCTTGCGGTCAGTTCGTGGAAGCATGTTTTCTGAATAATTGGTTAGTGGGAGTTAAAAGGTTCAAGTATGGCAAACTATAAGCCACAGAAAACCCAAGTAAAAAAGAAGTCTCTGAATGACACTCAGAATCCATTCTTTTGATGTATGTAGGTCACGCTGATGGAATCAGGAAAAAGCCATGTCAGGAACTAATGTTACTGTTCAACATGACTCTGATATGGTGAGTCACAGGATGTAGCTTGTGAGGTGAGTGTTGGCTGAAAAACGTGGAGGCAGCAGCAGCAGATTCCAAAACAAGTTCCTGGCTGGGACCTCAGAGGAAATCTGTAGGACGGCATAGGCAGACCGCTTCCGTATTTACAACCGGATACTCCTTTCCACACATGACTAGTCAATGCCTTGCACTTTTTTAATCTCTTCTGGCCTTCAGTAAGGATAAAGCCATAAATGCTAGACGGTTTTGTCGTTATGATTTTTTGGAAAGTTGAAATGTCTCATGCTCACCAACTGTTTTCTAATTGAATAGATTTGTAATTTATTCCTATGTTGGCAAAGATTATTTTTTAGCATCATTACTCCAGTCTTCAGTGTCACATGATCCTTCAGAAATCATTCTGATATGCTAAAGAAACATTTATTATTATTATGTTGAAAACAGTTGAACTGTTTAATATTTAAGGAAACTAATCATTTCTAAAATAGAAAGTTAGGGTCCATTTCTCAATATTATAACTAACTATTAACTACAACTTTTACCTCAATAAACTCCTAATTACTGCTTATTAATAGTTAGTAAGGTAGTTGTTTAGGTATTGGGTAGGATTAAGGGATGTAGAATATCGTCATGCAGAATCAGGCATTAATATGGGCTCTATAAGGTCTAATAAACAGCTAAAATCCTAGTAGTATCCCAACTATGGCACATATGGCTCAGTTCCGGCAGCAGCAAAGGTCATATGGGCTGTATCTGGCCCACACACATCAAGCCGGTTTTAGTGTGAGTTGTGGCTTGCTGTGTGTGGCCCAGATGTGACCCATGTGAACTTTACCTCTAACTGACCCATGTGCCATAGTTGAATATGTATACCCGGATATACAGTGCAATGCATAAGTGAATACACCCATGCTAAAGTTGACTAAAAAGAGGAATAAAAAATCATCTTTTGGAAACTGAACTTAATGCCTTAATTTAAAAAATTAGGAAAAATCCAACCTTTAAGGACACCAATTTTCTTTGTGAATGAATAATGTATCGTAAATAAATAAATGTTCTTCCTTAAAATACATGGTGCATAAGTGAGTACACCCCTATGTTAAATTCCCATAGAGGCAGGCAGATTTTTATTTTTAAGTATAAAAAAAAAAAAAATTTAGGATACTATGCATCCTGATAAAGTTCCCTTGGCCTTTGGAATTAAAATAGCCCCACATCATCTCATAGCCTTCACCATACCTAGAGATTGGCATGGGGTACTTTCCATAAGATCATCTCTCAATGCAAATCAAACTAGCTTTTAGGCTAACTGAAATAAAATCATGCCAATCTCTAGGTATGGTGAAGGCTATGTGACGATGTGGGGCTATTTTAATTCCAAAGGCCAAGGGAACTTTATCAGGATGCATAGTATCCTAAAAAATTTTTTTTTTTAAATACTTAAAAATAAAAATATGCCTGCCTCTATGGGAATTTAACATAGGGGTGTACTCACTTATGCACCATGTATTTTAAGGAAGAACATTTATTTATTTACGATACATTATTCATTCACAAAGAAAATTGGTGTCCTTAAAGGTTGGATTTTTCCTAATTTTTTAAATTAAGGCATTAAGTTCAATTTCCAAAATATGATTTTTTATTCCTCTTTTTAGTCAACTTTAGCATGGGTGTATTCACTTATGCATTGCACTGTATATGGTATTGCCAGCCACACTCAGGTTGAGTCATCGCCGTCATTCTATGCGGTCGTGGGCCACAAGAATGTGGGAGATGTGGGCCACAACTGGGCCAGATGTCATTTGCTATCTGAGATGCATGCTAATAAGCAACAGTTAAAAGTGAGAATTGGACTCTTAACTAAAGTGTTACCAAAAATCGTTTACACCATGTTTTACTACTTTTGTCTTTACTGCCACTTGATCAGTTTCATGCATCCTTGCTGAATGTTATTAATTTCCTTTAAAAGTTCATTAAAATAAACACAAACGGTATGTGTTTCTTATTATTTCTGCCTTTTCAACATCAGATAGAACTTAGCTGAGTTGTTGCCCCACACTGGTCATGAAGGGTGACAATATATCAGGTCATTTTAATGTTTTCTGTGGTATTTTTTTTTATTTTATGTGCACATTTTTGAAGTGGTGACCTGGTGATGCCACGTCCTTAAAAGCACGACATTAATCTCAATGTTTTACACTATAAAACGAATGCTTTTTAGCAGTCAAAACACACGCCCCAAGTAACCAAATTCCTTATAAATGATCCAAGGAGTTTGTTCTCTCTTCTTATTCCTCTAGATCTGCCTCTTTTGTATTCCTCTCTGAGTTTGAGTCTCTGGAGCTCAGCCTAAAGACAAAAGGCACTTTTCGAGGAGATTAATGTGCTGGTCTTTTCTTCACAATGCACTGCGGAAACCTCCCCTCTGGGTGAGCAAACCTCACGGCCCCTCTGTTGCCTAGGACCACGGGTAATTGAGTGACCCGTCCTTCTATTGCCGTATCCCAGGCAAACAGCAGTAATTACCTCTTTCTTTTCTACGCTCATGCCTAAATGGCCTTTCATAGTTTCTGTTACCATGAAATCATTTGTTTTTTGTCCTCAAATCATTTGCTACTTCCTAGCACACTTATTCAATTAAATGACTCCCTTTGTCTCAGTTCCCTTAGCATCCTGGGAAAGTGTGCGTGACTTGAGAATGGATGCCCTTGTGTTCCTGTGACTGGAGCTCAGTGTTTGTGTGTGTGTGTGTGTTTGTCCCAGACTCCTCTTGAGAGTGGCCGTTGTGATTTTTGCAAGCTAAAGTGCTTTAATGAAAGGGGCAACAGATAAGCATTTTGCCTCATGTTTTTGTTATCTATAATACAACCACTTTTTTTAGTATGAGCAGCTGCTTTGGTATAAAAATACACATCTATACTTCCGTTTGCTCTTTGGTCCTGCTTGTGGTTGATAGTGCCGCACTTACTGTCGCCGCAGCTGCTCTCGCTGCTCAAGGTCACGTTCGAGTGACTCAGAGGAAACTGATCCTCCTCGCAAGTAAACCTGCTCATTTATTGAAGAAATTCCTGTGTAGATTTAAACGTCCTTTTCATTAAATCTTACAAGCCTAACAATATGTTGTCATGTGTTTCACGTTTTTTGTTGGTCGTTGGAGTTTTGCGCGGTTTGCACGTGGCAGCCTGACACATCCCAACAACCTTTGTTCAATACACAGAACATGATGAAATGCAAATATTTCCAAATCAACCTTTGGGACTATTTAAATGTCCAACTTTGGGATTTGTCTTACAACATATCCGAAAAGTGGGGCTGTTTTGTTCATTAATGAAATGAGTAATACTTTTACAGCATTGATCCTAATACGGGTTTTTAACATTTCAAGTTATTTTAAAAGAAAATGAATTAACAATCAACTGTATATGTATAAATAATAATATACAAGTATGTTATTTATGTATACTTATACTGTGCAAAATTTGGGTTTTGTAAAGTCTCTTGTATGCTCACCAAGGTACAATCAGTAATATTGTTAAATCTCAATCGAATTTAAAATAAATGTAATTTATTCCAGTGATGACGAAGCTTCATTACTCCAGTCTTCAGTCACGTGATCTTTAAGAAATCATTCTAATATGCTGATTTGCTGCTCAAGCAACATTTCTGATTATTATCAATGCTGAAAACAGCTGTGCTGCTTAATATTTTTGAGGAAACCGTGATGCAATTTTTCAGGATTCTTCAATGAATAGAAAGTTAAAAATAACAGCATTTATTTGAAATAGAAATCTTTTGTGACTTTGTAAATGTCTTTACTGTCACTTTTGATAAATGTAATGCAGCCTTGCTGATTAAAAGTATTCATTTCATTTTGAACAGTTGCGTATAACACAATAAGGCTCTATAGTCATGATCATATTCTGAGTAGGAAATTGTGGATCCATCTAAGGGCATTATTGAATTTCTCAGTTATTCGACCTCCTTTCATTAGATTCTGTATATTGTGTGTGTGTGTCCACAGTACAGTGGTGCTATGGAGTGACAGGGGCAGCCAGTGTGTTTGCATGACCCTGCCTTTCCAGTGAAGCTCACTGGTGCACTTGGTTACAAAGAGACTTACTCATAAGAAAAAATGCAGTGGGTGATCTGAGCCTCCGTGACCCATTAAAACAACAAGAGAGAAAGCTACTCAACAGCCCTGTCAGGTTCCTCCACCTAAACTAACTCAAGTCGATCATGTAAAAGGGGTAAGAAAAAAAAAAAGGTGATGGTATATTTGACAGACTACCAAACAAAGTCTTTTGCAACCAACAACTAAGCATTAATAGCAATAAAACATTTATTTTGCGCATCTCATTTGCAGAGATCTCCTCCTGTGCTCTAATGTCATTTCCATTCAGTTGTTTTCCTCTATTGCTCTTAGAGATAAAGAGCACATAATCAGGACAGAGGAAATACTATCAGTCACCGGGCTGTTCCTTTTTCTATTGCTCTCTAGAGAACACGCAAAGGATTCTCAAGCTGCCATCATTCATGTTGTGGAGAACTCAGCCGGAACATCCAGAACAGAGGGTGAAATGCATGTGTACGTCAAGGGAAGCACTCTGTGAATCGACAAAACATGCACCGAAAGCAATCATCCTTGTAAAACATTTGCCTTGCCTTGCATGTAATTCCTCCGTGTGTACACCAAATGTATGCAATATGATTCAGATAAGCATGGCTAAAATAGTGGAAACATTTGGTATTTTGCATCAGGAGATAATAGCATTCATATATAGAGTTCCTGTAGAAACACTTTGTGGTTTTCAGATATTACTCTGCACTGTGTTCGCCTACCTGGGAGCACTTCATTTTGACCACACACCCACAACTCATTTCCAGAAAGGCCCAATATTCCAGATAAGCTGTTTCTCAAGGCTGATTTTGGGGTTGTTAGAAGGCCCACGGGGTGCCTATTGTTCACGGCTTTCACAGGAAGTTGGTTAAATCTCAAGAGTATGATGATGGATTCTGTTCACAACTGCTAGCAAGGTTATATTATGCGATTTCAGATTTATATGCTTACATTACAGCCAGTGTTGTTATTGTTAACTTAAACTATTAAAAATAGTTTTCAGTAATTGAAATAAAGCTGAAATAAAATAAATAAAGCTGTAAATATTAGATGAAAATCCTTGGCAACTATAATGGAAAGAATTATGCAAGTGACATATCAGTGGGATTTTAGTAAACATTCAGATGTGAGTTTTTGTTTTGTTTTATTTCTCATATCTTTTTAGATAACTATCAATCTCAGACCAGTTTGTTAAGTAGTTTGCCAGGTTTTCTTATGTAAATCCCTTAACAAGCCTTTATCTGACCAGGTTCTTCTGTGCACTCACAAATCTTTTGACAATCACAAATCGAAAATCTCTACTCAGTTTTGGCAAACTATAATTTTTTATGCCTTTTGCAAGACACTGCACCATTTCATGCTTTTCATCTTCAGAAAGATCTTTTGCATGTGGCATGAGAACTGTGACTTGCTTAATAATGTGGAACAACCTCTTTCCATTTACATAAGACCTGACAAACTACTTAAACCTGTCTGAGATTGAAGTTATCTTAAAAATATAAGATAAAAATATATTAAAAATAAATGAGAAATAAAACAAACAAACAAACACTTTCTTTGAAAAAAAAAACTAAAATCTGAATGCTTATTGTACTAAAATCCTGATATGTCACTTGCATCATAATTTGGAATACAGTGTAAATTTTAAGTTAAAATACTAAAATTACTAAAAATAAAATAAAATAAATTAAATCTACATGAAAATATATATATAAAAAAGTAATAAAAATGCACATAACAAAATTACTAAACCTAAAATTAAATATAAGAATAAAAACTAATTAAAAATATATTTTAAAATACTGCTACAGTATATAAATAGTACAAAAATAACACTGATGACAACAAAGACTGCTTGTTATAGTTATAGTCACTGGCTCCGTCCGAAATCGCATACTCTCTTAGGTACTTATTTTGAACAAGTATTTACTTGATGACCGCTAAAAAAGTATGTTCTATATAGTATGAATGTATGTAGTATGAATGTAATAATCCGGACATATTCGCCATGTTGTCATTATCATGTGACCTACCAGCGTCAGTTACGTCGCTTCACTGCCATTCATAAATGTAATGAATGGCTGAGGCCTCTTCCATGGCCTCGTGGGATTGTAAAGTGTCCATCGAATGCACACTTCAGAATTGTGCCGGAAGTTACTCTTTTATGAGTACTGTGATTTCAGACATACTTGTTTTGTCACATACTGTTTTTCGCCTATAGGGAAGTATGCGATTTCGGATGCAGCCACTGATTTTAGCAATATTTTTAGTTCAATCCTTCCTGAGTGCCCATAATCTCCACCAGAGGGCACTCCTCCTGACTCCTAGGCTATAACCCATTGCCTGGACACGATTTTTTTTTTCCCAGGATGGTAGGGGAAGACTCATGAATATTCATTGGGGAAGTCATCCCTGATTGGTCTTAACCCCAGTGATGGGTAGGTTTAGGGGCGGGGTTAGGGAGGTCATAAGACCCCCAGTGACGGGTAGGTTTAGGGGTAGGGTTAGGGGTAGGTCATCAGACCAATCAGGGATGACTTCCCTAATGAATATTCATGAGTCTTCCCCTACCATCCTGGGGAAAAAAATATCGCTGCCTGGACTTATTATGTTTGGTTACTTACACCTGTGTCTCATTATCTTGTTAATGCCTGTCTATTTAAGTTCTGATTTTTCGATCATTCTTTGCCCAGCCTTGAAAGTGTCACACTGCATTTCTGAGTGCGTGTCCTCTGGGTAGCCATGTTTTGGGTTTGCCTTTTTGCCTGGTTTCTTGGGTTTGCCTGTGTTTTTCTGCCCTGTTGTCTTTTTGGATTATCTGCCCTGTGTTGACTTATTGCCTATTTTGTGACACTGATAGCTAAAACCATAATCATTTGCTGTTTATTTAGATGATTATGAGAGATTATGTGTCATTTTTACAATCACGTTGAGTATAACAATCAGTTCCCAATTAGATAATTTCAAAACATTCACAGTTCAAACTTCAATGTGTTCAAATCGAATTAAAAAAGAAATGGCATCACATACAATGAAACAACGAAAGAGTAAATATGTATTTTAGATTTCCTGTCACCTTCCTTATTTTAAATGTTATAAACTTCCTATCACAGAAGGCAGTGATGAATTATGTCATCTTTATAGAGATTGCCTGTAAACAATGATATTATTATACAGAAACATTCCTGGAAGAATTGTGGGTCAACTTTGATATAGTTATCTAAGGACGCTGTTCACATGGGATGCATGACACCAGCAGCTGTGTGGGACCAGGGACAGGAAATGAGTTGACCCTCTCCCTGGGAGTTCAGTCCCCCTGTGGCTCCAGCCTCTCTCAACAATCATCACAGGCTCCAGGGACACAAACAGCACAGCACATCAACTTGCTGGCTGCTGAGGGGGGTGTTTATCCACAATCATTTACGCTTCAAACATTCATCTGTTAAGTTAGCATGCTGTATTTCTTATTAGCAATGATTGTGACTCTGTTTCCCATACATGATTTGTCAGAATGAGTTATTCATCCACACTTCAGTTCAGAGTGAAGTCTGAGTCTGAATGTTTTATTCAATCTTATTAATGGGTTATGTAAAGCCTTCTGTGACTTCAGTGGACGTGATTCATCACACGTTAGTATAACCCTTTTTGTAGCCTCAGACTCAAGAGTTGTTTGCGTACTAGAGCAGTGATTCAAAACCACACATCTCCATATGGAAGAGAGATCCAGCGGAAACGTGCAACCGAACCTCCACAGAATATTCCACCCTCACACTCCCACTTTCTACGCCCACATGCTATGACAGCTAGACATGCCCACGTGTTCCTCCCTACTGCAGCCTGTGCATGTGGAGAGTTTAAAGAAACATCCGTACAGCGGTTTGGATGTGAGCAGTGTTTCCAGATCTTGCTAGAAAAATAAGTGACGTGGTCTGACTAAACATTTGCAGAATAAGTGGCTTGCCTCACCAAAAGTGGAGTGAGTTTTTGCATACCTCACATTTCTTAATATAATTGATCTGATTTATGTGAAGAACTGCATCTTTCTGGAAATAAATGTTTATGACCAAACGTAACTAAAAAGTTTCACAGTTTCATCGACGACTATCTCTCACGAGTAGTGAAGAATTGATCGGCAGAAAAATCTTTAAATTCATTCTTTAATGGTTATTCATCATGACAGTTCATTTGAATCATAGGTTTTAAAAAATGAACAAAAATGAAATATGTCAGCAAATAGTTGGAAATAGGAGCTGTTTATCTTGCTCATCTTAACACAACCCAAAATTATAGAGAGAAACATCTGATATTTCACACTGAATAATGACCAAGCGGTCATTTTGTGTTACGCAATTGTATTTCTGGAAATGATCCCACAAAAAACTGCCCATATTTGGGCTTTATTAAATAAACAAGCTCAAAGTCGATTATAATAAATTGAGCCACCGCAACATGCAACAGAATGTAAATAGCAGTAATGCTAGCTTATCTCAAAGACTATTTGGCAATTTATATTATTATCATGCGAGACTGAAATTTGGTTTTAGAATAATTTTTCAATACAGGGAATCTTTCTACGTATTAAATAATTTAGTACATATCTGAGAGGTGTTGCATGTCACAAGGTCGCACTAAACGGCCCCTTTAAGACAGTGGGCGGCGCCTATGGTCTGACGTAATCAGTCCTTATAAATAGTTCCCAGCTCTCAGCTTTCCATGATGAGAGCGATAAGTTGTTGAGCTGTAGCATCTTCTACCACACGTGCGTTTTGTTTAATAATAAATTGTGGTGAATGTTTTACAAAGATACGCTTGGATTACTAACAGCACTCGTTTAGTTATACTGGACATAAGAGAGCAATAAACACAAACCCTACGAAACATTTAACCGGTAAGTAGCTTTAAGTATTTTGAAGTTACTTATGTTTTGTTCACGTTTCAGAGAAATATGTCAAATTATGAAGTGTAATTCACAACTCCTTATAGGCTTATAGTTGTTCTTTGGACCGGGATATGAGATGAGTCGCACCTGAGTCAGAAAGGGTTTGTCAGTGGGTGTGTTGAAATATATGTAGAAAACTGTCCATATATCAGAAGGATCTTATTAGAACTGTAATTTCGTACTTTACAAGCGGCCCTGCGTCACTCATTATAACTGCTTACAAGACAACAACAACCAGTTGAGTACGATCTGTGCCGTGTAGTAGTAACCTAGTTTATCATTTACAGATGTCTGAGCTCTTGCACGTCTTCTGTAGTAATTCATCTCCTGTTCGCGAGTGCGCCTGACAACCTCGTGCTCCAGATGATCCTGCTTTTTCTGTAGGCTGGCCTGCCTATATATTTTCTGTTCGTATTTTTATTCCCCCCGTAGGCGTTCATCTTTGTTGCTTATAGCTTGCCATGTAGCAGGCCTACTAATTTGGAGGGGATTAGGATCTCTAGTTAATAATTACTGAAGAGGGAGTGTTGTCTTCTAGGCGTTAATGATATATTATTGCATATATTATTACGTAATTACATAATTAAGAGAAAAAATTAATTAAGGTGAGGTAAGGTGATGTATCAAAATAATTGAATGGAAAAAATGTGTACAAACACCATACAAAAATGTGTCTATGTGCAAACACCATTCAGGATGGAAGAATCAGCATATAGTAGTCATACAGTAGTTAGTATACATTTATATCTATCTATCTATCTATCTATCTATCTATCTATCTATCTATCTATCTATCTATCTATCTATCTATCATACAGTAGTTAGTATACATTTATATATATACATACAATTATTATTATTAAAATATTATATGTGTGTAACTGTGTATATATTATTATTATTATTATTATTATTATTTAGATTTTTTTATTAAACCAAAGTAAATGCAGACTTTGTTTGGACAGCAAAACATGAATTTATCTCCTCAGGAATAACTACTTCTGTTCAAATAGGATCTTCTAGTGAAAGCTGTATTTTTGTGTCCTTCTGTAGTGTTACTTTTTAAGATGTAATTTGCACCACTGTACTATTTGGCATGTTGATGGTGTTCCTCTGAGTAGTGGACCAGTGCGTCCTCTGGCTCCTCTCCCAGGCCCTGCTGGTGACGTCCTCCTACCTCACACCTCTTTCATGCCTTTATGGCAGGGCTGTAACCTCACGGATAAGAGCTGCCTGATGTTGAAAATGCACAGGCACTCACCCCAACGCAAACGCACAAAGAACCATTTATGCTTTAGCGTCGCATCTGCATTGAGGTCTTTACTGGGAGAATTGACGATTGTTAGTTTCTGCCTTTCACGGTTCTGACTGAGGCAAAGCAGAGGCAGAGCATGTGATAAGTTGCATAATGTAGCCTGCATGGGTATTTCATTGATTACATTCTGACTTGTGCCCAAGCATTCCAGCACATTTCTCACTGAATGGTTTTGTTTTCTAGCACAGATGCTTTATTGTGTTTTGGTGTAATGTCTTAAGGAACTGTTGCATCACCGCAGCTTCATAGCTGAGCTGTTTGTTACATGTGCCTTCACGTAACAATGGAAAGACTGCATATTCATCTAAAGGCACATGTGGCTTTTACAAGAAATTGCATTTCTTCCAATAATTTTTCTTTCTGTAATGATTTTGTCCTGTTTAAATGGGTGATTTAGATTGACATTAATTGCTTCGAGTGGAGATTCTTTTTGTCCGCACAAATGATTACTTGCAAAGGCTTGAAGAGTGATAGTTCCTTATTGCTATATATTATTATTATTGCTGATAATAATAATAATAATAATAATTTTATATATATATATATATATATATATATATATATATTTTATATTATTAGTGCTGGGCAATGATTAATTGCATCCAAAATAAAAGTTTGTATATATATATATATATATATATATATATATATATATATATATATATATATATATATATATATATATATATATATATATATATATATGAAATGTTTTCATGTATACTGTATATATTTATACATTATATATAAATATATTTTAAACAATTTTATATATATAAATAACACTTTTCTTAAATGTATACATGCATATGTGTGTATTTATATATACTATACAAAATAATTATACACAGTACACACACATATATTAAGTAAACAGAAACTTTTATTTTGGATGCGATTAATCGCGATTTATCGTTACCCAGCACTAATTTTTATGTATTTTTAAATATCTTATGGTCACCAAGGCTGCTGTTTTTTTATTATTATTAAAAACAATTACAATTTAAAATAATTATTTATATTTTAAAATATCATTTATTCCTGTGATGGCAAAGCTGAATTTTCAGCAGCCATTACTTGACTTGAGTGTCACATTATCTTTCAGAAATAATTTTAATATGCTGATTTGATGCTCATAAATCTCCTCTTTTTCTTCTACTTCATTTTATTTATTTATTGTCGATGTTGAAAACAGTTGTCCTGTTTAATATTTTTGTAGAAACTGATCCATTTTTTCAGAACTCTTTAAATAGAACGTTCAAAAGAAAGTATTTGAAATAGAAATCTTTTGTAAGTCTTCACTGTCACCTTTGATCAATTCAATGCAATCCTACTAACTCCAATCTTTTGAACAGTACTGTATATTAAACAGCTTAAAGTTTACAGGAGGGACAATGAAACATGTAACTAACTTTTAGTTTGTAATGGTCATTATGTCTGTGTCTTTCTTTCTCACCAAAAAGCTGTTGCATTAACAATAACCATTTTAAGATGACTGAAAAAGTGGCCTAATAATCCCCCTCCCCCATGCAGGTTTTCCCATTGCTGTCGGAAAAGTGGAGCGCAAAAAGTCCTGTCTTGGTTACCCATGGCTGGATTATGAGTTCTGCAGGATCAAGAATAGTGGAGACCCCCACAGGCCTGAACTAGCCTCCACTCTTCTAAACATTATGGCCACAGCCCAACCATACTGGGATCAACACCATGACCACGACACCATGGATAAGTGAGTGTGAAAGCAGTCCTCAACTCAACCAACTCGTGTATTATGAGAGACCTTCTTCTCTAGTCACCAGATTTTGACGCTTTCCATTTTTGTGTTTTGCAGGCTGTTTTTTGGATTTGGTTCGGAGTCCATGGATTACAGCTTGAGAATGTATCAGCAAAACTCTGCAAATGTGGGCTTTGAAAGTGAGTGAGTAGTGATATTGAATTATATCAGATTCAGCTATATCACAGTCTGGTCACCCTCTGTTCTTGGAGCATGATGCGGATGTTTCTCAGGAAGCGCAGAAGGTTATAGGAAGTTGTATGAAAGTCTGATAAGTGAATCCTTTGATAAGCTCCCTATGTTGAGGCTGGTGATAGATCCATCTCAAGAGATAGAGCCATTGAAAAATAACAATTTAAATGATGTTTATGACACCATTGAGCATGTATGTCATACGGTAGTTGATCATTTCTTTTCTGTATTTTTACTTCATAGGAAGGACGTCTGGCTCCTGTTCTCCTCCGTGTTTGTCTCCCAAGACTCCAAATCATACACAGCTGCTGTTTTCCTCCCAGTGCCACCCACCAGAGGGAGACCAGGTGGTTCCATCCTTACAAAAACTGTCTGTTTATGAGCACATACCCCCTTGTTCGCCCAGGAGAACGACTAAGCCCCTCCCGCCCCTCCCGGACATAGGCGACCTGTCCTCTGATGAAGCAGAAGACAATGAGGTGGAGTTTTTCTCCAGCACCTCTGAGAGCCAGTGTCTGGTGCCTAAAACCTCATCCTTCCAGTACGGCTTGCCAGGGAGGCGCAGTTTTCGGCGAAACGGTCAGATAAACTTTGCGTATTACGAAGGGCTACAGGAACATCAGAAACTTTGCGGGGTGAAGCCTCAGTGGGAGCAGGCAGTAACGCAGAACCAAGACAGACACCAACGCCGGCTACATCGCTCTCATTCCGGCCCTGCCGGATCCTTCAAGGCCACCAACTTCAGGCCAACCGGCCTTCACCATTCTCCCCACGGCCTCCAGCAGGAGAAACCCGAAGTCCCACCTCGCGCTCCAATCCGCGCTCGCCTCAGCGAGAGCACGGACAGCAGACGGCCATCATCCGATGACTTTGATACGGACAAACCCCCTAAAGTTCCACCCAGGGAGCCCATCCTTCAGGGCATACCACGTGCCATTAGTCCAAAAAGTCTCCCGATTTACATCAACGGGGTAATGCCTCCTACTCAGAGCTTTGCTCCCTATCCGGAGTATGTCAGTAAGGCTCAACACAAGCAGAGCTGTGAGGGCTTGCCGGCTCCTCGCAGCCCCTGTATTCTGCCCATCATGGAAGATGGGAAGAAAGTCAGCAGCACACATTACTTCCTCCTCCCTCATCGACCCGGGTACTTGGACAAGTTTGAGAGGTTTTTTAAAGAGTCAGACTCATAGTGATTTATTAGGGATTGAGCAGTTAGAATCTGAAATTATTGGCTTGTTTAAAGTGGAAATAAGGGAGGCCGGATATAAACTGATATGTTGTTTGACTGAACTGATTTTTCAGTGTTATGAATTACTGGTCTGTTTAGGGGTTGGACAGTATGTCCTCGGACTACACGCAGAGAAAAACAAAAATAATTGGTTTACCACTGCTGGAAATTGCAGAGCAACTCTGTTAAAAGTGTCCTTTTACTGTAGGGCTGCACGATTAATCAAAATAAAACCGAAATGGCGGAATGACTTGTCAACACAAGAGATTTAAGGTCACCTGCCATAAAAGCTAGATGGTTTAATTTTTATCCGATAAATTGCAATTAGAGTTTTCCCCCAAATCGTGCTGCCCTATGTATTGTTGTTTTTTTTTTACTATTTCCTTACAGTATGTTAAATTAGAATGTACAGTATCCTTTTATGAAGAAATTGGATGAACTGTGTAACCTGAGTATAAGCTGGTCTTATGATTATTATTTTTTTTATTTTTTTCTTTCCATTCTGTAAAATGGTTTGGGAAAGGTGCATGTTGGTTTTCTTTTTAAGAAATTATATACCAACAGTATAAATTCAGATATTGCTGAAAAATGACAACTGACTAGTATTAGCTATAGGGATCACCTGAATTCCAGATAATTAAAAGAGCTGTCAACATTGGATCATTTTTAAAAAGCCAAGACAAGGACTATGCCATGTGTTTTACAGCAATGAGAAGTGTGATGATCAAAACTACTTGATCAAGTACTGCTATAGTGATAAATGGAAGGGACTGGGCACAGGGGTTAGTATTCTAGTCTTCGTGAGAATATTAATCCAAACGTTTTGTTATCCATTGCTTGCTTTTTTCATTCAGATGTGACACAAATTAATCCATTAGAGTTTATTTTTTTTTAAAGAATGGCACATGCAGTTTCATTTCTCTGTTACAAGGGTAGAAATGCCACTGCCTTGCCGTTTGGTGTCCAAATGCAGGACACTGGTTGGAAGTGGGTAGTTGGTGAATGGTATTTTGCTGTATCTTTGTACCATTTGTCATTAAGTTGCTTCATTGAAGCATTTATCACAAAGGAAAATTATGAAAGGAAGAAATGGAAGCTCATGACTGGTCCTGACCTTGTATTTCATGTATTTCTCACCAAAAGTTGAGCACACTTGTTGTTGGTTTATGGTTAAACTTGTTATAATCTTGACATTTTTTTAGACCAGTAACTGTTTACGTTTCCAGCTACTTATGTTTTGTTCATCCAACAAAATGACTGTTTTCTGTGAGAAGGCTAATGTTAACTGACTTTGTTTCATCTGCTGAGGAAACATGCACTTCTAAAATGTACAGTATTGGTGTAGTTTTTCACACCAGACTATTTAAATAAAGTAACTTATTTGTACACAGATTTCTTGGATCATTTCAATTGCAGTGTGTTGTTGAGTTTATCACACCTTTGGTTTTTACATTCAAATTTACAGATCACAGCAAATCTTGTTTTATCAAAGAGATGAACCCAGATGCCCACACACTCACACTATCTATCTATGTAAAATCAGTGAATGATACAGGTACTTCTTTTTTTTTCAAGACAAGTCAAGTCTGGCGCCTACATCTTATCGGTATGAAGGATATGTAGAGAGGTGATATCCGTTTCCTTGTGATTGCTGTGTCTATCTCTGCTGTTTGCTCAAAGCTGTTATAATGAGACGTGCAAACTTTTGGAACTTCAGCCTGAGTCACTTCCTTTTAAAATACGACCGCATCAATGTGCGAAATGTTACAGAGAAGTGGAAGATTTCTAATGTAAGCTGCCTTCAGTGAGTCACCGCTGTCGTCTAGGGTTTGTGGTGTGGCGTGGACTACTAAAATTAGTGCCATTTCCTTATGTTATTGTCAGATCATGTGTGTGACCACATAATTATCAAATGATTCAAATATTGTCTATGCACATGGATTTTTATAGCTAACTATACCGGTCATCGCCTTCGTTTAGAGGTGAAACTGTAGATGAATTGAAAGCTAAACGTTTACCATTGCAAGTTGCGCCATCTACAGCTCATCAGCAATAGAGTTCTGAATTCTGGAGAGCCTTATTGAAACAGTCGATCAGCGCCATCTCTTGTCCTAACGTGTTGTGTGCAGAAAAATGGGTTCACCCAAAAATGAAGATTATCCCATAATTTACTCACCCTCAAGCCATAGGTGTATATGAGTCTTCCATCCATCCATCCATCCATCCATCATAAAAGTAATCCATACGGCTCCAAGGGGTTAATAAAGGCCTTTTGAAGAGAAGCATGTTTTTTTGTAGGCCTATATAAAAAAAATCCATATTTCTAACTTTATAAACTATAATCACTGGCTTCCGGTAATGACCGTACGTGAGTCGAGTTAGTGACCTCTGACCTGGCGTATGACGTATCACGAAGATGGAGCAAAACAAAACAAGAATTAGAAGAAGTCTAGAACGAGAATTTGAACAGAAGAGAAATGTAAGAGGAGCTTTAGTTTGTCGCCCAGCCCTGGTTGTTTGAACCGTTAGAGGCATAGATATTATATAGAGATGTCTATGGTTAGAGGCGTCTACTCTCACCTAAGCTTACCCTACTCCTACATCCTACGTCATACCCAACGACAGAGTTCAGTCATCTGCCGGAACTTGACTCGTACGGCCGTCACCGGAAGCAGTGATTTTAGTTAACGGATTTGGTCTTTTGAGTTTCAAAATATGGTACCATTCACTCCATTATAAAGCTTGGAATAGCCAGGATATTTTTTATATAATTCCTATTGTGTTTGGCTAAAAGAAGAAAGTTATAGGATGACTTGACGGTGAATAAATTATGAGATAATTTTGTTTTTTTCTGAAACGATTGGACATTTGTCTAATGTTGCTAATGATCCATAATGTTCAGAGAACAATCAAAAGTAACATTCTCATAATGTGTGAATGATTAGGCTATAAAATGGAATGTTTCCTTAACGTTCGTGCAACCCAGACAGCAACCATAGACAGTAAAAGAAATGGACACAGCGACCCCATTGGATTCAACGGAGAAAAGTGAAGTCACTTAGAAGCACTCACTTCCTGATGGCTGAGCGTACTGCGCAGACTCAAACTGAGCTTGACGACGTAGATGTGACGTGAGCAACCTGTCTGTCTTCTAGTAGCTGTGCCAAGAGAAATCCGAATCATTCCCTTCCGAAACTTGCAGAGACGGAGAGCGTGAGTAGGAGGTGTCCATGAGCTAGGAGCAGGAGCAACTTTTGCTAAGTATTCTGATTAATTATTTTGTCATTTTGCCTCCACGTCCCCCCGATTGCGCGCGAGCTTCTCCTCCTGTCCATACGGTAATTTCTCTACTGTGCGACAGAGAGTCGCGTGGTTATGACGCAGTCGTTAGCCTATTTTTACAAAAACTGCTTCTACGGGGCCATAACGTAAGATACAAGGTAATGGAGCCTTTTATACATTTTCGTGTTTCTTTAGAAATAAATAATGGACAAATGTAGTCTTTAAACGCCTCAGATGTAAAGTTATTCGCTGTCAAAGTGACGCCAAAATGAATGGGAGTCAATGGAATGCTAACAGCAGGTGATGGTCTGCTAATCAATGGCGGCCCCCGGGGAAGCTTCAGTTTTTTCTGAAAGATTACCCCCTTGACAGCAACACATATGTCAGTCCAGATCCGGCTTACATCTGGTACGCGTGGAATCCACATACCAGATGTGGCCCGGATCTGTGCCGACACTATAGCAGTCTGGGAAGAAAATTTTTTTTGCAAAAAGGAAAACTAGATGTTTTACATTTAGAAAACATTCAGAAATGTTGTTTTCATTACTTAATGGGAATGTTAGCGAAACACTCTAAGAACATATTTTAGTGAACTTAACTAGCTGTGTTGAAAGTGTAATAACCAGTAGGCCTAGGCTACGTTTACATGGACAACAATATTCCGATATTAAACCGATTAAGACAAATACTCTGATTAAGAAACTACCATGTAAACAGGGATTTCTGATTAACTTATTTAGCGTGACCATATTGTATAGTTTTCAGAAAAGAGAATTGTTTGCAGTGGGATTCGTCTAAGGCTAAACTATATCTCCGTAATTACAGTAATTGGACATTTTCACTTCTGAAATAAATCAAAACTGTGGGCGATTAGTGAATTTCTACAACTGCTGCATCAATGACTCAAAAGTTATTCCACGTGATTCTATCTACGCCGCTAGGTGTCAGCAAATAAAAACGAACTGAGTAAGCTTATGGCGCTTTTCCACTGCATGGTACGGTACGGCTCGGTTCGGTACGGCACGCTTTGGCGCTTTTCCACTGCATGGTACGGTACGGCTCGGTTCGGTACGGCACGCTTATGGCGCATTTCCACTGCATGGTACGGTACGGTACGGCTCGCTTCGGCTCGCTTTAAATGGTACCACCTCTGTTGAGGTTCCAAGCGTACCGTACCGGTACTAAAATGTGACGTGAAAACACTGAAGATCACTGATTGGTCAGACAGAATCGTCACTACCAGTGTCATTGTATTTGCGACACGAGACCATGCACGAGACAAACCCGCTAGATTTAAATAGCCAGTAGACAACAGCCAACGCTGTAGTGTCTTGCAGTTAAAAAGTTTCTTGTAAACTGTTTCTTGCAGTCAGGGGCGGCGCCGGATAATTTTTAACGCATGTGCTGAGGGCACACACACACATATGTGTGTGTATATATATTATTAATAAATGAGCAAAACTTGGCCACAAAATATTTAATATTCAATTATTTTAATGATCACAATTAAAGTTTTAATTTTATTAAATTGAACAAGCGCAAAATTCAGCATTCAATCAAATATTCAAAAAGACTTAATAATAATAATGTTATTTCTCTCTATAGGCGCGTTTACTACGAATATGGCGATCGTCAACTTCATCTTTGCCATGCACAGACAGAAAACACTATTTTATAAATAAAAATCACTACACGCGTCCCCGGATTTACAAACGCACATCTTGCTTGTTGCACGCACATTATGTCGAAATAACGAGATATTATGTTGAAATAACATTATTATTATTAAGTCTTTTTGAATATTTGATTGAATGCTGAATTTTGCGCTTGTTCAATTTAATAAAATTAGGCCTATATATAGCCTATATATATATATATATAGCCTACTATTAATAAATGAGCAAACCTTGGCCACAAAATATTTAATATTCAATTATTTTAATGATCACAATTAAAGTTTTAATTTTATTAAAACGCGTGCACTGATTTTTATTTATAAAATAGTGTTTTCTGTCAGTGTCTGTGCATGGCAAAGATGAAGTTGACGATCGCCATATTCGTAGTAAACGCGCCTATAGAGAGAAATGCACATAATGGATTACATAAGAGAGTAGCCTATTTCTTTTTGTTTTGAATTATTTCGTTTAAAGACATTTCAAGCTTTGTGTATTTGAGGATGAGATGCGCTCCAGTTAACGTACAATGCAAGTGACCGCTCGGGCGCCTCAATGATTAAATTGTCTATTTTGCATCTTATTCAATCCAGGCAATTGTTTGATGAAAAAATTATTAAAATTAAGATACAATTTATACAAAACGAAATTCACTTTAAAAAATGCTTTCTACAAAACAAAACTTAATTAAGTGGTCAAAATTATGTCTGACTCGCTCCATGTCTCTCTACTCGTGCTGTTCACTTTTCATAATCAACATAGGCAGATGGAAAAAAAATAACATAACATTAACTAAATGCGCTTTTTTAATGGCAGTAGTTTAAAACAGTACATTAGGCCTAGACTCTCTATTTGTAAAGATTGCTGCACATTCATTTAATTCTGAATTTTGCACAAAGTTGAAAGGCATTTGTTCAAATCAAGTTCACGGATAATTGTGCGTGCATTTATTAATCATTATGATACTAAAATCATAAAGTAGGCTATGCTATGTACAAAAAATCAGATGAGCCCAGAATATGAACGCAACGTTTAATTACACGTTAAGAATTTTCCTTCCATATAGTAAACCATTATAAGAACGTTTAATTTAAAAACATCCACATGCCGAGAATCAAGAGCACCATCCCCTGTGTTGTGCGTTTGAAATGTGGCGCGTTTACGATGATGTCATGGCAGTAGAGGCGGCAACTATAACGATCAGTCCCACCCAGTTTGAAGCGGTACTAACTGCAATGGAAAAGCAACCGAGCTAAAGCGAACCGAACCGTGCCGTACCGAGTCGAGTCGTACCACGCAGTGGAAAAGCGAAGCGAGCCGAACCGTTCCGCACCGAGTCGAACCGTACCGAGCCGAACCGTGCCGTACCATGCAGTGGAAAAGCGCCATTAGTTGTTGTCCTGCAGGTGCACGAGTATGATTCACCATGCTTTTATATTTGCTGTTGGTTTTCAAGTAGGCCTAGTCTAGCCTTCTGAAGTTACGATACTTTTGAAGGACTACGATCGAATTAGGGTTTGTAGTGCTTTTGGGAAAGGCGACGCTTAACGTAGCCTAAAACCGGGGCTAGCTGTCATACGAGATTATTGTTGAGTGTAGGCTATATCAGTATCTTAAATCAAACGTCCTGGTAGTACACAGATGTAACTTATATGTAGTTGTAGTAAATGTCTTAAATTAGATTGTTTTTGTGAATGATATTATACCAAACTAAAATTACAGACATATTTTTTCTTTAGCTGTTGGGCAAATAAAACATGATTATTATTAGACTAAGTGGTCGTTTTGTTTTAAAGTTTGTAATTTGCTTTCGTACAATTAAAAAAAAAAAAAAATTTGGCCAACAATAGTTTGATTCTGATGAATTAATGAATAGGCTAGATAATTTTTTTGTGACAATTTACAGTCGAGTAATCAGTGAACTTATTCTCACACAATCCTCCTCCTCATTATTTTTAATGTTGCATGTCCACTTCTTATTATCCACATTCATTCTATATTTGAGATGAACGGGCAGATAAAGCATACTTATTTAACTGTATTCAGTAATGTTTAATAAGATTCGTATCCTCTCTTACGAAACTCTCGTCAACGTCACTGTGCTGTGCATTTTTCCTTTATCCAGTAGATGGCGGTAAAACATTGTTTTATGTTCAAAATTCTCATGTTGTAGAGCAGGGGTGTACTGTCCAACCCTGCTCCTGGATGCCACTGTCCTGCAGAGTTCAGCTCCAACCCCAGTAAACACGACTAAACCAGCTAATCAAGGGCTGCGTCCGAAATCGCATACACTCTTGAATAGGTACTTATTTTGAATGATGGGATCGTATACACACTTCAGAAGTAGTAGGACATTCGGCTACTTTTTGCCTACTCTTTTATGAGTAGGCTACTGTGTGAACATTCGGACATACTTCTGTGGTCACATACTGTTTTTCGCCTACTATATAGTAGGGAAGTGTGTATGCAACCAAAGTCTTACTAGGCTATAGAAACTTCCAGGCATGTGTGTTGTTGAGGCAATTTGGGCACCTGGTATAGACAGTTAAAAATAACAACTATTAATAAATAAAGTTGAACTCTTCATAAAGCACGATATGAAATCTTTCTTCTTTAGAAAGTGGTGTAACATTTTAACCAATATTTGTCTGCTACAAATGAGAGTGAAAATCGGGTAGCAGCTTGTCCATAAAGTTTGTAATTTCATTTTAAATGGAAAGCGTGCTGTTGATACAAATGTTATAGTTATTTCATCCTGTTGATCATTTCTAATTGGCCAAACTGATGGTATTAACTTAATACTCTGTGTTATGGCTCTTTCTGTTCTCACATAATCAGACTTAAAACAGTTAAATCATAGCAAACGTAACTTAATTTATTGCTATGGCCATGCAAGTTCCACAAAAAGGGAAATTCTTTCATAATTTACTCACCTTCATGTACTTTCAAACCTGCATGACTTTCTTTTTTTTCTGCGGAAGAGAAAAGATATAGGAACCAGTTTTGGTTACATTGTATGGGGAAAAAAATTCTCAAAATATCATCTTTTGTTCTACAGAAAAAAAGATTTGGTTAAAAAATGGTTATGAGGGTGAGAATTTTTTTTTTTTTGGTGAACTATCCCTTTAAGGCACATATAACTCTAAGTCCATGTGTAATATATATACATGGATCTTTAAAAAATGACTAACATATTACATTTATATAACATCACTGATGGCGAACCCTATAGACTCAGTGGAATAGTCACATTTGAATTGCCAATGCATCAATCATTTCAAACTTGTTAATACTTTAAAATATTTCTACATTGCACTCTTATTTAGTGGGAAATTGACATTAAGACATACAAATAAAGCAAAGCCAAAGCATGCGGTAAATAGAGAAGCACCAGAAGCCATCTCACTATGTTAATCACCTATTGTGCCAAATAAAGACTGAAGATGTTATTCAACCATACAACGTCATTATCATGCATTCTGTTTGTGTGTGAAAAATCTGCAAATGAATAGAGACTTCAGATAATTATTTAGCAAACAAAATGCATCTTGCATGGTGGATCTGCAGTTCTTGATCAACAAAATGCAGACATTGATCCCGGAGGTGGCTCAGCCCCGCATGAAGGTCTCATGCTCTTCTGGATTCCAAGGCTGTCTGTTCCAGTCATAATCATCTATGAACAAACAACTTCGAGATGCTGGGATGACCTGATAACACCCTGAAAAGCGCAAAAAATACACCACCGTACTAAATTAGCTATGTTTACAACGCCTGCGCAAACACAAGACTGTGTGTTTAGTTGGCTTGTTCGCAAAAGTTATACATGAGTCCTGTCTCATTGCTATATGCACATTGCATCTGGTGATTTCTGCCTTTACAATGTTACAAATATGATTGTGATTAGTTGTGAGTGCAAACAAATGAAAATTCACACTTTGTATTGAATGGTGGGATTATTCACTGTCTCGGAGCCAAATATCTCACATTTACAATTTTTAAGGTGAGCCAAGACTATCATTTTTATTTAATTTTTATTAAATTTAAGGTCATTCAAGATTGTAAAATATGTATTTATTTACTTAAAGTCACTTTTAGATATTTATAAATGCATCTCTCCCATCTCTAAAATCAGAACTAAGGCCTTCTTGAGTTTTGGGGGATTTGGGAAATGTTCTTCAATTGGATTATCAATTGAACTAATATTTGCGTTTCAGTGTTGGCTGTAACCTCCACGCTACTGAACAGTGAATGACACCAAATTGAGGCAAATTTTGCAGAGTAATTTGATTGGATTCATCGTCGATGAGTGAGTTGGCATGCCTTAAACAGGGCGGACGAATTATGGTAAAAATGAGGATTAAATCAATGTTAAGGCTTTCTAGACATATTGATTTAGTTTAACAATCACTTTTTTCTTTTATCATTGTTACTGGCATGTTATGTGACTGAAATTACTCTTGAGTTGTTTAATCATAAAAAATATAACATTGACTAAAAAAAATCTGTGAAATGAATAGATTAAACATCAAGGTTCTTGTCTTTTCTGTCTTAGCCTTTTAGAAAGGAACTTGAGCGGTAAAGCTGAGGAATAGGTCGCTTGTTTCAAACAGGGGACTTACAAATCATTTGATAAAACTTGGACACTAGAATATCATACATCCTTTTAATGCTCTCGGTTTCTTTTTTTTCCATAAAATTTTAAAAGAGCAAGTACACACGCAAGGGGCAAAAGTCACAGTTAGGAGAGCCACAAGGGGCATCAAATGATTCTCTGCATGCCCTAGTCTTTCAGATTGATTTAGTGAAACCAATTGGGGCAGCATGTAAAATTGGGGATGTTACTTTCATCTACATGAAACAGAGCTCTTTCTTCTCTGACATTTTCTGAGAAGGTCCAGACAAACTGATTACGGCAAAAAACAACCAGTCTATCACATGCTGATAAAGCTTGAGACATGTCTTGTTAGAGGAGGTATAACCTCCACTCTCATTCTACTGAGCGGCCCATTCAGGTCTAGATTCCCCTCACCGTACCGCTAAACACAGAAGAGATTCAGATCATATTGTACCATAACATTTTTCTCAGTATTTATTTAAGTCAATTATGGGACACTTGTTCGGTTTTTCTGTTTGTCCTATCTGTTGATTTATTCAGTAATGCATTAGAAATGCAATTCTCCCATACAATGAAAGATGAATACCCCTTTTCTATGATGATCATGTGTTTAATTTCTGATTTAAAATTAAACATACTATTTTGACTATCAAGGTCAATAAGTCTCTTAATATAAAAGATAAATATAAAAAATCAAGGTTACTTCAGGTGGCAAAATGGGTTATTATATCATTAACTAAATCTAAAACCATAAAGCGTTTTTGTGACTTAAATGTTAAATGAACAAAAAAGCTATTAGTCTACAGCGATATGGAGTATTCGTTCTATGTTTATTTCAAAGCCTTTTATTATTTATCTGTTTTATCTGTTTTATGACTTACACTACTGTTCATAAGTTTGGAGTCTGCAATTTGCTGCTCAAGAAAACATTTTTTATTATTATCAATGTTGAAAACAACTAAATTACTAAAACTTTAGCTAAAATTGAAGTGAAAAAAGAAATATATAAATAAAATATATAAACTGATGGTATATCATGTGGTGTGACCCTAAACCGTATTATATTTATGAATTCATAATTACTTTTTGCTTTAAACAAATATTTTTAAATGTTTTTTTGAAAAATAAGATTGAGATGTGTACATTCAAATGTATTGTTTCCTTGACATTTTGAAACTTAAAAAGGTATAAAAGTTTTTTTTTTATTTATTCCATATTGATTTTTGTTTTGTTTCCTTTTGTATTGTGGATTATGTGTCACTGATGTGTCATTGACCCATAAACTTAAAGGTGCTCTATAAGCGATGTTGGGTGACGTCACTTCTTGTTGACGTTCAAAGTATTGTCAAACAAAACGGAGGCTAGCTCACTAACCCCCCCAACCCCCACCCCCAAATCATTCTTGTCGGTTATTGGCTGGAACACTGTTTGTTATGTTTCGTGGTCCAGTCTGGGCCAGTTTGTTTTTCTTGCCGTTTGTGGAGCATGGGCTGTCGCGGTGTTTTTTTACAGTGTGTTCAGGGGACAGGCAGCTAGCGGACAGTGAGGAGATGTTTGCTGTATGTTAAAAAAAATGTTTTGGCCTAAAAAACGCGCGACATGGCTTGGAGCACCTTTAAGTAATATTGTGCATTACAGTTTTAGGTGATTTTTCCTTTTTTTTTACTTCTCCATGGACACTCAGATGAGTCATTGACCCAAATAAGCCTGTAACTTGTCCTAATTTACAATATATCTTGCAGGAGTCCAAAATATGTCAAATGCACTGATTGTTCATCTAGGGTCAATTACCTCAACATGATACCAATACCAACATGATATTATTTATAAAGTCATGAGTGACACAAAGTGATTCCAAATCAGCTGTGTTACTGAGCCTGCCCATGACCCCTGATTTGTATGTTGTTAATAGTCTCAGTGTATTCAGGTTTAAGGGAGAAAGAAACTCTCCATGCAGCATGACCTTCCTGGTCACGACCTATTCACGCTCACACATGCCCCCCGTCAGACTTCACAGCACTCACCAGCACATGAAAGGGGAGCTGGGGAGGTATCATGGCAGAAGACGAGACACAAGAGTTCATAGTGCAGTGGTTTGGTGTTCCATGACAAGATCACATGCTTGGTATACGACAGCCTTCATGGTGCATTTTATGTCTGAATAAAAGATGGAAGGATAAAGAATAATAAATCTGCCATTGCACCAAACTTAAAATTCCATTATTTTATTGTAAGATGAGAGTTTTCATTTTCAACTGTACCTGCAAGAGAATAAAACCATAGACAGTATTGTAGTATTCAAATACATAATGTTTGAATTTTAAAGTAACAGTTTTTTGGATTAAATGTGTGGTAGTTTGAAAATAGTGGCATTCTTCATTGTGTACCATTCTTCAATTTAACCGTACTTTACAGTATTCCAAAAATCGACTGACTGACATGCTTGTGACGGAGTATTAGTTCTGCTTATTTCAAAGCCTTTTATTTTCGTGTTTTTTTTTTAACCTGATTTGTCTGTTTTTGCCTAAAAATATGTTTTATGACTTTCACTACCATTCAAATGTCTGTCTGTGAGATATTTAATGTTTTTATTATGCTTATGCTCACCAAGGCTGCATTTATTTGATCAATAGTACAGTAACATTGTGTACAGTTATGTGATATTCAACAATATTATTGATCTGACTGTACTGACGCTGTTGTATGAGAACTGAATTGAGCTGGATGGCGAAATATTTTTTTTGCAGAACTGCTTTATGAAATTAACTAATTTAATAATTTATGATCTTCAGCTGAACAACAGTCGAAATGCATCATTTTCCTGTAATTACAGTAACGCTGCTTTGAAACAATCTATATTGTATAAAGCGCTCTATAAATAAATGCGACTTGACTTAGTTTAAAATAACGCTTCTATTTGAATATTTAAATGAAATGTATTCATGTGATGGCTGAATTTTCAGCATCATTACTCCAGTCTTCAGTGTCACATGATCATTCAGAAATCATTCTAATATGCTGATTTGCTGCTCAAGAAACATATCTTATTATTATTATAATCATTGAAAACAGTTGTGCTGCTTAATATTTGTGTGGAATCATGATACATATACATATACAAATATATAGGATACTATTTAGAAAAGATGCATTAAAAGTGAAATTGTTACATTTTATATATGTGTGTGTATATATATATATATATATATATATATATATATATATATATATGTATATGTGTGTATATATGTGTATATATATATATATGTGTATATACATGTGTGTGTGTCAACATTTGAAGTAGATCAAAACTTTCAACAAAGTTATACATCAATTTTGAAGAATACCCGTTCTTGTCTTAGGACAACCTTGATGAACTTTTGATCTACTTCAAATGTTGACTAACAATTTAACTTTTGAACAATTGAATGCATATTTTCAAAGTAGTAGCCTATTATATATATTGAATTTTATTATACAATAAGGATTCATATATTTAAAACCCTTTTAAACAGTACTGCATAATTTAGCCAATTATGGTTTAATAGTATACCTCTAAAGACTGGATTTGTTATTTACAGCTGAGTAAAATAAAAAGGGTGTGAAAAGCTGCACCAGACCTCATCTGTTTTGCTAGTTATTTTGAAGTATCTCTACATTCATCTACGCTACTGTGCTGTGGAAATGGGTAGGAATGCCTGTGAGAAAGACAGACATTCCTTCCATCGCTTTCTGTGATGTATGGGGACAAAATGTCATTACCAAGCTAGTGATTTAACACTCTTAAATGCTTCCAGCTGGAATGCTATTCTGCCCCAATGCTAAAAGTGTCATATGGAACTCAACCTTAGTCTGCTGGGCTTTGTGTGCTCTGGTGCACCTGCTCTCTTTCCCTCAGCCTCTCTCTCTCCTTCTCTTGCATTCATGCTTCTCTTGCATTCACACTTTCACTTCCTTTGCTCTTCTTCTCACTGTACATATAGGGCAACAAAACTTGTGAGGTATATTTATGATTAAAGAATTTAACTATAAAACGAATGGTTAACTATGATTACAGAACCATATACAGTATATGTTATGAAGTCAGCACTTTTTGCTTGACTGTGTATGCTGAACATCATGGGACATTTAAACTAAAGTTGAGTGTAATCCAAGTGAAAAACTGAGAAAATCCTGAGGAATTATATTTGGTCCTTTATCGCCATCTAGTGGTGTATAAGTTATAGTCGAGTCCTAAACTTTATGTCATTCGATGACGAAGACGTAATGTGCAGCATGGTTTTCACATTAGACCAACAATGGCCACGTGTGAATCTACATATATTCGTATGTACATGTCGTGTGGATCTGGTATGATTGGAGAAAGAAGTCAAAGAAGGGTCTAGAGGAAATATAGTTTTCAGCAAGTGGCGTTTCTGTAAAAAAGTTGCTATAGCCTACCTTAAATTTTGAGTTGAATCTTGTATAACTTATCAAAAAAGTTGAAAATTTCTATGGTGATGAATTAAAGTAATTTAAAAACATATGTTGTCATCACTTATTGATCATATATTTTTTTTACAGTGTTGTATATCTGTTGTAGACCATATTATATTTAATGCTGGCACATGGAACGTAATTGGAAAAAACTAAAGTGAGACTTTTTCAATCTATTTTGTAGTCTAGGTTTGTATTCCATTCATAGTTACACGTTGTTCACTACTGATAACTGTGTTGGTAAACCAAATGTTTTTTTAAAATGGCATTTGTACTTTTTTTATAATTTTTTATTTTTTACATGGGCCATGCAGGCCATAGAAGCGATGTAAAAAATGAAGGGACACGTTAAAGCAAGTGTCTATGAAAAGTGATGATCCCAAACAGTAGATATGTCTTCTATACACCTCTGCCACAATTAAAGTAGTAGACGCTAGATTTATCTCCTCACTCTTCATAGACTGATATGGTGAAGATAACTCCTGGCAACAGGAGTTCTTGCTTTACTCCAATGTCTGTTTAAGAGACCACAAAGGCATTACTGGTCCCTTGGGATGTGACATGCTTAGTCATGTGGAACTATGCCTATATATTAGCCAGCAATGCACACAAATTAACTATACCATTGTTGACATCAAAGCGAAGTTCTCAAGTCATTACTGCATGTTTGTTCTTTATGCTGAATTCTAATGTTCCTGCACACACAGGAACGCCTAAACAATCACTGCTAATTGGCAGAGGTTAATCACAGGGACACTAAACGTTATAATTCAATGCTATTCTCCCTTAAAGAGAAGAAGAAGAAGGCTGAACTGTCAATGTATGTGCATAGACATGGAAGAATTTATGATAATGAATCATTAGCCTATATCTGATTCAAGGACTTAAGAACTTTCAGGAGACACTTGATAGGATATAACTTTCAAAGATACCATTAACACATTTATGCAATTATATACGCCTATATAGAATGTAATGGAATGTTTGTTCCTATTTGACTGTAAATTAATAATGTTAAGCATGATTTATTATTGAAAAATATTACAAGGCGATCGCCTTCATGAGCCGCACATGTTTAAAAAATACAATTGCTTCGTTTTCTTTTTCATCGTTTAATCGGAAGACTGACTATTTTGTTGATAATTTAGCCTTTTAAAAGACGTTCACGATCATTTTTTTTTCTTGTCCGCAATACGAATTATTGGCCTGTCTTATTTTTGTAAATTGTCTTTTTCGTTTAGTGTTGTTGTGTTCAGTTTCTGCTCATTGTTTTTAAACTATAATAAGTTTTTCCTTGGATTTTCTATCAGTCGTGATGTCTAATGTTAAACGATTAAAAACGACTCATATGTTGCTGTGCTTATAGGCAATTCCCGGTTTGAACGTTCAAGTCCTACCGGGAACATTATTAGCTTATCTGTAGGCTACTTTAATTAAAGGTTTTATGTTACAGTAAAACAGAACAATTCAATTAGCACAGACACAAGATTTATTTTATTCGACGGACTGATATGAGCCTATAATGAAAACAGCCTATTTGCGTTGCAATTGTTTTGTGTTGAATGAAAGGCCAAGTAGGCTGTAAATATACTGACACTATGAATGAACAAAACACACTTATCTATATATTTTTTAAAGTATGCCTAGGCCTATCTTAACAAGTGCTGCTTTATTAGCTTATGACTTTTAGCCCTTGTCAACAAATGGCAGGCGATCAATCAAATGTTTGCATTGTTTTCTGCTCAAAGGCAATCTGATGGAGTAAATGAAAAGCTGGGCACTCCGCGTGTTCGTGCGTGTTTGTCTTACCCTGTGCTTTTTGTGATTGGTCGAAAAAAACTTGCTTGTTCCCCTCCATGCCCACATGAATAAAAGAAGACTGCGAGAGCCTATCGGCGCGCGCGACACCCCTCCTACACCGCGCGCTAAAGTTATCCACTTCAACTACTCCCAACCCCTAAGCAGACTTTGTCATCCAAAACTATCAGACCTTTTAAGAAAACACTGCAAAGAATTAAGTAACCTTTGTTCACTCGAGAGCGTTTGGAGTACCCCCTCCCTGGCGCGCGCTGCATCTTGTTCTTGCGGTAGTTATTTGGCTCATGACCCCCTCCGCACGAAACGACAGTGTTTATCTTTGTTTGATTTTTTGGAGGTTTCACAAACTCATCGATAGTCTGGCTGGATATCTTTTTTTTTTTCCCTTTTTTGAAAAGAGGACTTAAGTGCATTTCTAGTTATTAAGGAAACATTCATCAACAAGTCTGGACTTGCTTTCGCAGTTTAATCATCAGCCTTACTGTGCCTCGTCATTTGTTAATAGTAGAATGTCATCTTTACCGGGAACAGTACCGCGAATGATGCGACCGGCTCCGGGACAAAACTATCCCCGCACTGGATTCCCCTTGGAAGGTTGGTTGGACAGGTGTAGGGTAGCATACCTTCTTTTGTTGTAATTAATTGTTGCAAACAATATCAGGGCTGCAAGATAGGCTACATATTTAGGCCTATTCTAGTCAAAATGGTTTAAATTATAAAAAAATTTTTTAATACTTTAAAGTGTAGCCTAGGCCTATATTTTCACTTGCGAGTGTAGCCTACCAAATTATCGAATGTATGCGTATGTCCGAGATTTCGCATCTGAAAGTTTTTTTCCCCCCTTTTTGTGGCTTTATTACATTTTGATGATCAGCGTGCGATTCAGTGGATCAGAATAATTTTTTTTTTTTTTCTCAGGGCCATTTTCTTGCTGGCAAAGATCGTATTAAAGTGGTTCAAATAAAACTTTAAAATACTACGCCATACCCGTCACTGTATTTGTTGACGTTATCTATAGTGGCGCAAGTGAATCCAGAATGCACAAAGAATTATAGCCTACTAATAATTTGAACAACATGCGAATAATGAAGCAGGTCGAGAGGACCACTCAAGAGCAATCTGTGAAATTACATTAAATGCAAAATTCTCTAGTAGATTTTCTTTCAGTAATTGACAGAAAACACAATTTACAATTTAAAACAACTGCGAATTTCAAACAGCTTGTCAAGAAATGTAAGTAGCAAGAGCATTAAGTTGATTCAATTTTTTTTATTTGCTTTTTTTATTTTTATTAGAAGAATATATATTTTTTTATTTGTTATTGTGTTTTTTTGTAAGACAGATTTCAACTAAAATGTTTTATTCCATTAGTACAAAGTGCTTCTCGTGCAGGCTATTTGATATATTTGTATAGCCTATCAAATATACAAGTAGCCTACCCTATTTATTATTATAACCAACCTATTATTTGACGCCTTTTGACGAGAGAAAAAAAAAAAGGAAAATGTATGTCTGGATTCTTTGCGATAGCTAGCCAAAGTTAGATTTAATTCCCATTTCTCTACTGCAGTTTCAACTCCTCTGGGTCAAGGTCGAGTGAATCAGCTTGGCGGAGTTTTCATCAATGGCAGGCCTTTGCCAAATCATATCCGTCACAAAATAGTTGAAATGGCTCACCACGGCATCCGTCCCTGCGTGATCTCCAGACAACTTCGCGTTTCCCACGGTTGTGTGTCCAAAATCCTCTGCCGGTATCAAGAAACTGGTTCGATCCGTCCTGGAGCAATAGGAGGAAGTAAACCCAGAGTAAGTTTATTATTATTATTATTATTAGCTGGGTATTTTGTATTTTGTGCATTTTATTTGTCTAGCTTATGAATTATTTCATTTTAAAACCTACGTTTGAGAAAAGATGATAGCATATTAAAAGTAAAAGGAAGAAAAGGATATTTACACTGAGCACGTTAATGTAGGCTAGGCTACAATTTGTTCTAATATTTGTTCTTTTTTTTCCTCTTCACCCACACTTTCTATTTTTCCATTCTCTTTGAATCTCCTCTCCTTTTCTATCAAACACAAAAGCAGGTGGCAACACCTGACGTGGAAAAACGAATCGAAGAATACAAGCGCGAAAATCCCGGCATGTTTAGTTGGGAGATTCGGGATAAACTGTTGAAGGACGGTGTGTGTGACAGAAGTACAGTTCCCTCAGGTGAGGCCTCATCTGGTAAGCAACCCCCTTTTTTTCATGTCCTCCAGCGTAATTTCTATCACAATCATTTTGTACATAATTTAACAAATTGAACAGAAAATAAAAATAGATTATTTTTATTATTATTTGTAGGCTATAATAGTTTATATTAATTATAAATTACAAGTATAGGTAATGTTGACGTTATTATTATTATTATTATTATTATTATTTCCCTACTATAATAATTATTATTATTTTAATTATCCCATCAGTAAGTTCTATCAGCCGGGTTCTACGTGCGCGTTTCGGCAAAAAAGACGATGAGGACGATTGCGACAAAAAAGATGACAGTGGGGAGAAAAAAACCAAGCACAGCATTGACGGCATACTGGGAGAGAAAGGTAAATCATTTAAATTGTCTTCTGATTGTAGGCTATATGCAGAAGAAGAAAAAAAAAAGAAAGAAAAGAAAAACACCTGACTACTTGTTTAAATAAACTTTGCGCTTGAGTTTATTGGGCATCTGTTAAATCTGCACAATAAATCGGTGTGTGCTTTTTGTGTCAGTGCTCAGCGTCTTTCCCATCGCTTGAGATTTCTCTGCTTGTTCAACTGTCATTTAGTAATTTGATTTAGTGTGTATTTATACTGGCTCTGACGGATGGTATTTAGGCCTTGATCTATTTGTATAACAGACTCATTTGATTTGACGCCGAGGAAACGGTAACTGACAGATGACCGATGTGGCAATCAATATCAATTACAGCCCATAAGTTCAGCATTGCCCGCTGGTTCTCGCGATAATTCGGCACGCTTATTCGCACGTTAACAGACCTTGCATCTTGGCAAAGAGTAATGAGCATTTCCCCTAACAACACTGTAATAATATGAATAATTTTTAGGTGGTTTCGATTTTATTTTATTTTTTCACTATTATGAAATAACACAATAGTTTATTTTTTGAGCTATTGTCTATAGGCTATAGCCGTGTCCATTGTTTTATCTCGGTAGAATAATTAACCACAAAAAGACAAGTCGTATTGTTTGCTTAAAATTATAGTGCTAAAAAATATTGTCGTTTTGAGACAGTCGCTTTTTTTTTTTACACTTGAAGATGAACCTCAGTCCAAAGATCTCTGCTTCACTGAAGTTCTTTTGGAGCGAGGAATCTAAAGCAAGGCTTCGAAAGAAGGAATGAAGCCTTCCTTTCACATTCAAAAACCCGTAAAGGGGGGAAAAACTTTTAACAAAAGGCCAAGAGGAGGACTATAGAGAGATGAATTATTCAATACACCCTGCTGGTAGATAGTTTTGTAATATTATGGAATCGTCTGTTGGAATAGAATGAGATTTGGAGGGTGCAAAATGTTTTATTCTTGTTTGGAAATGCCCACTGCTCTTTTTGGAATCACCATTGTGTTTCTATAGCTGACGTTTAGAGAGGTGGTTTGGATAGGAGGTGCTCGGCTCGTCATTACGCTATTACGTTATTTCAATATTAAAATTAATGCAACATTAATCGGTTATTGGTAGGGTAGGCTATAGGAAATTCGTCGGTTTTATTCGTATTCAATCATTTATTTATTTTTATTTTTTTTACATGGAATAATAATGTTTTCAATTTTAAAATATGGCAAAAGGCTTTTTTTTTTATTCAGAGGATGCGTTCTGCACTATTTAAAATGGCCTTTAACATGACTGTGTGCTCGATTGATCTCAAATTTGTATCGTTTTAGAACCCACGTTTGTGTTTACGCGTATGTGTGCGTGCGCGCGCAAACTCAAAACCCTCATACAACCTCTGTGGACTTTATTCATAGGCCAGCAGGAGCCACAGCTATTGGATTACGGATATGCGAAGTGACAATCCGTGATTAGAAATTTTTGCCATTGCCTTAAACGCTGTGGGTTGAGAATATGAATAGGCCTATTTGAAACTTATGAATGCATGCATTTCTGCTAGGATTCATGAATAATTTGTGTAGCCTAAATATCAGCAGCCTAATGTTTATTTACATCTCCAAATTTACTCCACATTTGTCTTACATTTTGTGAAATGTCTTTTCACATTTAGCTTTATCCAGTGTCATACAAGAGAGATGGGGCTAAAGTGCAATATTTTTCAAGACTTAAAAAGATTTTTTTCTCAGGGCTTGTTTCACTTGATCATCCAACTGGCATTTAATAATGTTAAGACTTATTAGAGTTCGTAATGAAAACGTGTCTTTTGAACAAGCGGCTGTGTTGGAGATGGGTGTAATAGCTCACAGGCATAGCAAGAAACTTATTTATCCCCAATCAGCTCTCACTGCCTGAGTTCCAAGCACAACGTTATTTTGAAAGGTTTTAAAGCAGATTAAATTGAGCCTTTTCTTTCTCTTCGCTTTCATCTTTAAACGGCCCTCACTGGCTAGCCTTCGGCACAATTTCTTGTGATTTTTTTTCTTTTTCTCACACTTGTTCGTATATTTGTTTTATTGTATTTTTTGGTCTATTTTAGTTGATTTGACGCACAAATACATGGCAAATGAATGAGACCCCAAGCAGACTATTTGTGGACAAATTGGGCAGTTTTGTATTACTATGGGTGTGAAATTATTGAACAAAGAGAAGTGAGTCCTGGCTTCATAACCAAGCCAAAACTCCACTCTTTGTCTATAAATGGGTCTAATCATGCTGGTTTAAAACATAAGTCTGTCTATTTAGTAACTTCTGAAATGAGCTGCCCCCAAAGCATACCTGTCATTTTGTAGGCTATTTAGCGAATTTTCACAGTTGTTGTGCTCCTATTTTTCACGTTCTGACATTCACATAACCCTTAAATCAGTGTTTGAATCTGAGTATGAAAGGCGGCGAACATGTGGCGCTTTAGCCTTCTCGACCAATAAAATGTCATTTGACCCATAGAAAAATTTGTCGGCCAATTAATGGAGATTGACTGATTTGCCCATTTGACATCAGTTGGTTAAACCAATTGGCGTTTAGGGACTAATCCCACGAACGAGAAAAAAAAATCGTTTAAGCAAATCGGTGAATTACGTGCATTTCTTAGTGTGTTTTTTTTTTTTTTTGCTGTGTGGCGGATAGGCATATTTGCCTTCACGTGCTATAGGAAATGTCCTACTTCCCACTTCTGAAGTCGTGATTACGAGCTCATCGCATTCAAATTTTGACTTGAGAGGGCGTTCATGTCCAATTTTTTAACAAGGAAACTAGTAGGTTATTTACGATAATTCCGATAGCAGATGAAGGCGGCATTGATGAATGTTTAATTAGCATTCGTCATTCCTTTCGAGAATGCTGCAAAAGACCAATTACATCGAAAGAATGCAAAGTGTTGGCAAGCGGGTAGTTCCCAGATATTTGTAGAGAAACCGAAGTTACTGTATACTTGAGACTTTGAAATAAGCTTCGTTTGAAGAAAGAAGACCATGGGATGAGTCGAGAGACCACTTCAAACAAATCCATCTGGAATGGGGGGGGGGGGGGGGGGGGGGGGAGAAAGAGAGGGAGATTTAGTGAAAGTATGGGGAAGTTATTTAGCTATTAATATTTTTTCCTCAGGCATCGAGAGTCACTCCATCTGCACTTTCTCGCAGCTATTTGGCTGGGCTGAAATTGAGGGAGACCCAAATGTTGGGAAGAGATAACACAATCATCACAGCCGCGGTCCTGCGCTGTGCATCAATGTATTAAACTCGGATTAACCTCCCCTTTCCCCTACACTGCTATACCCAACACATTTCATTGGAAGTTTGAGATGGGGGGCGTTTTTTAATAATAATAATAATAATAATAATAATAATAAATAACTATTCATATTAATATTTATATTATTATTATTAGTATTATTATACAATACAGTATTCAAATATATTCACAGAATTATAGTTCAATACAAAATACGTTAGAATAAGTTCATGTATTATGTGTTTCACTGTATGTACTTACACTGTTAGTAGACATAATTTATCAAAGTAAAATGTAGGCTATATATGTTGTAACGTGGACACTGCTATAAGCGTTTCCTGCTATTCGAATGCTTAGCAGATGTTATTAAAATGCACATATATGCCTAATATGATAAAACTGTTGTTGGACAGAAATGAGAGACAGTAAGAATTCTGCCGAATAATAGAACAAGTCTGGCGTTTGTATAAGCAATCTCTTCGCAAGATCATCGTCTAATGATGAGACTATGCTGTGAAATATGCTAATCCAGAGATCATGACACCAGAGCGCCTGTTTAGTGTCAGCGGCATTGCCTCGTGAAACATTTGCAGTGTAACTGAATTACATGCTAGTTAACTTCAGTCCTGCACTTTGCTGAGGAAATTATTTTCCAAACGTACACCCAGGATGCAGTTCATACAAAAATTCGGCCTGCACCAAATCCAGGTCTTTAATTCGTGGAACGAATCGAATGTCGGAAAATGTCGAATACAGTTTCTGTTTTCCAAACATCTTGACAGCTTTTAAAAATCATCTCTTACACCTCTCTCCTTGAAATTGTTTTGGGATCGTTTTGATAGATTATTTCCGTCTATCATTGATTAAATAGCATGTTGTATGTGGATTGTTTAATAAATATTTCTAAATATTGTGTACGGCAAAAATTGTCGAGTCAAAGTGTCTGAATAGCGTCATATCACAGCCAGTCTTTAAGAATATAAATTTGACGTTAATCATTTAGAAAATGTCAAAAGATTGCGTAAGTCCCCTTGAACAGAATATTAATATGCAATTATTTTCAACAGCTTTGCTGACCTGTTAACCTGGGGCGGATCCTATACTAGATGCAATGAAGAGGATTTTGTGTGTTTCAGATGTTTAAGGGAGAGAGGAAGAAAAAAAAATAGAAAGTAGGTGCAGAAAAGTCGAGGCGTCTGGAGGAAATTGAGAGGCTTATAGTCTTTGATCCTTGGGTGCTTTTTCTTATCGGAAACATTGGTGGTGACACCACGACAATGGGAGTTCATCATATTACAGACTGCCAGTGCTGCTTTCAAGACGGCCTGTCTATTAATTAAAATATTTCTTGCCATGTGGGACAAGGACTATCTCAGCGCATATAGGCGAATGGCTTTTGGATATCAGCTGTTTTTCTCTTTATTATTATTATTTTGTGAAAGGGACAATCTTACATTTCGGTATAGGCTACTTAGTGAAATTCATATGTCCACTGTAGAAGACATGGCGATTTTTCCCCCTTCTCATAAAAAGTAAGCGCACAATCCTTTTCCACTCAATAACAATCAAAACTAATAAAAATGAAACCAATACGTTTTCAATTAGGAAGTCCTGACATACCTGCAACCTCTAGGATGTTTTGGGCAATCATACAATTAGATGTCAGAGATTTGCACTGTGCTATAGAGATGAGGGGGCTGGCATCCTGTTAGAGCAGAAGAACAAAACGAACAAACGACTAGGGAAAGCTCCTGCTGACACTAATAAATGTATTGGCCTCCGGGCTTCCTATGTAATGTCACAAAAGTGTTTTTGATGCCCTGGACTCGCCATCGCTTTTGCGCTGTATACGGTGCCCTGTATAAGTGGAAGAGCACGGGACTCTTGGTGACCCCATGTAAAAACCTAGATGTTTCATTCATTAGTCCAAAAGACATTTAAATACCATTTCGAAATCAACATCGCGGATCGGTTGAGAACTAGGCTATGTAAATAAGCCAGTTGTTACTTTATTTCTGAAACTACGTGAATGTAGCATGACATAATATTTTATATAATATTTTATACATCATATTTTATAGCAGGCTGTAGCTGCAAAATATTAGGAATATATTGAGTAGCCGCGAGTAAAAATAACACGACTAAATTGTCATATAAACGCATTTCAACAATATTGGATATGCGTAAAAATCTGACGGAATTATTGGCAAAAAAGGCAATTAATATATGTAGGCTATGCTTTAATTGCCTCTTATGGGTGTTCAAATTAAGGAAACAAGCAAAGACTTGCAAACGTTCAACATACGACTCGACTTGTTGATTTTGATCTTATTGTTCGTATCGCTTTCAAACCAGCTTTAATGGCCTCTTTGGGAATACAAATATACGAAAAGAGGAGTTACCAAAGTGGAAGAGGGGGGGTTGAATCGGGGGAATTGCTGCCCACTCCTTTACCATGGAGTGTTCAGTAGCCATTCCTTAATCCTTCTTTCATTTTTGCCGACAAATGCCAAGAATCCTGTCTGGAGACCCAATGGGAGACTGATCATCTAACAAAAGGGAATCCTTCCACAAAGAAGGAGTGCCAAACGTGGTTCAGGGCACTCATAAACAGACCAAAGGAAAAGTAACCATTTGTCGATAGATCTATAACTTTTTGAGGACACATGTTGAAACGGATAGGTCCACGTATACGTGTTTTGGGCAAATGAGAATTTGCTCCGACATTTTTTATCCACTGCAGGTGTCCGTGTACAAATGCGCTAAATAAACACTATTAATGTAGGGTCATTGAATAGACAAAAATAACGGGATTGGCTCTGTTTGAAAATGGAAGTCGAAATAGCCTATTGGGCATAATGTGTAGCCTATTTATTTATTTTTAAGAAAAAAAAGAAAAAAAGTATGGCTCTGTTATTTTATAAATCAAATTTAAATAAGCAAAAATTAAAAAGCGAACATTTTTGTCTATTTCAGTGTTGTTGTTTTTCTGGCCTGAAGTTTAGACTAATTTGTAGTAAACGTTTTTACTTGACCTATAAGACAAAAAGTAGCCTACTTGAATTCAAGCTGCTCTGACTAAAATCCCATCAAGATTTGCATAATGGAGGCCATTAATTATCATTTAGCTCATTAATTAATGTAGGAACAAATCGACCATGTGATGTTAGAGAGTTTAAACCATGTTTCAAGGTGCACCTCTATCAGTTTCATTAAAAAAGTCAAGTCCTCCATTCTTCTGTGAATTAACTTTTGTTCCTTCAGCGGTTTGCTTTTTTGTTTGACCAAAAATTATTCTGGTGTCTGACAGCCCTCTTTCCTGATTTAAAGACAGTCACTTCAAAAGGGAGAAAGAAAAGGGGAAAGCCAACCGTCTGTTATTTTGTGTCTTTGGCCTCTCTGCGTAGGCTATTCAGGCAAGTTGATGAACTCCTCCAAAAGTTTATTAAGAGGAGCAAAACAATGGTGTCTAAAGCCTTTAGGCAGCCAAAAGAGACAGTTTATAAACTAGCTGCCATTGTTCCTCAAAAGCAGATGCATGAATACCTTTGAATGGGCTCCCTCAAACTGACACGATCAAGCTAGACAACAGCATGTTAAAAGGAACTGCCTTTCTTTCTGCTGCCCAGATTTGTATTTCTCCTGCATTAATGTACATCTGCGGTAGGAGGGGTCCAAGCTGGACGAGCTCAGTCCCAGTCAATACCCAAACCCACAGCCCTTTGGGCTGTTTGAAGTAAAGTCCTATGTTCTGCACGCCCTCAGTGGGCTGCAGGTGTCACAAGCCTGAGAGAAATATGGTAATCTAAGAGCACAAGAAAAGAGTCACCCTCCTTTTGACATTTTAAACAGAGCATTTTCCAAGTGAATGACTTGAAATTGCCTGTTTGTAGGATTTGAATTTTGTCTTAATGCAGGCAATGGGATTTATAGGGCTTCCATGTAAAGGTTTAAGGTTTCAAAATGTAGACACGCGGTGTGTTTAATTTTTCAACTTTAATGCCATATCTGGTTAAATAGCACTGTTTAAATGAATTAGGAATCTACATTTGACCAAATAATTTAATAGATTCGATTGCTTTATTTTCAAATACTTGTTTGCAATTAAAAGAGCACGAGACACAATGTTTATTTATTTAATGGTTTAGATTATTGGCAATGTTTGTCTTTATTTTGAGTTTATTGTGATGTGCATTTCAGCTGTGAGTTTACAGATCAGGTTGAGGCAGTTTGATGTTGAAAACAAATAAAGGGCCAGAAACTTTTTCTCTTTCTGTAACTTCTTTGTTTTATACTATAGCATTCATTTATACCCTCCGGTTGTCTTCTCTGTGTTGTTTTCAAGCAGCCTTGTTTACTTGTCCCTTTACGCAAACAACATATCATGTCTATATTGAGTTATTTTTTGAGGACCCATAAAGAGGCCAGTGAAAGCCGAGGAAGCATGCATTGCTTTCTGTCTGGCACGAGAAGTATAATTGCATTCTCCTCCGGTCCACAATGTTGACTCTGTTTAGACATGAATCAAAGCAATTTAGTTTTGGCAAAAAAATGAGAATGGCTTTCACATTGCCAGCTCCAAAAACAAGTCTTTCAGAAACAGAGCGATGTGTACAAACAAGTGTTTTCCTCATTACAGATGTTTTGTGTAATTGTAATGGATAAGATTCTATGTTTGTAAGGGATTGATAATGAAAATGTATTTAATTCCTTCATTGCAGCACTTTGTTTACATCAGTATATTTTAATAGCTGTATCAGCTAACAAGTTGATGAATCTCTCTGGGATGAAATTACATCTATTGTGAAAATATAGTATATGCACTATAATAATATAAAACTGTTGATTTGATTGGTGTTTTAGTCTTGAGCAATAATTTAGTCACTTGATCTTAATTGTTCATATCGTGTTACTCAGTCTGGCACAAGATAAAAAGTCAGTAGGCTACAGTAATATAAGGTTACATTCAGTGGTGTAGTCTAGTTTTTTGTAGTGAGTATACTCTAATATAACACCCCCAGCTCCCCCCCCGCCGCCGCATACTCACCCAGCCCAGGGCGTCACCCCATAAGCACCACCACACTCACTAATGCATACGGTATGCATCGACATGTAATTGAGAGCATTATGAAATATTAAGTGTTATCAACTTATTTATTTGTTATATGAATATGGTCCCTGAAGCACAGGTTTTATCAGTTGACAATTATCAACAATTTAAAAACATTATAGGCACAAATACAAATTTACTTTTAGAAATGGTGTTTTTGAAAAAAATGTTATTTTAAAATACATTTTACTGTGCAATTCCTTTCTAATTAATTTGAGTTAGACCGAACTTTTATTTTGGTGGGTTGTAGACATTTGAGTTTCTGTGTGTTTTAATAAACTATTATTATTATTATTAGGCCTGAAGTATACTCTGTGCAATAGTAATATATTTCTGTTATAATTTCTTCAAGTTATACAGAACTTTTATTTTGACAGGTTGTCGTAAAGACATAACAGTTTCTGTGTGTATATGAAACGAATGAATGACGATAGTTTTATCAAATGAAATGGTGAAATTCTCATCAAGTGACTTTCATAGCAGCTCTGCGATGAAATGCACATGTGTAGCTTACATCATGTCTCAATACAGTGAAACGCTGAAAACACCACGAGCGTGAGTCACGCGTGCTTCTGTGTGTGTGTGTGTGTGTGTGTGTGTGTGTGTAGTGGAGCATACACTGAGCGCTCATTCCCAGAGACGCGTAGAACAACTGCAGTCTCTTTTAGCTTTAATATTCATAGACACTACTAGTCCATATCGAGATTTGATTCATTGTACAGCAGCTACTTTTGATTTATTCATTCAAAAATAGCCTAATTCCGTGACGGTCTGCTTTATATATCAAGTTCCATTTGTGACTGGATTCCGCGATTCGATCCGTCGCTTCGCAAACACAGACGGGGTGAATTTATGAATGAAAGTGTGAAAGTTCTGACACAAAACGAAGTTGATACGTATCCTCACGCTTTTTTTAAGTGGGTATACGCAAATCCTTGGCCTTTTCTAGTGGGTATACGGCGTATACCTGCGTATCACGTAGACTACACCACATTTACATGATAGCGATGCACTTAAAACGGAAAAGGTTTTCCTTCGCGTTTTTCGCGTGCAGACGACAACGTTGTCAAAACGATCCTCGTTCACACGGATTCGCGAAAACGACTAAAAACGCTGTATTATGCATGCTAGGCCAGTAGGTGGTGATGCCACTTTGTAAAGAAACACTATGCGCCTATTGAACACGTAATATGCGCATTGCTTCACCGTTTTGAAAAAAAACATGTTTTTGTAGTTTACACGGAAACGATAACTGAATAATTTTCAAAAACGTGCACTTTGAACCCCGTTTCAAAACATTGCATTTTCAGGCCCCCAAAATGACACTGTTTTGTAAATGACGTTGTAAAAAACGTTTTCTGTTTTTAGTTGAAAATGGTGTTATGTAAAGCCCTTTAAAAGGTCTTTTAACCCTAAAATTCTCATGATGGAAGTTAGATTTTAAATCTAAAGACCATGATTACGAATAACTGTTGGCACTTCCATAATAATATGTTCTGGTAACAAAAAAAAACCCTTAGAAATCTGTCCAGTTAAAGAAGCATGGCCCATTTTATAGGTAACAGTAATTAAGTGAGGAGGGCAATTGCGCTGCATCAGTCCTGTGATTAGTGCCGAACCACATGGTCCAATGGCTTAAAAATCAGCGTCAGCCCACGCTACTTATGGCCATAAAATTTCTCATTTTATGCTCTTTAGCGGCTTCACCCCGAGATTCTTCATTAGCTTTATTTATATGTGTGTTTTGCACTCACACAAAGACAATAAACATGTTCCTAGAGTGTTGCAAATCAGAAATTTGCTCAGATTTTTCCACCAACTTAAATGGTGAATGTGCTGGGCAGTGTGAGAGCAGCAGAGGGGCCGGGCAGCTGTGAGGGAGTCTAGCCCGCTCCCCTCTCCCCATGCTGGCTTCAAACAAGGCACTTGTCGTACATTTTTAACTAATGGGCTTATTTATGCAGCCATTGTCAGTTTTTCTTCAGGCTACTCTTTCCACATGGACTTTTTTCTCTCACCCTGCAGTATACAAAAGCAAGTAGCCTACTGCTCACAGTTTTTTTGCATCTCTTGATATGAGATTTGTCATTTCAAAACTGTTCTGGGTGCAGCGTTGAGTTATTATGGCCCCCCATTGAATTGTATTTAGCGGGTTTGCACGTAAAGACATCAGAGCCCCTCATTTATGTTATAGGGTCTGTGTTTTGACAGACCGCTCAAAGAAAAGCTTACCTCTTCTTTAAGATGCAATATATAGATGCATTTCAAATCACTTTTTCTTCATCTCTGACTATTTATTTGCTTTTCTTTAGGAAATATGATTATGGCTTTTTATTATTATTTATTTTCACTTTTGGCATTTGTATTTAAGCCCTAGGCTGTCCACTTAAAGCTCACATTGATATATTAAGATTTATTTCCCATAAGCTAAGTCAGTGGTAAAATTGACATTCAGCATTTTTTTTGTTTATGCAACTGTTTTATCTCAAGAAGAGACACACGCCACCGCTGTGGGAAAAGCGGATGAAGGCTTTGCATTTAATAAATGGTAGTTTGCTAAGACATAAAGCCATGATAACACACACATCTTTGTGAGGATGGAATTAAGTTCAGCTGCAGTTTTACTGTAAGTATTTACAGGGAAGGCCTCACATGGAGAAGCATAAAGTTTTCTGCAAATTTACTTTATTGCAGTAATACAAGGAAACTTTTATCTGAGGCCAGTGGATATTAACAATGGCATTTTGTGTCAGAGCTGGTTCTAATATTTATGACTGGGGAACTAAGAATAGTTGACTCAAAAACAGAAAATTAATTTGTCATTCCACCTGTATGACTTTGTTTTTTTCTTCTGCAATGAAAGAAAATGGGCCCAAAATGACATTGTACCACATTAACTTTTATTGTACGAACAAAAATGAAAATTTTCAAAATATATATATTTTTTTGTTCTTGAGAATAAAGTAAAGATTATTAGAGTACGTTTTACAAGAAAACACTATTGCAGTCTTTCTTCAATTTCGAGATTAATTTACTGTTTTACTTGCCATTTCTTTGTGATTATTTGTGGGTATTTACTAGCAATTTCTGGGTGAAAATTGTTTTAAAGTAAATCCTACACCACATTTTTTTTTTTCAGTTTGAAACAATATGAAGATGAGTAAATTCATTTTCTGCTTATAATGTATCATGTGGGGCAGTTAAAATCTTACATGGTGTACAGATTCCTGTTCCAACTGAAATGTGCTGAAGGATGAATTATGCTCATTTTTCAGTCCTCTCTGACACACACACACACACACACACACACACTGTAGTTTAATAAGCTATAGGCACGGTAGGTTAAATGGCTGATTTTGTCGTCTTTCTCACCTTTTAGATATTTGATTAAGTTCCACGGTGCTGATTGCTTTTGACCTCAATTAGCGGGATCTCAATCCCAGGAAATGAAAACTCAATATGAAAAAGAAAGAATGAGATGGGAAGTAAACGGACACCTGCCTTTCAGTTTCTCGCAGCTAGAAACTAAATTAGAGCTCTCTCCGGCTTCCATTGACCAAGTTAAGTCAGCACTTCCCAACAAATTGACAGCGCTGCACATATCTATAAAGAAAACCCCCCGCCTCCCAATTGCCTAAAGATATTTTAAGAACCATTTCAGAGTTGTTCTTAAATAGCAGTGTAGCGAAATACAGCAGAACAGATGTGATCTTCACATTGATGTTCTGTGTGGATCTGATAACTAAAGCAAAACATGATTTCTTTAACATGATATCCAAAGTAGGTCTTATTAATCCTAACATATTCCATGTTCCACATTCTTTATCCTATCTGTCAATAGTTATAGTTTCATTGTCAAAACTCCCTTTCAGTCACCACATTCCAGAACGTTCAAAACCCAAGAGACACAAGCCATCCTTGGAGTCTCCCTCTCGCTGTCTCCCTGCACTGCCACCCCCTATTCCCTGCTCCTAAATGGATTCATATTCAGGCAGCATTTTCCAGTGGCGCTTGGGCACAGAGAGTCAATATGTCAGCATTTATTGATGCCCTCAGAGCTGCACAGGGTTGTCAGGCCTCTTTTCAGGCTTAAATGGCCCCCTAAGGTGCGTCTTCTATTGGGCCTGAAAGGCCACGGAGGCCCCCGAGTCTCTCTGTTGTTTAAGGTGAGCACACTCTCACACAGGCATGCTGGACAAAAAGCCCACTGAGCCTTCATACACATGACAGGACCTATAAAAGAGCATCACCCATCACCTCTCCTTCACATCTTCCCTCTCTTTCTCTCAAATGTTTTTGAATGCTAAAAAAAGAAAAGAGGGCTAATTGTTTGTTGTGGGAGCCAAAATTACGCCGCTTTCCCTCTTTTATTCCATGGAAAGAAATTAATGAATGTGAAGCAGAAAGCAAATCTGAACTGAGCAGGACCATTGTGTTTTGGTTTTGTAGCATTCAGGAAAAAAATCAATTCATTACGGTTAACGGTGTTATAGTTTTTAGTGTTGAATAATAAATGCTATTAAGTTTGACCATCATCAGTTTTTCAGCATTGTAATGTATTTGATTTGATTAATGTTTGGAATAACCCAAATGAATTAGTAACATCACCATTACTTTTGCTCATACTTTTACTATGTCAATTCCTAATCACATAGGTATTAAACTGTGGCACGTAAATAACTTATCCTACACTGTGCTGCAAACATAAATGATTCATCAAACTGTGTGGCTTTTTAAATCAAATTTATGATTATTGGACAATAAGGCAGTGAAAACAATCCCCTTGACTGACACTGAAGAAGGGTCCTCAGTCATATGTATGGCCCACAATATCATAGAGACTATGGGATGGCATCTTTTGACTTGGGCCAGTAAGTATACCACATAGCAACCAACTTACAGCAAAATGAATACACCAAAAGTCTGCACTCTAAAAATCTTTTATTATAGACAGGAGATAAAGTTGAAAAACGTTTCGGCTCTAGCCAAAAACTGGAAATACATTTTCTGTATTTAAATTTGGGTGATTGGGTAATTGTACTCCTTATGCTGTTCAGGGTGTCGTGTTTAAAGATGATAAACCAGTTGTAGTACAATTTTTAAGCAATGAGCCGCCACAAATTTTACTTATTATAATAATTATTAATCATAATTTTTGGTCACTGTGTAATGCATCTACTCTGCTAACATGTTTACTTGTAGTCCATGTTGTGTGTACGAAATAGACACTGATATAGTCGTGTAACGCGTCATTGATCACTGTTTCGATCAATGATTTAGGCTAAACGGAAAATGATTTTTTGTTGTTGCAGTCAAATTGGTTTTTGGTTATCAAAATGTAGGTGTATCACTAATGGTAACTACCTAGAACCTCCTTGCATTGTGGAGACTGGCAAACACCACAGACATTTTCTTTAGGTTATGGTTTTTATAACTTTAAATCGCAGAGATTGTTTGGAAGCAAGAGCAAATTAATGTGTAAGCGGCAGCAAGAATATATCTATACAGTATTTTATTCATATAGCCCGAGAGTGCAGATATGTTTGGATGACAGTTTGAACGAAACAGCAGTTGTAAATAGATCCACATATGAATGTATACGTGTAATAATTTAGAAATAAATGGGACAATGATTGGTGTGATTTACCCAGTTGGACTCTCAAAGATGAGTACATATGTGTCTGAAACAAGGAGGCCAGTTGTGTGCCTCAGAAATACCGGACCAACCTGAGTACAATATTGTTTTGAGAGCCAACTCTGATGAAGACAAATGTGTAAATGTGTGCTACCATGCTAAGCTTAGTGGAATGTGCAGCTGTGGACGAACACTTTACCCGAGGCCCTTTAGTTCTTTACACAGAAACTGTGGCAGGAAAGGTTAGGGCGAGGGAGAGCGAGAGCGAGAACGAGGGAATGAAAATAAAAAGACAACAGAGAGGAGAAAGAGGTCTGAGTGTGGCCGTGATGATGAATATCCCATCTGCTCACAGGCTCATCGGTGATGGAAATGGTCTGAAGGCTTATGTTGGGTGGTCATGACTTCTCTTTGGCCTTAGTCACTCCTCACCCGTAACGGTTAATCACTGTCCGCCGTGTAGCCTCTCGGGGAGTTTTATGCCCAGCTGTCAACAAAAAAAGCTCAGTCAGGTTGGCTGTATGAAGCAAATCTACGTGAATCAGTTTGAAAGTGTTACAGCCACTCTTCTGGTTCAGTTTCACCAAAGGGCTTTTAATCGAATTCCTATTCAAGATATATTAGGCCAATTCTCCTCTGATTAACTGCCTTTGATGTGTAAGTGCTTCAAATCAGGTTGATCCCATGGGGCACGTTCACTCTTAATAACTGAAGGGATGCAAAGAGACAATTTTAAGTTCGTAAAATAATAGGATTTGGGTTCTTGTCAGAGCTTGTTTGAATGAAAACATCGCTCATTTGCTGTCAGATTATCTTGTTCGGTTCGAAAATCATGCCGTGTTTTTGCATCCTTTTGCTTGAAACATATTGAGTTGAACAATATCCTGGGAACCCTGGAGGACTACATGGATAAAGGAGTAATATTCACAGGGAATTTTTAATTAAGCCCACATTTTAAGATAAAAACATTTTATCAGCGTTCCTTCAACTTTTTAATAGATTTACGAGTGTTGTCTTATTGTAATTAAATGTTCCTGTTCTTTTCCGATTAGTGGTTTGGCCAAAGCGCTCTTTTTATTTTTAAAACCCAGTTTTTGCTCTATTTACCTTTTATTCAAAAGCTTTCGCTGCTGTCTGCTCCAGGCCATCAGAGACAAAATGTTTCATACTCTGTTATATTTATGCCGCAGCACATTCGACAGATCTGGGTACTTGCCATGGTCTCATTCGTGTGATGGGACCCAGCATGTCAATCGCGGGATCTCGCAGAGACAAAGATGAGGTCCAGGTTTAGACGCATATCTGCATCAGCGTCTGTTTCATTTCCATAATCCTGTCCTCATTATACTACGAGTAGGAGAGCGATAGATGCTGACCTTTAGCAGGAGAGTGCTGTCAAACTTATTCTGGTTTTATCTGTCTCTGCAGGGCTGGCTGAGGAGCAGCTTGTGGGTTTTCTGTTATGGCAGCTAAATGACATCGTAATTGTTGTGACAAGGGCAGAATGAGATGTGGCAGAAAACATAGTCATCAGTCATGCAGGGACCACTGCATCAAGCTTGTAGACTTTCAGATTGGGTTTCTTAGATTTGTCCCCCTGATTTTCATTCATCTGTCTGAAGGTAAAAATGTGGGGAAACCGAGAAGCTGATGGCTTGTCTCGAAACAAATCTGCTTTGGTAATTGTGGCTGGATATACACTATTTAGAAATCATTGTAAAAGGCTGATTTGTTGCTCACGAAACATTTCTTAACAATGTTGAAAATTGAACGAATTAAAAGTTCAAAAGAACATGTGATTGAAGTAGAAATCCTTTGTAACCTAAACGTCTTTGCTGTCACTCTTGGTCAATTGAATTCCATTCTGAATAAAAGTAATAATATCTTTAAATAAAAAAATTGTCCCCAAACTTTTAAATGGTAGTCAAGTTTGATCTTCTACCACAAGTAGAGGATTGACTGGATTCACTGGATTATTTATTCCACAAGTTCACTGGATTATTTATTCACCCTCATGATTTTTTCATCTGTTGAAATTAAATTAAGATATGTTTTTTTTGTCTATATGGCAGTTTTGTTTTGGACCCCATTGACTTTCATTGCATGGACAAAAACATTCTTCACAATTTCTTCTTTTGTGGTCCATAGAAGAAAAGAAATGCAGGTTTGAAACGGCATGATGGTTTTTCTTTCTGGGTAGTTACTAGTGCTAGCAGCATGTAGGGAAGAAAAATAAATTCCATGTTGTGTCTTCAATGAAAGTGGTGGCTACCTTTTGGAAAAAAACAATCAGTATAGATCACTGCACCAGCCTTAAGTGGTCGTCATGGCGAGTCAAAACCAAATCACTTTGTCACAATTTCTCCAAAACCAACAAAAGGATTTAAAGAACATGAGTTCCAATATATATGTATACTTGAGTATGTTTTTAGCTGAGTGTTTGGATGAGGGGAGAATTCTGGCAAAATGAATCTTAAAAGAAAAGGCAAAGGAATTGATTTAATTAATGCGGCCTCATGTCCTACGGCCATGTGTAATCCGTCGAGAATTCCTGAGCGTGAGCTCTGGGAGACAAAAAGACATCTACCAGAGGACTCCTCAAGTGGCCTGTAATGAGAACCTCCCTGTAATCCCATAATTCCTTGTTTAATTAAAAGACAGAGCTGGCCTGGAGTCGAAGCCACTTTGATGGCTCTTTCATTGTTGGGCTTTTGTTTGGAGGCTATTTTTGGGACTTTCTGTCCAATCGTCCAACAAACAAATATAGTGACTTGCAAACATATTCATTCTGTAATCTGGTGTTGCCCTTGGTTAGCATTTGTTGTTGTAACCAAACCAATGTCAGGTGACACTGGCAAAGAAAAAACATGACATTTTGTTTGACTAGAAATGTAAAATCTGGGGAATAAAAAAAACTTTTTTGGTTAAATGAATAAAACCAATTTAAAAAATTTTCAAACATGATTTTTTGTAAGAATTTATATTCCTCAAGGTGCCCTATGGTGTAGAATCAGAATGAACTGATCTGCTGTCATCTACAAGTTTTACTGTCATTGAATTACTTCTCAAATCCCAGTTGTGTTTCACTTAGCCTGAAAAACCAGTTCTTACTCTACTGAGTCTTTCCAATGACCCTGGTAAAAAGTGGATGTTTAGGGTGTAAAATATATGTTCTGAAGCTCACTGTTAAATTGTGTAGGGCTGGGCTTTGATATAGGCTAGATTTCCTGATTCAATTAAATAATGTATAATGTCCATTTTGTTAATTTTATTTTGAAGGAATACTCATTCTGCTAATGCTATAAAGTACACAGAGAACACACACTCTTAAACAAAAGGTTACAAATTTTCACAGCAAAGCCATAGAATAGCAATTTTCAGTACCCCAAATAACCTTTCACGGAACAGTTCTTATAACATTTTTTTCTTAGTGTAAAGAATTTAATAATCTGAAGAACCTTTTTCCACTATAAAGAACCTTTTGTATATTGAAACAGTTCAATGAATGTCAAATGTTCATTTTAAGAGATTTTTTTCAAATTTGTACAAATCAATATCAGATTAATTTAGATGAATTGCGATTATTTGGGCAAAAAAACATCCCTAACGTATAAGGAAAGGCAGAGCGCAGCCCACTCGGCTCCTATATAATCAACCATATTCAGAGGGGCCAGTCTTGGAAGCCCACACCAGCATTAGCCAATAAGAAGCTAGGGTTCAGCCATCACTAATGTAGAATTGCTTCAATTTAGCGGGAAGTCATGGCCTGGATTAAGGCCAGTGTCTGCCGAGCTAGGCCCCCAATGCTGCTGAAGGGATTTTCAAGGATCAGCCCAGTGCCAGCCAAACTGGAAATAAATAAGGAATCAACTCAAATGAAATGATAAAAACAGGCTGTAAGATCTTCCCTGTTATATGTGGAAACGGTCTTGATGTGACTAAAGAATGGGAAGAAGGAAACTCTGTTGTTAGTGAGTTTTTTTTTTTCGCCAGCATACTTAATCTAGACCTATTAATATTAATGCCTGCTGCAAAAAAGTTAGCAATGAAATTCACACACCTGTATAAAGGTCACTGTTTTGCACAGCACGGATAAGCTAATGTGTCATTTTTGTTTCATCACTAAGCTACTCAGCTTGAATTGCCACCCACACACCTCTGGTTTGCATTAGATCAGATTTGGGCTTATTGTTTCTCATCTTTTCTCCAGCTAACCACTAAACAGAAATGCTATAGTTGACATGGCTGCATTTGATAGATAATCCACCGCTCGTATTTTAAAGACTGCAAGAATATATTGCGGATGGCATTTAGTGAAATGTTCTCAATCGTATACTTGAGTTATTTGCAAACTGCCAGTTTTGTTTCAATTTTAGCACAGAATACCGGTACAAGGATCGCTAAGGTGGTCTGTGGAGATTAACTCCCCCCTTTTCCCTCTATGGCCTCGGGGCGAACTGGGATGCGCACTGATGTGGGATTGTATTTACAAGAGCTTCGCTTATATAAATAGCTGTGCATTGAAATAATATTCGCTTGAAAGCCACATGAATCCATTACATTTCACCATACCGCCATCCATCTGTTTTTATTGGGGGGGGTCTACATTCATTCACACATCAAAATTAGTATGATCATGACAGTGTTCATGAGCAGAGAGCTTTCTGGGAAGTGCATCTCTATGGAAAGTAGATGCCTTATACTCCTATAGTGGCGTTCACAACGCACTCAGTTCTTTCGTTCTCTATCCTCTCTGATAGGTCGAATGGATGAAGGCTCGGAAGTGGAGTCTGAACCGGACCTTCCCCTGAAGAGGAAGCAGAGGCGCAGCCGGACCACTTTCACAGCCGAGCAGCTGGAAGAACTGGAGAAGGCCTTTGAAAGGACACACTACCCAGACATCTACACCAGAGAGGAACTAGCCCAGAGAACCAAGCTCACAGAGGCCAGAGTACAGGTATGACACTATAAAATACTAAAGTAGTGTCTGCAGTTGACTGAAATGCAGTTCAAAATGTGTTTTATTGAATCAAGAGCCATTACTGTCATTCTGTATACAAAACTTAAAGGGATAGTTCACCTAAAATGAAATAATTTACTCAACCTCATGTCATTCCAAACATGTATGATCCACATGGTAATTTTCACCAAGTGCAACATGTTCAAGTAATGGGTATAAAAATTATACTGTTAATTGCATGTATTGTTTAGTAGAAATCACACAAAATTGTTCATTTACATATTCCTGATGTAGTTGCCCGAAATGAGTGCTTTCTCCTTTAATTGATGTGTGGTCAAGAATCAACTTCCTGTTCTGTCTCCGCCTCTTCCCTTTTGCATTGTAACTGAATGGGAGAGTTTGTTTCGGGCTCCTCTTTTTCTGGCCTGTTTGTATTGTACTTGCATGGGAGAGGGAATAAAAGATCCAGATAAACTGCTGCCTGCTGTCCCGTGTCCAACAACTCCACAAGCTACACAATGCAGAACTAAAGTGTTTGTAACTGGTGTCGCGAGCCACTGGTTACACGTGGTGTGTGACCCGGACTCGAATCGGGGTTGCTGTGGAGTGGGAGGTTGGCAGCCTCTAGCGTCAATTGCTAGCGCATTTCTTGAGGTTTACATGCACAGCCCTTACTGGCCTACGTCTGTTACACTCACCCTCCTAAACCTCACTCCCATCCGGGTCACGGCACCAAATGTCACCGGTCCTACTCTACCTGCTCAGAGCAGGATTCAAACCGGGGTCTCTGGCATGGGAGGCGGGTGCGCTAACAAGGACACAATAGACCACAGCCTCTTGCCGCTGGGGGGCCACTTGAGGCCAGGGGAGTGAGGTTTACACGCACAGCTCTTACTGGCCTACGTCTGTTATGCCAGGATTAATATCATTCCAATTAATCAGTCAGATTTGAGGGGGCAAGTTTACAGTTTATGTCTAGTTTAGGTTTACAACCAGGGTTAGATGCTTCTACATCAGTGTTATTTACCTATCATTTCCCTCTGATTTTAGGGATAAGTTATGGGTAAGTTTAGGCTTAGGGGTAGGGTTAGGACTACATTTTCTGAAAGGAATGTTGTTCCAGGATCAACAAAAATCTTACTTGGCAAAATCATGGTGACCATGAAAGCATACATACATACAATCAAAGTCAATGGGGTCCAATGTTGTCCATTTAGTTTTGAAATATCTTCTTTTGAAAAAAGAAAGTCATTGGAATGACACGAGGGTGAGTAACTGACAGAATTTTAATTCTTTTGGGTGTATTATTCTTTTAATTGTGCTGATCTATGAAGTTTAATATGGTACTCATAAGACTGATGCTCTCAGTTGGAGATGTAGATGGCACAATGAGAGCTCAGTAAGAGTTCAGCTATGTGCTCTGAGGTCTATAGAGCTCTAAAGTGTCACTGGATCTGTTGGACTAAGGTTCTCTGATTGATGATGCGTGTAACAATGCAACTGCTCATCTCAAAGAAAGTGCTAAAAAACACAGCGGGCCTCTTCCTGTCAGCCATATCAGAGAGAAACACAATCAGGTGGCTAACATGGCACTGCGTCTGTTAAAGTTGGCATGAAAGGAAAATTCACCTGATCTATTTTCTAAATGCATGTAATTGATCTTAGTGTGAACGATTCATCCATGCATGTTTCGTTTAATTTTTTTCTTCAAAATGTCATAACTCGATCCTCCAGTGAAACAACAGACTTCTCTGGTGATGTTTGCTGAACTTCTCCAATCATTTAGTTTGCGTAAACTCCGCCTTTTTCTTGCAATCAACTGTAAGTTCGCATTCACGTGCCCCCATCTGACTGATAAATTGAACATTTGACATTTCTTTTCTTTTTGATGACCCGTTTCACTCTGATATACGTCACGATATGGAGGAAAAGATATTTTGCTTCTTCCATTACATTACAACTTATACCTTTGCACCTTTTGGTGGAAAACTTTTTGAACTCTTGAATTTTTCTATTTATAGAAATATTTTAAAAATACACGTTAGAGGAACCTAAACATTTGTAGACAAAATTACAAAACTACTTTTTTGAAGATTATCTGAGGGATAAAAGTGCATTGAACTTTGGCTCCTCCCACCAATGGTCCTGACAGCTTGTCAACCATGTGGATAGTTGAAACAATGAGAGGGGGAAAATACAGTAGAGTTATGGCAGCAGCTGTTGGGAGCAAAGGGAGGGGGATAAAAAGAGCGAGAGTGCATTCCTGATGGATTTCTCACTTCAGCTTTTGGCTGAGATCTTTTCTTCCCACCACTTTCAAGCCCACCACCGCTCCTTGTAAAATTTGCTGCATATCAGAGAGCATCCCACACACTCTCTTGGGAACCCTTCTCCACCAGTTACATTAATCAATCAAGAGCTTGTAAAAAATATGACCGCTCGCCATGCCCCTGCTGCCTGCTTCACCTCTGCAATGGTACAGGATTGGGCCTTTCAAATGCTAATGCTCTGGACATTACATTCATGTTGTAATGTATAGTGAAATACCATGAAAGGTCAGTCTGACTTGGTTATTCGATTTTGTGATACAATGTTATGGGCCCCATTTTAACGATCTGAAACGCAAGTGTCAAAGCGCAAAGCGCAAGTAACTTTGTCTTGGCGCTGTTGCTATTTTCCCGGCGGGATAAATGACTCTTGCGACTGGCGCAAATCTAAAAGGGGTTGGTCTGAAGTAGCTTCATTTCTCATAGGTGTGGTTTGGGCGTAACGTGAAATAAACCAATCAGAGCGACATCTCACATTCCCTTTAAGAGCAGGCGCGCTTGTTCTAAAGCGGATTCCTATTATAACGGCGTAATTGTTTTCTAAACCTGTAAAATAGCATGAGGGAAAGTGGAACACGCCTCCTCTTTGCGCTGAACCGCCCCGGGGAGCGCAAGTGTATTTCTTAGTTAACCGACGTGCATCTGTGGAGGGAAAAGTCCGCTTTGCGCGGGTGCAAAATAGGAATGATACATGCGTCGATGTACAAAGTCAATTGCGCTGGGTGCAAGATAGGGCCCAAAATGTTTTAATATGTTAACACTGTATGTCAGATCTTTGCAAGCTGCCTAAATGACATCATTGCATAACTGAAATGCAGCTGTCCCTCTCTCTTTCCCTCTCAGCCACGTTTGGCAAAATTGGCGTCACCACCTTTCAACTTGCCAAATATCTTACTCTTTCTGTGATTAGCTGCAGACGCTTTATATTGCTTTGTTTTAATAGCAGCATTTGGATTTATGAATTGTGTTCCAAAACAATCAAATCAATCAAAACAAATGTTGGTATAAAAAGGATCTAAAACATTGAGGAATGACTAAATTTTGGAAGAAGTTGACCCATAGTAGCCTCGTGGCAGGTTTTTTGGTAGAGAGAATATCTCTCGCTGGCCATGTCAGTGATTCAGCTCTCCCTGAAAGGAGCCCCATGGGATATTTGGCCCTTTTGTGTGTTTATGGTGACTGATGCTAATTAGACAAGTGAATAAACATTATATCACTTCTGACCTGCGTATGTCAGACCTGAGTTATATTTGTAAAAACTGATAATCCAATCATGAATGTGAATTCAAATGCTCTTTTGCACCATTTTGGATGGAATGTCCAGATCATTCAAAGATCATATGAGACCACCACATCCTTGATATATTGGCCCAACAGCGCATGTTTTGTTTTCTCAACCCTGTCACAGCCCAGCAGTTGGTTCTTGAGAGGCCAAGCAGAGGATGTGTGAGGATCTCTGGCTCGAGATAGCTCACAAGGAGATGCCAGGGCTCTGGGATCATTGCTTTTGTGGAGGGGAAGGTGTCTGACCCTGTTGGCTTTTGGCAGACCCCGCGGCCTCAGTGTCAACCCACTTGAGTGCAGCTGCGCTGACACAGTATCCAGATGTCTGAGAGAGAGAGAGGGAGAAACAGGGAGAGAGGGAGAGAGGGAGGGAGTGTTCCTGCTGCCAAAGAGAGGAAGTCAGACATGGATCAGTAATGATGTCAAAGGTGTTAATTTATGTGTTTGGTGCTTTTCTATTAGATGTCATCTGTCTTCATTGAGCACTGTCACTGTGGTTATTCTTAACCACAGACATGTTACTCATGCTTCCACTGTTTTACTGCTCCGTATGACAAATCAGAGGAAGTGATCCATATCTGACTAAGCAAAGGGATAAGTGCTTCCAGGTCTCACTGCACTGCTGCCTGTCTGTCTGGTTTACTGCAATCTGTAAGGCCAGAAGAAGAAACAAGATGAATTATCTGAGATTTACAGGAAATTTCATAGGCAGTGGCGGTTATGTCACTATAAACTCAGTTAGACATGAAATCTTTGTGATGCGCTGAAGTATCAGGTCTGGGGTTGTGTGTATGACAACTCATGGAGGATTGACAGATGGAGGGAAGAACTTAGACGTGCTACGTTATCGCAATGAAAACTTCCTCTTTATATTATATTATAAATAATGAATTAAACTAGATACTATGGCTTAGGTTTGACCGTTCAAAAGGTCGGCAAGATTTTTTTATAAAAGTACAGCTAAAAATTATTTGATAAATTCAGTAAAACAGTAATATTGCGAAATAATATTAGAATAACAAAAAAAAATTGACATGAATGGTAGTGTATACTTGTCAGGCACGGAGTGAGGAGAGTTAGTCCTTCCACGTGTTACTCAGGTTTGAAGATGTCTCCACTTCCCCTCTATAATCCATCCCCCTTTGATCCAATCTGGACTTCCAGGGCACAAGTGTCAGCCCCCTGATGTGTTATATCACGTGCGTTTTGATTGATCCTTGCAAAATCTGGAGCCAATAATTCTGTTCTTATTCTCCTGACCTACGAAAAAATGTGGGATTTCAATGAATAGATCAAATAAATATATGTATATACGTATGCATATTTATGATTGCAAAAGGAAGAAAGAGGATGTGCATGTACTTAACAGTCTTCTACAATTCAACCAAGGCATCTGGGTGTAGTAAAAGTTGAATTGTTGAAAAATTCGCAGATGTTTCTGCTGAAGAGACGTGCCATTTTATAAAGTCTTGCTACACTGTTACCTTCAGGACCCAGTCCAGCCTGTCTCAACCCTTTGTCCCAACCCATCCTGTCCCACTGCCCATCCAGATTCCCTAAACCCCTGGATGGAGCCCTGCACTGAGATTGATGTCGGCCTTTTTTACGCTTCTCAGCCACTGTTATGTTCTTTTTTGCTGTGAAATTCAATCACGTTATCCAGGTTTTACTCCTCGTCTTCCAGTCTGTCCACCAACCGCCCTGTGCATGGCAAACGGTAATCCTAGGAAGACATATAACCATCGTCGTCTGAGAGAGACGGCAAAAGAAAAAGAAAGCAAGAGGAACTGATAGGGTGGCCCGGGTGATTGATATTGGATGAGAGCATGAGATGCTGGCCGAATGTGGAATGTGAAATCGTGACACAGTCCACAATCAGATTTGTCTTCCATTTACCTCCCTTCCTTTTGTCTCTTCCACTCCCCCTGTACACTCGGAGATTGAGAGTATATTGAATTGAATTTTTCGACTTCCATTCCCTCCGAACCGAATGCAATCAGACAACAGCTCCTTCAGCCACACTCCAAGAAATCTCCTCTCTTAAATGTTTCGCCAAGTGACTCCGTTCACTTTTAAGGAAATTATTTTGAACTCTTTCAGAAATACGAAATGAGTTGGCCATCTCAGTTGGGCAGTGTGCTTTGTGTCTCGGCTTGAGCAGGGAAATGAGAAGAGTGGGGAATTAGAAGGAGCAGCAGAGAGAAAATCCCCGCTCAAGGTGCCTTTGCCATCGGGTTCCAGAATGGCGCATTCAGAAGCCCCAGCTCGCAGCAAGCCTCTTAGGAGATCCATTGAGTGCGGGGCGGCAGGCGCTCTAGCCTCTAACACTGAGATACACGCTTTCTAATGCCTTGTGCTACTCTCCAGTTCTCACTAATACCAGAAGCCATCCTAACTTAAGACATGTAAAGTAATGGGGCTTGTGTCAGCGGGACTTGTGGTTTTATGGGAAGGGTCATTGATGCACGGCATTGTTGAAGGAGCAGTGTGGGATAGTTGAGTACTGCTGACTTTTATTTGATTTAAACTGTTTTTATTGATTAATACTGAAAAAGAAAACCTATCTTGAAAAATTTCAGTAGACTAATGTTGAGGTAAGGATGGGTGTTGGGAACAGGTTTACTCAAAGCAGTTGCTAACCATGTGTGTAATTAGTCCCCCGGTGTGTTAATAATTATATAGGTCTTATAGGTGTTTCCCCAAGTCTTATAGGTGTTTCCTAGTTTTTGTTTAGAAATGGGAATGCAACAGGAAGTTTTTAAAGGAATGCCAAAATGTTTGCTTTTTATGGGTGGGGCTTTATTTTATTTATTTATCTTATTTTATTATTATTTATTATTTTTTTTGTTCATTTTATTGTATCTAGGTACCATTAAGACATATTTTTGAGAATCAATTGAATTTATCAAAAATATATTGCTGTAAACAGCTCTCTATGCCTGCATTAGCTACCATATGAATTTCAGATTTTATGAAAAATAATCAGAATTTTTCTCTTTCTTTGTCACGTTGTATACAAAGAGTGAAGGGCAGCCTGGGAGGATAAAAGAGAGAGAGGCAGAGAAAGAGTGTGTACTCATACAGTATGTCTATGCCAGCCCCTTGATCAATGCCCGGGCTGAAAGCGTCATTCTTGAGGAGCTGTTTAAAAAGGGACGCCCTCTCTTTGTGGTCCGATTCATTGAAGAGCCATTGTCCCCCTCTTTCACTTCCACTCACAATGGAGGGGACCATTTGAAAAACAACAGTAGATTAACTGCACTGCCAGTGTATTAAAGTCTGAAGAATGGCCCCTCAGAGGCATAGATCAATGTCATTCACTCTTTTGCATACACAGGGGCAGCGCCTCGGCCCCAGAGAGGTGCAGGTTACTGGCCGTGCTCCCCCTTTCAATGACTCACATTAGAATGAAACTTGGAAAATGTGTCTTAATGTGGCAGAGGCATTTCTTTCTTTCTTTTTCTTTCTTTCTTTCTATAAAGAAAGGCTTTTTTGTTCATTAAATATCTCAAACACGTCAAATCCAGAGATATTTTCATTTGATTTTTTCTTTTAGTTGGCACCATATTGGTTCTCGGCCAATGTTAGCAAGGTTTAATTCATCATTCTCTGTCATTGTTGGATATTTATTATAAGATTTTTAGGTTTAGATAACTTTGCACTAAATTAATGGGATACTAATAGATTTTGGCAAAGATTTTACCCATTTTAAGGGTTACCTCTTGAGGGTGCAGAGTGAGGTGCATAACAATGTAATGCATGTAACCCTGTTATATCTCTCCTCTAATGTAAGGTCTTTTGTTTTAGCTTTTTCCTGATCAGTGTTATTTTAGTAACACTGTATTATAGTTTTATAGTTTGTGTTAATATTTTGATTAATTTTAGTAATTATGTTTGGTGCTTTTATTGTTTTTTAAAATGTCTCTATTATCTTATCACGTTTTATGACACATGTTGCCTTTTGTCAACTAACTGAATTATTATTATTATTATTATTATTTACAATTTATCTTATTTCAGTAAATTTTCATTTTATTTCAAATAATGAAAATGTTTTTTATGGTTTTAGTTTTAGTTAACAAATGAATAATAACCTGGTTTCTAATATATATATATATATATATATATATATTAATAATCTGGTTTCTACAGATTTTAAAAGAAAATATTGTGGTGCCTAAATTCCCTTTTAGCAAACAATCCATTTAATTTTTCAGTGTTTTCATTTTCATTCTTTTTTCAAAAATCAAGTAGAATAAATGTATAATATCGCCCATTTATTGGTAATCGAACATGAAAATAATTAGCTTATCATATCGGTCAGAATTCAGTGCACTTATTATTATTATTGATTTTTTAACTTTTTAATTTTAGGTTTGGTTCAGCAATAGACGAGCCAGGTGGCGTAAACAAGCTGGAGCTAATCAACTGGCAGCATTTAACCACCTGTTACCTGGAGGATTCCCACCCACAGGCATGGGCACTCTACCAACATACCAGCTTCCTGAGTCCAGCTACCCTTCATCAACATTACAACAAGGTAATCATTGTTTTGGGGCCCGTTTACACTTCATGCGTTTTCTCTGATCAGATACCTATCAGGTCGTGAAAAGACCAAGTGTAAATGCCCTCTTAAATGGATTTAAATCCGATAACTCAAACCACTTCAGGAGGTGGTTTGAGATGCATTCTAGATAAAACTGGGCAAGTGTAAATGCATCTGGTTGTTGAAGACACATATGTAAATGTTACTCCTCCTAAAATGGCAAAAATAAATAAAAAATAAACTAGTGAGCGTGTTATAGGCTATACCTGCTCCGGTAACCAGATATGACAGCTGTACTCGCCACACATAAGGCCCGCTTCAGATGAGTAGCTGATGCGCAAACTGCCTCAAATTAAACTAAAAGTTTGGCATCGCATCCAGAAGCTCAACACACAATCATCTTCATCAAAAGTATAGTGAGACTTCATTATCTTACCATCTATCTCTCCTATTGCGGCCTTGATCTTGAAATTTGCTGTTGATGGATAAAATGCAGCTAATTTCTGACGTAAATTTGCATATAGCATGGGAACTGAAGATCGGATTTATATCCGTTTAGCGGAGATGCATTTATTGTGGCCGAGTGTAAATGGACCAGTTTGAACAAACTTGATAGCTATCCAGTCAGTAAAAATGCATGAAGTGACCAGGTGTAAACAATTTGACCTTTTTTATGTTTATTTAATACTCAGACTTATCTAATACAGGAATGGCAATACATTTAAAGCTCCCATGATGCACTTGAGAATAGTTTTCTGAACTAATTAAATATGCTGTTCTATCCAGATGTCAGTGGCACAGTGCATCGGCCCCAGCCCCTGCCTCCTTCCACCATGCATCAGGGCGGGCTCTCGAGCGACAGCGGCTCCGCCTATGGCCTCTCGTCCAACCGCCACGGTTTCTCCAGCTACACCGACACCTTCATGAGCCAGTCAGCGACCAGTAATCACATGAATCCCGTGAGCAATGGACTATCTCCACAGGTCAGTAAGGGTCACTGGCCACAGTGTTTAAATACTCTTCTCTATAGCCACGTCAAGGAGCCTTTCAAGTGGAATTATGAGACCTCTCTGAAGATAAAACAGCATATTCTTTGTGCGCTACCGTGTTCGTTTGGTGATTAGATGCGTCTCATGTGTACTGAGCAGACATGTTTTGGAGAAATCGTCTTCTAGTTGTTGAATACCTCCCTTGTGCTCGTGAAGTGTTCATAAGATAATGTTTTCTAATTAATATTCCTTTGTTTTACTCACTCTCCTAATTAAAATAAAGATTTAATTGTTTGATTCTAAGAAAATTAGTTTCAGACAATACAGGATACCCTAAAGAGAAGAAATCCCAAATGCAGTCAAAGAGCTGCCAGCACTGCGCCTCGTTCAGAAAAGAGCATAATCTCACCAAACTAATGGATCTGTATGTTTAATTGTCTGGAAGTAATTTTCAAGAGTTAACAGATGTTTAACTAAGTGTAGATGTTTTAATTAACCGGAACAGAGCAAAAAAGTATTGCCTTGTGAGGCTCTGATACATCTTTGAATCCTATTCAATTTCAGTATGCCATAGAGGAAAGTATAAAATGGGAAACCAGTCAATTCAATTTAAGGCATGTGGCGTTTTTTTGTGTTTGTTTCATAGAATTTAAATAGACAGGTTTTGTTTCAGTTTGACAGTGTTTCTGTGTGAAGGTTCTTGTTATAGACATCATATAGCATTGTTACCTGCTAACTTGAACAATGCGTGTAAAAATAAGACTCTTTGCTCAGGGTTGATCCTACACTGAGCTAAATAATAGGAAAATGGCTGCTATTGATGCACATCATTGGTGAAGAGTATATTACAAGCAATTATTCACCATTAGTGGGCAGTTCTGCCCACCATAACCAAGAAGATCTTACTAACAGGCAGAAAATAAGATTGAAATGGTGTGTAAGGAGTTGAAGATGAAATTCAATACTGCATTTGTCCACAATTACCCCCTTGTTCACATGTTTTATGGCCATTTTCCCCCCTCCTCACCAAATATTTCTCAAAGCAGATTGGAAACTGGTATTACTCCATTTTTTCCAAAAGAGAGGAAAGAATTAGGGATTTGATGACAAAAAAGAGATTTTCTCTTGTACTGCGGAGTTGGGGATAACATAAGCGTTTCTCAGCATGTTTGATTGTTAATCGTGGTGGAGGGGCTTTAAGTACTAATGCTCTCGCTGCAAACCTGCATAAATAACTGAACATGGCTGGAGAATTTTTGTACATTACTTGCAGCCAGAAATGGATAAAATATAAAATAATAGCTTTCTGTTGTTTTGCACTATAGATTATGTAAGTAATTTGTTTTATTCTGAATAAATACAAATGTCATCTGTAAATATACTATTTTATTTTTTTTACTTTATTTTATTGCTACAGCATAGGAAATTAATCAAAAAATGATGGTGCACTTTTATTAATCAAATTATAGTGCACTGCTTCCTCGTTTAATTTAAAGAGGATAAAAGAGCAATTATACTTGTGAAAATTATATTTTTCTTCAAGAATTTTTGTATGAATCTCTCACTAAGATGAAGATGGTTCACCCTCCATGTGACCCCTCCTCAGCCCCCTAACCTCCCCACCCTTGTCCAGCCCCTCTCACCCATCTCCACATGTCACATGTGGCTATTCCATCAGGCCCTTATTGTAGGAAAAATTAATGTTCTTTTTGACAGGAGTATCATAGTTCAACCCAAGCATCACACTGTGCCTCAATGTCCATGAAAGGGCCGCCAGTGCCCCACAAGCCAAACCCCCCCCCATTCTTCTCAGCTACAGGGAGTCCACATGGCAGTCCTAACACAAGCTTGTTTTTGTACATGACGATTTTCTCCATCATTTGTCTATTCTACTGTCTTTCTTTGACTTATAAACCCCATCGACTAATTTATTTTAACACATTAATTTAGCCTTCAACGAAGACAGTTCATGCAAATCAATGCAAAATAAGCTAGTGTGTGCAAGATTCTAATGTAGTGTAGTTTACTGAGAGTACAGTTGTCAATTATTTTTTCTAATGCTTGTCAAATAGTAGAGGATTGTGGGATTGCACAGAGAGCTTTTTGTTTGGTTTTGTTTGCTTGGGAAATCTTATCAGCCATTTTTAAAAGCTTTATAGCCTAAAGTTGTTGTCATAGTAGTGTAATTCTCTAGAGGCCTTCTCTCATTTGTCTGGACAAACCCTTCTTTGACGCTGGTTCACTGATTCTTTGAGGCACATCTAACTGACAGTTTCAGAATAATCCTGCTTATTCTTTTCCATTTACCTCAATTTCCGTCTGATTTATGTTTTATTTTATTTAGTATCCTGACTTCTGAAGTGACTCCTTTGTAAAATCACTGTCCCATGCTTAGAAATGGGCAGAAATAAAACAAATATTTCTGCTATGCCACTGGTTTAATCTTATTATGCAGAAACATTTTTTGTTTTGTTGACATTTTTCAAAATATTCTCATGCACATTTTATTTGGAGAAATTACATAAGACAAATAGGATGCAAAGTAAAAGTGAGGAACTTACACACTGATTAACTATTAAGACAATATTTCCAAGACAGTTTCTTAAAAAAATTTTTTTTTTTAAATAGAGAAGAAAATATGTAGAAACAACTAGAAAATTTTACTTTTATTGTTATAGCAAAAAGCCTGCAGGGGTCATATACCAAAAATGGCAAAATTCACTCAAAGACGGAGTTAAAATGCTTTAAAATATACCACTATTATCAGTACGTTTAATATTTGATCCATTGTACTACATTAAAAAAGGCACTGCATGATAGAAATGACCTGGCTTTTAGTTTGCGAAAATGTGAGAGAGGTATGCTCATTTTTAGATGCGCTTTTGCACAATTGTGTGGATGGACTGCTTTACAGCCTCCATCGAGTGGAGAAAATGTGCTGTGAATCAGTAAATGTGCTATGATGGCTGTGTGCCAGAATGAAATGCAACCCTGCTGGGTTCACAACACCAACAGGTGCACACCCCGCTCTCACTCTTCTCATGTGCCAGCAGAACCAGAGCGCTTTCTCACTGCAACCTCTGGAAAACACATTAAACAGCACTGCAGCTTAGTTCGGATGAAAATTATGCAATGCCAGACCTAATCTCCATTAAGCCCGCTTTTGGACCGGGTCAGAGCTATGGACAGATTTCTATGGCCTTGAATGCATGTCTTTTCAGTGTTTCATCCTCTGGTGGACATTGAGACCAGTCCAAACATTGGACACGTGGAGAAGGAATGAATGCGGTAATAAAGCTGTAGCCTGCTTTACTACTACAGTCATTCCTCCTCCTACAACAGATGCTTTGTGCAGGCGGGTGATTGGGTTTTACAACGGGAGACGTTCTGCTTTGGTGTGTCTGATATGTGCAGGTTTGTTTTGTTGTTGTTAGATGTCGTAACTGGAGAGGAACACAACACACACCCGTTTTAATGAACAGGTTTTACTAAAACCAACCATTCAGTATAATCAGTCATGCTTTTTGTTTTGGGACTCGTAGCAACAACGCCAGCCCTCAAGGCACTCGAGTCATCAAGTAAAGCTTCTAGTGTGTCTCATTATTATTATTATTATGAGCATTACTGCATTTGCTCTCTGCAACATTAGTGTCAGGTTGATTAGGCCCTAGTTATGATGTCTGAGTGCAATATTGACAAAATGAAAAACTACTTTGTTATTTTAGTCATTTCTGTTTATTCTTTTTGAAGATTTGTATATTTATAAACATTTACATATTTATGCTTGCATTTTATATTTATTCTTTTAGACTTTTTATATTTAATCTTTTATAAGTTTTTATTTTATTTTCATATTTATGTCTTTTTTATTTTATATTTATTCTCTTACAAGATTTTTATATTTATTAACATTTATATTTATATTTTATTATATAAATTCTTTTTAGTTCCAAAGGGACTAAAACTGTTAAATGAAACAATATAAGTGATTCATCATAAACAGACAGTAACAAATGTAAAATATAGGCTACTATAATTGTAAAAAAGATTTTTAAAAAACTGTTCACTTCTCCAGTGAGAGTGCATTTAAATGACAAGGATGTACTAAAAACAGCAAAATTTATCCTTCACATTTTTTTTGTGCACATCGACAACGTTGCGATCTCTGTTCACACGGATCTGGGAAAACAACTAAAAACGTTGTATTCTGCTGCCAGGCCAGTAGGTGGCGATGCCACTTTGTAACAAAACACTATGTGCCCACAGGTATAGACTGAACGCGTAATACGCATGCACATGACGTCACAGTTTTGACAAATTCACATTCTAATGGTTTACACAAAGACAATAACTGTGTCGTTGTCAAAAACTTGCACTTTAAAACCCTTTTTCAAAAGTTTTCATTTTCATGCCCCCAAAACCCTGTTGTCGTGTAAATGAATGTACGGTGGCTGAGAGAGCTCAACGCGCTGCAACTGAAGAAAACACATGCAAATAGAAAAACACCCACAAATTAAGAAAACATCTTCATCAGTATTACAACACATGGGTGCTCCAAATACAGAAACGCGCTGCAAATAGAACAGAACACAACGGGAATGTTTCCAGGGGACCCCAATAAGTGACGAACCCGGCTGGGACGTGCTTATAGCTCATTTGTCTTATAAGTCTTTTGAAATGTTTTTGTGCAAAACATACAGAGATTACATGTTTATGACATATAACTTTGTATAGCCTACAATATGTTCAATGTCACCAGAATACAAATGAGAAAAGAAGAGTTAATAATGAGCTAAAAAAAAAAAAGATAGAGAAAAAGACCATGAGGGTAAGATTTTAATCTATACATCTGTTACACAAATTTTGTCATGTTATGTTTAAATAAGTTTCATAAGAAATGTTAGGAAATGCAGGGTCCAAAGATAAGACGGCAAGTTTTAAAGTTGAGACACTCACACACAGATACATAACAATACAAAATTTCTGTCGTAAAAACAGCTATTCAGCTGATGGACACATGCGTCATGGGAACATCCCAAGTGAAAATAATGAGTGCGACCCTTCACCAAGTGCAATCCAAACGGCTACATAATGGCACACGAGTGCCCTGCTCACTCCAAAGTCCCCACTTCAAGGGCTCTGCCCTTCGAAGGGAGTAGGGCATAGGGATGCTCACGAGCAATAAGCACTTATTGGGGTCCTCTGGAAACATTTTCGGTGTGTTCTGTGCTATTTGCAGCGCGTTTCTGTATTTGGTGGTGTTGTGAACTTTTGCGGCGCGTTTCTGTATTTGGATGTTGTGAGTATTTGTAGCACACGTGTTGTAAAACTGATGAAGATGTTTTCTTAATTTGATGTTGATGTTTTTCTATTTGCATGTGTTTTCTTCAGTTGCAGCGCGTTGAGCTCTCTCGGCCACCGTATGAATGGCCAAAATGCATATACATTTTGAAAATGGTGTCGTGTAAATGGCCCCTGAATCAAGTGAACTTGATTTTTTTTATATATATACAGTATATATGTATAATGTGCTATGATTTTTGGCTTAATGTGTTTTAAGTGTTATTCCATATAAATAGTTTAGCCTTTTTTTAAGCATTTAAAAAATATGATATGCATTAAATGAGTATTTCGGAGGGAAAAAAAAGTCCTCTATCAAACAAATACATCCACACACTTGTAACAAAATTAAATGACAAATGGCAAAGGTATCTTTTTTTTTTTTTTTTTTTTTTTTTTGCGCCTCTCCATTGCAGTTGGAAGATTTGTGTTTTGGAATGAAGGAACTTTGGCTAGCATTTGATGTTAGGAAGGGAGAGCAAATAGGCTGGGTTTCAGCACTGGGGGATCAGAGGCAGAGCAGTGCTCACCAGCACTCCCTTTGATCCGTATCCCCAGGCCTCCCTGCCTGAGCCACGCGCAAAACTCAGGCCTCACCAGTGATTCCTGACAACTGTCTGCTAGAGATAAGGGAGGGGGGACTCCAACCTCTCTCCTCTCCCCCATTAGCACAGCAGCCACTTTAAACTGGATGAATTATATTTAAGAAGCCTGCACAGGGGTTGCCAAAAAAAAAAAAAAAAAAAAATTTATATGAGTGAGAGAGAGGGGGTGAGAAAGAGAGCGAGAGAGAGGAAGAAGAAGATTGAGTTTTGGTTCACTCCTTTTCCCTTCTTTTTTTTGCAGATTTTTGACTAGACTTTGTGCACCTGAATGTCAGCGAGTGAATCTATGTGCCGTCTCCGCTATTATTACGACTGCGGCATTAAGCCGCCCGCCGGGCACGGTGTCAGCTGGCATGTGTCACCATCGACAAATCAAAAGACTAAATAAATGCATATTTACATCACCCCCTGTGCTCCGAGAGCAGAGGAGAAATACTTGTTAATTAGAACCCGTCTTAAATACAGATGCTGTTTCAATTTGGCAAGAGTTAAAAAGTAAGAGGCTTTAAAAAAAAAAAAAAAAAAAAAATTGAGACCTGCTCAAAAGCTGCCAAGAAAATCAGGGGAATTTAAATCATATCCACTGGCAGAATGTTTTCTGCATGAATTTATTTAGTTTCTCTCTCTCTCTCTCTCTCTCTCATCCTATCTTTTTTTCTTTTTCTAGCACAAGCTGAGTGAAATTGGAGTCTTGTGCATGTGTTAATGAAACATAGCAGGTTTCTCAGGTCACTCAAATACATATGTAAATTTCACATTCAACATCTCCAATGGCTCTAGATGGAAAATAGTTTTTCAGAGGGTCTGTCGTTGAACCGTATGTGGGGAAAACCAGGGGAAAAAATATATATATGGGATGATTTAATTATGATCTCCACAACATAGGCAAGTTTCAGCACTGGGAGTCAGAGAATTTGAATATCTGGAATGCATGAGTCTTATTATTTTGATGGCAAATGCCTTTTGTAATTTTTCGTGAATGAGAACAAGGCTGTAATGTTGTAACGTTTTTAACTTTGCTGTCTATCTCTTGTTTTTGTCTTGTTTTCATTCATTTTACAATACATGGCGTGTATAGTATGGTCCAAACAGTCTAATTTCTCAGCATCCTTTCTTTCCTTTGTTTATTTTCTTCATTTACAGCATCTATTTCACTCTCTCTTCTCTTTTACACAGAGAGGGATTCTTATTCTCTTATATAGATGAAAGGCTGCAGAAGACAATAAAAGCACAATATAAATTCAAGAGTGTTTGTGTGTGCGAGAGAAAGTGAGCTGCTGCATCCTGAAAAATACGGGATATAAGAGAACATGATTTACATTTATCTCACGGAGGCAGCGCAGGAGATGAGGATTTAAGGCCAATACTCTCATTGCATTGTGGGTGAATTAACTGTTAGATGGAAAAATACTATTACCTTTTAGTATTAGCTCAGCATTTACTAAGTAAAAAAAAAAAAAAAACACACACACACACACACACACACACACACACACACACACACACACACACACACACACACACACACACACACACACACACACACACACACACACACACAAAAACACCCAAAGCTGTTTGCATGTATGAATGAGGAAATCTATATATTTATTTATATCTAGTAAAAGTGCTTGTACAATATGAACGTAAATTTCTACAACTATTATTTTCATAAAACTTTATTGAAGTATATTATTTGGTTTGTTTTGATAAAAATAAAAGGCATACTTTTCTCAGTGTTTACATGTTTCTAAACAAGGAACAATACATTTGACAGTTAGTGTGGATGGATTTAAACATGGTAAAAATATTTCATAAACAGAAATGTAAAGGATTTTTTTTCTTGATGATAACCTAATTCTTCAGAAATCTTTCGGAGGGGATTTTTTTTTTTTTGTGTGTGTGATCATGAGTCACTTTGAACACGTGCACCTTTGTGTGAGACCACTTTTCTTTAAAATGAGCAATCTAGCTATTTTATTTTATTTTATTGTCATACAGTGAGTGTGTGTGCAGGGTCACTGGGTATGAACAGAGAAAACTTCCAACAATTATGAACCTGCTCAAACCACCATGGATTGGGGCGGTCAGCTTTGTGCACATGCTTCCTGTTAGCTCCAGATGCCAGTCTGACAGGTGTGAAGTTATGATTAATACTACAGCCTCGCAAAAACTACAACTGCCACTCACCCTGCCCACTCCACAGATTATGACAGACTTTTGTACGCTTGTCTCATTGTTTAGGATTTTGTATGTAAAGCTACAATAGTTTTACAGTTTCTGTGATGTGGGTTTTATAACATCAGAGGTTTTTTCACCTCTGTATCCTTCCCTCCCCCTCCCTAACCATCCTTAGCGATGGAGTCCCCAGCTGGCTGACACTAACTGCCCCGCTCTCTCCCCTCAGACTCCAGCTGAGAGCTATTTCACTATTTATTTACATGTAATTATCCCTATGAGGTGCAGATATTAACTCTGTCAAGAACAATTTGACTTGACATTCTTCACTAGGCCTGCTCCCTGCTGTTTTTAGCAAACAAACACCCCCTTCCTCCCGCCTCCTATGCCAACTCTCCACCTTGCATTATTCTTGGACGGCGTTAGCTGCTGCCGAGCCGATCCTTGTGAAATCATTTAAAGCAGACGTTTCATTTGGCAGAAGCGGAGGCGGCGGCAGCGCGAGGCGTGAAAAGATCGGCGGGTGGGATGAGAGGTCAGAGGGGGATGTTTCTTTCCTTGTGACTGAATCTATCTCACACATCCGCAAACACTGAATAAAATAATCAGATTGCACCTCACACTTTTTCCTATATCAGCTCATTAACCTTTGGTTAACTCCAGGCCTTGTAGCACTTTGGGACATTTAGGGTCCAGTGGTACTGAAAAGCCTTGTCCGTATTACACTAGAGCCGCTTAACAGTGATTGTTATGCAAGATATTTCAACAAAATAAAATAAAAAATAAAACTAAGGGTTGTAGCCTATAGTGACACTGGGCAGAGAACCAGACATGGCTCTCTATTCCTTCCTAATAAAAGAAATATATAGTACCAGATAGAATCTGCAGACTTCTTCCAAGTTTTCTGTGCTGATTTGAGTGGAGAATATGTGAAATTTTGAGATGTAAATACCACTTTCTATCATTCGAAATGCTACTAAATATAATAAACAAACATGCAAGGGTTAGATGATATCTAGAACGTATTTAATGAAACGTTACAATTTTATGGAATTCTGCAGAGCATTTTGTTGCTTTACATCATACATAATAATATAATAATTTAGTTTGCACCTATTTGCCATGTGATAACACTTTACAATAAGGTTCTATTGATTAACATTAGTTAACATTAACATTAACTTACAATGAAAAATACTTCTAAAGTATTTATTAATTTTAGATATTAATTTCAACATTTACTGTAAAATCAAAAGCTGTATCTGTTAATGTTATTTAATGGACCTGAGCAGACATGAACTAACAAAGATCATTTTATATTAACCAACATTAACATTATGAATAAATACTGTAACAAATGCATTGCTCATTGTTAGTTGATATTAGTTAATGCATTAACTATCATTAACAAATGGGACGTCATTGTAAAGTTTTACCCACCATGTTTGTTTTTCATGCTTGTTTTATGTATTGGTTCCTATCATGTACTCTAGGAGCCCTGGGTTACTATACAGGGTTAAAAGAGCCATATGCATAATATTTCCTACAGATAACATGTTGCGAGAAGTGACAGCTTGTCTGGTCGCACGCTAATCGTTCTCATCTGGGCCCAGCTTGTCAATGCCCACTTTCTGTCACTGTCAATCACATGCCTAATTTGAAACAATTAAAGACTCCCCAGCCACTTCACCCTCCGCTTCCACTCTATATCACAGTCTCTCACAGTCAAACGCCCACCCCCACCCTCTCCGCTTTTGGCCGACTCTTCTTTTCACTTTCAATTAATGTGCTGTGGCCAATTAACGCAGTGACATCGAGCCAGGACAGGAAATCATCTATGTCATCTGCTCCCTGCCACTAGGGGAGAGAGAGATCCCACAAAGGTCCCGCTGTAAATAGACGGGTCTTCTAATTACCCACCTCTGCCTCCAGCCGTGACAAAACCACTAATTGATTTTATGCAATAGTGTTTATTTCAGAAATGGCCATTTTGTCTCTCAGGTGGGGGTCTTGCGTTGTGTCTCAGGCTGCTCATCTTTCAAGGCGACTGCACTGATGTCATGATGGTCTGATTCTGCATGTATATGTTTAGAAGACTCATAGTGTCTCCCCTATTAATGGTGCCAGCTAATGTTGGGGATGATATGTGGAAACAAATTTATATTGCATGATTAGCCCCTTGCATTCTTGATATCTCGAGGCTTTACAGTGAACAATATCACAGAAGATACTTTATATAAAGTATTTATAATGGTTAATGCATGTTTAAAAGTGAGTGGTGTCATTTCTGGAATTGCAATCTGTTTGTTTGAGTGTCCTGAATGGATTTGTCATACACTTTTGGATTTGTCATAAAAAACTTTTAAATGGATCAAAAGTGACATTTATTATATTACAAAATATTTCTATTTCAAATAAATGCTGTTCTTTTGAACATTTTATAAAAATAAATAAAAATCCTAAAAAAATTATCATTATTGCCACAAAAATATTAAGCAGTGCAACCGTTTTCAACTTTAAGATATTAAGAAATGTTTCTTGAGCAGTAAATCATCATATTAGAATGTGACACTGAAGACTGGAGTAATGATGCTGAAAATTCAGCTTTGCATCACAGGAATAAATTACATTTTGAAATATATTAAGATGGAAAACTGTTATTTTAAATTGTAATAATATTTCACAATATTACTGTTTTACTGTATTTTTGATCAAATAAATGCAGATACTTTTTTCAAAGACAAAACTGTACTGACCCAAAACTTTTGAACAATAGTGTAACAATATTGTCCTCTGGCGTGAATTTGGAGAAAAGACATATTTATCAACTTAATTATAGAGATTATTTTTAAATTGTTATATTTTGTGTATAACTATTATTATTATTATTATTTGTAACAAATTGTTTTTACAATTCTGTATGGTTTCACTTTCACACAGAAAGGCACACTTTACCTTTAACTAATCAGCACTGAGTCATGATTGTGTTGCCCTTATCTGGGTGGAATTGCATCACTCATCACAGCATTCTGGATCTACCACGCTCAAATGTCCACATTTCCATTTATGCATTTGCCTGTTTGCTTTCTTGCCTCTTGGCATTGTTTGCTAGTTGATTCTGGCATTGTGGGTGTTGGGATGTTTAAGGATTACGGTTTCTCTCTGGAAAGCGACTTCCCGACAAAGAATGGCAGTGCTTCTTTAATTACGGTGGCATTGCATCATATTGCCCCTGAAATGTAATGCCGAAGTCACTGAGTGTTTTTATAGTCGTGTCACTCAAGAGAACATTGTGCTCTGTTTCCTAATCCTCAAATCCAATATCATTTTTGGAAGCAATGCCTTTTTTTATGTATTTACTGTATTCATACCGCATACATCCCCCTTAAACCAGTTTATTTACTACAGCTGATCTATGTAAGTATGATATTAAGACTTGAGGTCTAGAAGGGTAGGACATGTAACCTTTAGCTGTGCAAGATAGCCTTATGACATCAACCCTTGTAATTCCAGCTTCCTGTACAGGTGACATTTTCCCAACATGCCTGTGTATATTCCAGTAAAATGAGAGCCGCTCTCTTACACACCAGCAAATCCAGTCTTGGACAGATTAAGCTGAGTGTGAATGTGTGTAAAAAGAGAGATTTTGTGTGTGTGCAGAAGCAGGGCTGAGTTAGCTGGCACATAGACACACACTGTCCTCCTAGAGTCTCCACCCACATTTGTCCTTCTGTGCTCTCTCGCTCTCTCTCTCTCTCTCTCTCTCTCTCTCTCTCTCTCTCTCTCTCTCTCTCTCTCTCTCTCTCTCTCTCTCTCTCTCTCTCAGAGCAGGTGGACAGGCCAGATTCTGGGCTGTATTGTCAGGGATTCTGAGTGTCTTTTTATGCTATTATAGCTCTCTACAGAAAACTCACCTATGAAAAACCTACAGCATAACACTTGTTATTCTCTGACAAATCATGTTACGAGTGTATTTTCGTTTAAATACAACATATAATCTATTGACATAATAACTGGAAGCAGATATTTTATATAAATTATATTACTGTTATATTAATATATTTTATAATCTATACATGTAATATATATGACACACTTTATATTAGTATAATATATAATGAAATGTATACACAGATTTGAACCAAAAAAATGGTGCAGGATACAATGTAGAAATTGCTTGTATATGTAAAAGTAAACATTTAAATAGCAAAAATAAATAAATCATTAAATCCCATGTGAAGTTTTGAAGTAGAAAGAATGAACTAGTATTTTCTTGTAAAATGTATACTCCAATAATTTTGGATTTATTTAATATCAAAAAGTATATATATATATATATATATATTAAGTATTCATTTATAGATTTTGAGTCAGTTATTTTCTATGGCTTTTATTTAACCTTTATTTAACATAGAACAGGGGGTTGAAATCCCGTAACCCCCAAATTTACTTTAACATTGTATTGTACCATTTTTCCAGCAAGCCCTAAAACTCAGTTTTTTGAATTCCCCAAATTACAGTGGTTTATGTAGTGATTTAGTGATTATTGATATATCACATTGTTAACAGTGTACTGTTATTAAGCCGTCTTCTGTGGAAGTGTTTAGTTCCAGTTTTGTTAAATTAGCCTCTCTGTTTTCCCCCTTTTAGAGACCAAAATCACTGTCATCACACTTCAGTTTTGTTCCAGCTAAGCATGAGCCTGGTTCCATTTCGGCACACACAAAAAAAAAACTCCAACAAAGAACCAAGTCACGTCAAACATTGACTCAGACAAAAAACTATAATTTGACAGTTAAGGAAATTATGGTAGTGTGAAAAGCTTTCCTTTTTATTGCCTCTGCACTGTTTGTTTATCTGAAAGGATGCACATTGTATCAATTTCCAGTTTTACATTTACACTGCTGCAGGCTAGAGGGCTCTGAAGTTGAGAGAATTAATTACTTTTCATTATTATTTATAAAGTAATCTATCTGTGGAGAGACAGAAAGTGAAGAGGAGCAAGGGAAAGGAGAAATGCCTGCAGCTATGTCCTTTAAACTGGATCCTGCCTGGCATTATCTGCACTAGCAGCTCTCACACAGACCGACAACAAATGAAAGCCTAGCTACTGGGGGGATGCTTCACAGAATGAAAGAGAGCGCACGAGTGAGAGAAAGAGGAAATAGTTGGGTGGGGGGGTGGGGGTTGAGGGTTGTGGGGGTGAGGGGTTCCTTTGAAAGGGCTCAAGAAAGTTAAGTGTGTCTCAGCCAGGGTGTACGTACTGTGTGCTTGTGTGTGCCGGGCTGGATTTGTCCTCTGGTGTTTGTTGGCCTGGAGAGTCGCACTGCCTGGGGATGTTGTTTGTCAGCCAGATTGATTGGCAAATATTCCAGCTTCCTCCCACCAGCCCTATCAGATACAAAAAAGGTTACACATGTGGAAAGGATATTGATTTTTACTTAGCAATGGTAGTATGGCAGGAAATAATAGATTACAACTCTGCATCTGGCAGGGCTGTCGACTCCACTCGGTTATAGTCTAACTGCAGGCAAGGTCATCCAAGTTATTATTTATAATTTTTGCCCTTTAACAGAATCTTCGACTGATACTCAGTTTATTTACACAATATAAAAAATTAATACAGATAAATATGACAAATGAATACCACATTTGGCATATTTATCATTTTCCCAAACCTTGATACACATGGTATCCCAAATACATAAAAATTTCTATGGGGGCAAATGTATTATTTTAAATATTTTTATTTTATTATTTTGACCATTTTATAATTTTATTTTATTTTCAAACTGAGGGCCAACGTTGTTTTCTATATATGCTAATTATCTAACTTGTATTTAGCCTGAAACATTTAATTTCATCCACTTCTAAAAAACAGGGTTCGTACAAGGTGCTTAAAGTAGCCCACTTGAATTTGACTGTCTGAAAATTAAGTCCTGGAAAACCCTTGAAAACAGCCATATTCACGAAGAGGTACTTGAAAAGTGCTTGACTTATTTAAATACAAGATATATGGAATTTAAATTATGTCGAAAAAACACAAATACAATCTTTACACGCAAAACTAATACTGCGGCCCCCATCAGACCTTTCTCGATATGAAGTACTGTATGCCAACATTATAATATAAAATATTATTTAATGAACAATAATAGCCATTATAAACTTTGTATTTAAAATATATTATTAAATGCATTGTAAGTCGTATTTTGGATACCTTAAATCTGTAAAAAAAAAATACTAAAGATATTGTTTGATAAGTGCGATCTCTGATTGTAGTCCTTGAAAACCAAAAAAGCAGTGCTTGAAAAGTCCTTGAAAGTCCTGGAATTTCATTTTACAGTATCTGTACAAACCCTGAAAAAAAGCTGTCTTTTCCCGTGACAGAATCGTGGCTGAGAAATGAGCCCTTTCTAAAACAGAGCCAGACTCTGTCGTTTCTAGCCCTTCTGTTTTGCAGTTGTCCCACTGTGAGTGCAGTAGCCCATGTAAAGAGTTCACAGGCAGTCCTGCTGTTTGTTAGTGTTTGTGTTGTGGCTCCATGTGCACTTTAAGTTGAATGTCCTAATTACAGCTGGCTGGGCGCAGCGGTTTAAGGCAGGCCTCTCTCCGCGGTGCACTGTGCGGCGAGAGGATTGAGCTGACAATAGCCTCACCACGTGCTGCCTCTCGTGATAAAAGCCAGGCTCTACCTCTCACCGGGCTGGAATATTCTCCGTTTGCCACTTTAATTGATGTCAATAAGGTTATGCTAAATTTGAAGATTTGAATAATTTGTCTTCCAGCACAATAATGGCATCACCCAGGCTACAGGCTGCTTAAGCGAAGGGCTGAATGGAGGTGTCAGGCACCCGGCGCTCTCCCACCTCTCTGCCCACATTCTGGGCTGACACCCCTTGTGTTAGCATCCCCCGCTCATCTGATTAAAACTCCACTCCTGGGGAGATGCTGAACTTACATAGGCTCAAGCTTTACTATTAGCTCAAATTACCTCATATTACAGTGAAACGTCAGTATTTGGGGAATATGGGATTACAGAATTTCACGACTTCATTGCGGATTGCTGGAAATTCTTGTTATTCCTAGTTTAAATGAGCAGAGGTATAGATATAAAAAATATTAAGAGTATTTCACATAATAAATATGTCATTATTTACTCTTTCAAAACCCATTTGCTGTTATTTTCCCATCAAAACACAAAATGAAGAATCTTCATGCAGCACTTTATACCATACAGCCACAGTCACACTAGACTTTAAGCACACAACATTTCTATGGACACAGAAACGGTTGTGATATGATGTCACGCTTTTTTTATAAACATGAATTCAACATAAACAAATAGTAATATATTCAAAATGTAACCATAGATTTAATATACTCGATTTTTAATTCAGCCAAGACAAGAAGTCATGCCGTGAAGTATCGATCTTCTACTGGTCACACGTCTTCTTGTGATGTGAATTCACAGGTCAGAGTTCACCAAACTTGAACTTTGGAATGCAGCAAATTGCGACACTTTTCGCGGGAGCTTGCGTTTCCAATCTGACGCATTCGCATGTGTATGAATGGAAGGTGATGGAACAAAATGTGTAGTGTGACCGCCCCAGTGTGTTTAAAGTGACCACATCTGTCAATCAGACTGTGTTCATCACATTTAAATTTCACAATTTAAAAGCTATTATATGACTTCAAAAGACTTGGAATATAGTGTCTGAGTCATATGAACACCTTTATGATGCTTTTGTGGTGTTTTTTCTTTTCTTTTTTTTTGGAAGCTCCAAAAGCATAGAAGCTTCGGAAGCTTGTCCATGTCCCACGTCGTATACTAGCTTTTTGTGATGAACACAATTTGTGATAATTTGTTAAATCAGACATGGCACCTATGGTGAAGGTTGGATGTCAGTGCTTGTCTAATGATTAAATGTCATTCATGTTAGATGACATATTATAAAGACAAATAAGACATTACTCTGTTATTTAAAGTCGTAAAGTAGAGACAGATCTTTTCTTTCGTATTGTGACATATATCTGAATGAAATGGATTAAAAGAAAAGTGAAAAATGTGGTGACATGGTTCAATCCATCGGTTGTTGATTGGATGGAGGCAGATCTGAAAGCGAGCTTGCAGTTGGCTGTAAGAAAGGGGCGGGTTTAAACAATTGGTTTACTGTAAGATCTATGACATTTTGATTAAAAATTACGAGAACAATTTGAAAAATATAAGAAACCTGCATTGATGAAATGTTCACAATAAGATCAAAAGTGTGCATATAGAATATATACAGGTTGAATTTCATTTCATACCGACTTTTAAAACTGCATCCAACACTATAGTGCTGCATTCAGACCTGAGCATTTCATTTAACGGCTAGAGCTGAATATAATTAGACTTCAATTAAGCGCCTGTTAAGTCTGTCTCCCCTCCATCTGCCCATTCAGCCCCCTGTCGGGCAGGCGGTTTGCCCCTGACCCATCGCCCCGTGTCCAGGGTCAAACACCAGCGCTCAGTGGTGTGACAGCCCGCCATGTGCTGCCCCGTTAATTAACACATTTCCCTCTCTCTCTCCACTACCTTCATCACAGGAAGTCTCCTTGGCCAGCTCATATCATATATCACATGCGCCACAACTGAGAAGAGGGACTTTCCGCACTCAAATAGTCCAACATGCACTGTTTCAAGTGCCCTTTTATGTATTTAATATGTTTCAAGTGCTCCATATTTTCCTGGAAGCTTTGGGAGGATATTAGTCTAAATTCACTTATCTGTTTAGGCCATGCGTCTGAGCATGTATGCACACTGGTGGTGGTTGTTTCCTTGCGTTAGTACATTGGTTTATTTCCCAATGTGCAGCTGACTATTCTGGAGTCCTCTGTCAACTCCTGGGTTGTATCAGACTTCAACAAATAGCCCATGGATGTTGTTTTGAGCGGTGCATGTGGGCTTGATTTCGCTCGCAGCAGCTCTGTGATGGACTAATTGGTTTAGCAGGTTGGGTCCTGAGACGGCCAAAGGGCAGCGGGGCGTAGCGAGCCACAACGTGAACCTGATGTTCAGGAGGATGCTTTGTTTCAGTCTGCGGATGGGGAGCATGTGGCAGGCAGAGCAACCTCCTTTCACACACTTTTTCCCCCCTCTGTCTCCACCCCTTCTATCCGGTTGTTTCACATTGGTTTTCAAACAGTTTTTTTTGTTTTTGTGAATAGGTGTGTGTGAATAGGTGTGCGTGTGTGTGTTTGTATGTATGAATATATAAATGTGATATATGTAGTTTAGTTGGTTAGTTAGTTAGTTTATCCTTTATTGTCTCCCTTAGGAGAAATTTGTCTCAAACACCAGAGAGCAGGACAATCAAGAGAGCAGGTCAACACCCAACAATCCACAATACAGTCACACTTCATCCATACAACACACATAACATTTCCAAATGGCATATCAGTCATTTCACAATTTTAATATTGCACTATACCTACAAATAAGACATTACACAATGCCCTACACATCTACCCACACACACCAATATTTACTTATTGCATTGATAATGGGATAAGAGAGAATTTATACCCATTCAACTAACAGGTTGGTGCCGTATACCTCCTATCCAAGGGCATCAGCTCATACTCCTTATAAAGAATATGTTTTGGATCACAATAGTTTTAAGTCCAAGCGTCAACATGTGACGAGTTAGGAGTGAGAATGTGTTGCTGAAAATTCAGCTTTGCCATCACAGGAAATTAAATTTTGAAATATATTAAAATAGAGAAATAATTTTAAATTGTAATAATATTTGAAAATATGACTGTTTTTACTATATTTTTTTATCAAATAAATGCAGCCTTGGTGAGCATATGAGGCTTCTTAAAAAAAAACTTAATCATTCCAAAATTTGGGATGGTGGTAGAATATATTAAAATATAACCATAGTTATTATACAGTAATATTGCACAGTTTATTGGGTTATATTTGCTGTAAACAATTTTACATGAAACAAGGACAGACCTTGTCAAGTGTCTAATCTCGCAATCTCTGGGGGCATCTACTGTAATATGAGTGTTTATTATTTTAATCATTCATGAGGGTTGAGACTGTGGGATGGCTGAAGGCTCCAGATTAAACTCACCCTGGGAGCTTGTTATAAAGAAAAGCCTTAGGACAGACAATCCTGGCACTCTCTGAACACCCCCTTCTACCACCCAGCTCTACACTGGTCCCTTCTGTCTCTGTTATTTAGGCTGACACTGTTTTCAGGCTGGTAAATGCTCCCTTGGGATGCAGGAAAAGGGTCGTTGTGAAGATGTTTAACCCCTATCAGGGATGAGGCCTTGAACTTTGAGTGACATGCAGTGACCAACAATGATTTGTGACATAGATTTACTGCCTATATGAAGTGTTTTCCATGTGTTTTTGCTGATCCTGCCTCTCGTTCCTTTCTCCCCACCAGGTGATGAGCATCCTCAGCAACCCCAGTGCCGTGGCCCCTCAGTCCCAGCATGAGTTCTCCATATCCCCCCTGCACAGCGGCCTGGAGGCCTCCAACCCCATCTCAGCCAGCTGTAGCCAGCGCTCCGAGCCTATCAAGACCGCCGACAGCCTCACCTCCACCCAGTCCTACTGCCACCCTACGTACAGCACCACCAGCTACAGCGTGGACCCCGTCACTGCAGGCTACCAATACAGTCAGTACGGCCAGAGTAAGTGCCTCTCTACTCTTTACTTAAATTGCTTTTTTTGTCATATTTACCCCCACAGCTCTATCGGTCTTGTAGTCCTCATTTGTAAGTCGCTTTAGATAAAATAAATTATAAATTACCCCTTCATTGACACCAAACCTAAAATGTGTTCCTTTAAACTCCTAGTAGTAACTTCTTTTTAATATTATACTGCAGTGATTTCTCAACCAGGGTGCCGAAACCCACTATCGGGCCAAGGCAAACTTCTAAATGGGTTTTAAGATGACTTGATCAAGACAACATCTAAAAATCAAGATGTAAACTGAAATTATATTGTTGTTCCTTTAACAATTGGGCTTAAATTTATTTTGGTTGGTTTAACTTAAAAAGTAAGTTAATCGGTTGCCTTAAAGGGATAGTTCACCCAAAAATGAAAATGCTGTCCTCATTTACTCACCCTCATGTTGTTCCAAACCTGTATGACTTACCAACCTTCTTTAAAATATCTTCTTTTGTGTTCAGCAGAAGAAAGGAAATCATACAGGTTTGGAACAACATGAGGGTGACTAAATGATGACAGCATTTTCATTTTTGGGTGAACTATCCCTTTAAAATGTTTCGTTTCAGTGAACTCAAAATGTTAATACAAAGACAGAGATTGATTTAATCAACAAACAACAGTACAACTTGTGCACTATATCTTAAGTATTTTAAAGCCAAACAATAGCTTTGAGAAATAGACTGAACTTTAAGTCAAATGAAATCATGTACTTTAGATCATGAGAGTTCATTAGAAAAGTAACAGATTTTTTCAATGAATCAGTTGATCAGTTACGAAACTGGCGTCAATGATTCGTTCATTAATTAAGCAGATTTGGTTCTTGAGTTCAACTCACTGACTTAAAATTTAGGTCTGTTCCTACAGACAAAGCTAACATATAACATAAGAAGACTTGCAGTATAATGTGTCATGAACCACTTTTATGGTTTCACTTTCTATTACATGGAAAAGCGTACCTAGTAAGTTATTCATTAAATCATTTACAATCAGTTATTTTATATTCAGTTATTCTACAATTTATTTGAGTCAAGTACAGAAATTTGGTTTAACTGTTCCTTTAAATGCTCCATGGGGTGCAAAATCACTGATTTAGCCCAACCTGTCTAATATTTCATTGAAATTTGTGAGACAGCTTAGGGGCGCACTTTGTAGAGGCGCGTGTTTGCGTGTGTTCGCTGTGACCGTGAGTGTCAGAGAGCAGATTCTGTGCTTCTCTTAGGGAAGGTAAAGATTCAGTCTGAGCGGGATTTAAGCAGTAAACGGTGCTGACAGGAAAGGAAGGCTTCCTGAGGGAGAGAGGTTAAATGAGCTGTGATTACTCTCTCTGCTAGCTGTCAGCACCAGTGTCTCCAGTACAGACAGCTAGCCCACCCACAGGTATGCGGCAGCTACCGTACGCGCCGCCGTTCCCTGACAGCTTCCTTTTTTGCTCTTGCTTACAGACGCTAACGTGCGGCGCTTACTGTCACACTGACAGATGTCTGGCACCGTCCGCTCGCACCCCTCGCTCTGCCCCGCCTCGACACTTCTGCTAATGATGAATAAAGGAAGTAGAGGTTCAAATAACACCTCCTCGACTGGGGTAATCAAAGGGCCTCCGACCAAAAAACATCAGAGAGACTTGACATCCCAGAAGCTAATGCCAGTGAGCTAATGCTCACCTTCAGAAGCCTTTTTATATCCATTAGTCATAGACGTCTCTGTCGTGATGCATTTTGTCATTGTTGTTGACATTTTGATCAAATGATCACTGTGTTTACCGCTTGTCGGAAAAGGAGTGGCTGTGTTCGCAATGCCAACTCCTAAAAAAAATAAAAAAGTAGTGAAAAGTCAATCCTGTCAGTTTCAAAATGCAAAGCCCTCAGGTTTAACCTCCTCCGCTCGACGGTTTCCACTTTTCATTTTTTCCATTTCGGCTTTGAGGATGTAGGTGGGAAACGTCTATGCAAATAATTACCTGAAGGTTACAGCTTGCGCTGTGCTAACTTAATAAGTTAGCCAATTCCAGTTGGACTCAGCGAGGGTTGCTTTTCTGTTTTAAAAGGGAAGTGGCTAGAGGGGATAATTGGAGCTTCCTCGGTTTTTGCGCCACACCACTTCCATCCTGTCCTTGGTATGTCCTCGCAACCCCAAACCCGATTCACTCGTCTTTTTCCACCAATCAAATGTCCCTAATGTCTTTAGCTTGTGTATTTAAATTGAAGCAGTGTGAGATGGGAGGCAGATCAATGCTGAGGTCCTGGGTTGCGAGTGGGACTCGGGGTGCCCTCTGACCCTGGATTAGCCCGCGGGATAGAGTCGACACGTGCTCCTGATAAAGATCTCCCAGTAAAGCCAGACTCCAGATCAATCCAATGAGAGTCATGCCCTCAGGTGATATGTTAGTCACACCATTTTGTGTGCTACACCTATCTGGTGGGAATCTCTTCACTTTTTCTGCCGTCTCTCCCCTCTCTATTGCATTTTGCGTAGCCGTACAGATACTAATCTTGATCAACAGAAACCGTTTTCACAGGCGTAGAAAATCGAGTGGACTTATTATCTAAATCTACTCAGTACAGCTGAAAAAGTTTTAGCTACATCAACTAAACAGAACTTTGAAATGGCTTCTTTTTTTCTTTCTTTTTTGCATTTATTTATTTACGCTTTGTTTATGGTGTTTTGGGTGGCATTTTTAAAAGAAAGATGGATAGATGGAATAGACTGGCGTGTCACAATATGATGTTATATGATAGAAAGTGTGGAATTCTGAGAACAGGGATGACAGACATAATGAGGAATGTGCTGAGGAATACTCACTATGACAGGAATGAGTGACAGTGGGGAACAGGTGCTCTGGAATCAGCAGTGTGTTCATGAGAGCTCAGTGATGCGAAATGTCTGCTCTGAAACTCAACCCCAAAACTAAACCCATCCTAGTTTGCTTATAAGGATCCGTGACAAATAAAGATGTCCGAGATTAAAATGTTAAAATGTCCCCTTTCTTTTTGGATTTAATACATTTTGGGTAAAAAACTATTTTTTTTTCTTTTTATTAAGATTCAGAGACACTAAAATGTGAAGTGGTGTAACGCTAAAGTAAAAGTGGTATAATATTTTCCTAAATGTAATCATTATTTTCAAAAATGTTTTTAAAAGATGTAAAAATTAAAATATTAGTTTGCTTATATGAAACACTGACAAATAATGATGTCCAAGTTGAAAAATGTAGAAATGCAACATTTGTATTCATGGTTTCATTTTAATTTAGATTCAAAGGCTCTAAAAAATGTCCAGTGGTACAACCCTACATTTAACAGTAATATCATATTTTCTTAACCTTAATCATAATATTTTGTAATATTTTTTATTCATTAAGATTTTAAAAATAAAAATAAATCTATTAAAAAAAAGGAAATCTATTTGTATTAATATAATTGTTTTCTCTGATTTACTCCATTTGACTTTCAACTAAACGTCCATTCCAACTTCCATTAAGAGCATCATCTCTCCGTTTTATGGTTTTCCTGTCATATATGTTGCCTATACCGCACTAAAAATATATATACAGTGCAATGCATAAGTGAATACACCCATGCTAAAGTTGACTAAAAAGAGGAATAAAAAATCATATTTTGGAAATTGAACTTAATGCCTTAATTTAAAAAATTAGGAAAAATCCAACCTTTAAGGACACCAATTTTCTTTGTGAATGAATAATGTATTGTAAATAAATAAATGTTCTTCCTTAAAATACATGGTGCATAAGTGAGTACACCCCTATGTTAAATTCCCATAGAGGCAGGCAGATTTTTATTTTTAAGTTTTTTTTATTTTTATTTTTTTAGGATACTATGCATCCTGATAAAGTTCCCTTGGCCTTTGGAATTAAAATAGCCCCACATCATCACATAGCCTTCACCATACCTAGAGATTGGCATGATTTTATTTCAGTTAGCCTAAAAGCTAGTTTGATTTGCATTGAGAGATGATCTTATGGAAAGTACCCCATGCCAATCTCTAGGTATGGTGAAGGCTATGTGATGATGTGGGGCTATTTTAATTCCAAAGGCCAAGGGAACTTTATCAGGATGCATAGTATCCTAAATTTTTTTTTAAAAAAATACTTAAAAATAAATATCTGCCTGCCTCTATGGGAATTTAACATAGGGGTGTACTCACTTATGCACCATGTATTTTAAGGAAGAACATTTATTTATTTACGATACATTATTCATTCACAAAGAAAATTGGTGTCCTTAAAGGTTGGATTTTTCCTTAATTTTTTAAATTAAGGCATTAAGTTCAATTTCCAAAATATGATTTTTAATTCCTCTTTTTAGTCAACTTTAGCATGGGTGTATTCACTTATGCATTGCACTGTATATGGATATAAAAAAAATTGCTTATTTTCTTAAAATATATATAATATTATATAAATTCATAATTTTAGATGCGCCACAAACAAAACTGAATTTTAACAGGTGTATTCAAGTATTTGACTGTATAAATTGTGTGTACATTAGATCGATTTGATTGACTGATTTTTAGCCTTTTAATGAGATCAGACATTTTAATAACTTACACATTTTATATTATATAAGTCACAAAAAAAAAACAGAATTGTAATGTGTTCATCATGTTTTGAACATGTATTCAGGTAATTATCTGTATGAATTGCGTGCACTTACAGATCCAGGCAAAAACTGTCACTTCATGAGTTTCATATCTCTGAGAAATGAATGTGTTGTTTTGTTCTCTGTGTGCAGCTGCAGTGGATTACCTGGCTAAGAATGTGAGCTTGTCCACGCAGAGAAGGATGAAGCTCGGAGAGCACTCGGCTGTGCTCGGACTGCTACAGGTGGAGACGGGACAGGCGTATTGATGGCTCTCGAACTGAACACCCACCCATGTGCTTCACCAGCATCCCTCCATTCTTTCTGCAGCGCCCACACGTGGACCATCTGACTAGGAGTGAACGAGACCAAGAGAAATGATAAAAACACAGGCAGTCCTAGACTTTCTACCTATAGCAGTGTGAATACAAAAGCCATTCCACATTTTAAAAAAAGACACTATTGTGCCGCATCTCCTTATTCGTCCCGATCCTTTCTCTCTTTCACAACAAAGAGACCCTTTCAGGGCTTCAGAAAGAAGCTGAGGGAAAAATGAGCATCAATTGTCTGATCCCAAATCACTAAAGCCCTGCCTGTCGGCATCCAGTGTTAGCACACATAGGTTACTGCTTGCCCATTCCAAACTGTTCGGACCATGTTGTTTATAGAACTGAAAATGATGGTATTATAATTATATTTGTTATTATAAATGTGGTTGTTCCTATTGCTGTTGCATTTACTATTGTAATTAATTACTCTTTGTTTACATGTTTCATTTTTATTTTTTCTCATGTTTAGTTCCTGTTTCTATTTTAACCACAAGGCCTTGCTCTGCAACATTACATTTCTGATGGATATACACAGGCAGGCTGTTTGCAAAGCTACAACGGACGTCTACGGTTTTAGATCTTAAACCTTACATTCCACAAAACCTGGGCATCTGGGTTGGAGGAGCCTTGATATGGGGTTAAACAGCAGTCTGTGACCTGCTCTATATGGGTAAATTATCAGTGTTATTTATGATCATTTCATCTTAAAAACATACATTGTTCTGGAATATGATGACCAAATGACAAAAATAGGCTACATAGTTTTGATTAATTTTTGCAATGAACACAGACTTAATTATTCTCTGTGGTCACTATAATTACCATTATAATGAGCCCTGATGGGCAAATGCCATTTTTAGCATTTTGTGGCTTTTTATATACTTTCCCATATGCTTCTTGGCTATTCATGGAAAGTATTGATATAGCTTGCAATTTATCAAAGAACTTAAAAGCAATCCGATATTAGCCATCTAAAGGCTGAAGGGCGATTTGTAAATTCATGTCTCGGATATTGTGAAGGGGGGGATGTACTAAATTGGTAGCACTTTTTTGGGGTATTCACGAGGAACTTCATTTGTCTCTGTGGTCACTGTAAAAGAATGGACTGAAACTGTACAATGGGAATCTGATTTGTAGAGAAAAACTTTTAAGTCTTATGCCAGGTTACATTTCAAAAGTGTGATGGTCTCTGAATAACTGTCTTAAAAATGTCCAAGCTATTATATTGAGAGATGGAATATATGACCACATTTATGGATCTGTGTTTACATTTAATGTTTGCCACAATGGCTCCTTATTCCACCTTTTCTCAGCTGTGTTTTAAACCTCAGAGACGATTTCTGTGGCAAAGATGAACTGAAACTGAACTGTGCTCCAGTGTCACTACAGACGTGCCCTAAAATGCCATATATATATTCAGGAGAATAACTGAAACATGAACACATGACCATGTGCCAACAGGACATTTCCATTTTAACACTTAAAATATTTTTAGTAAATAAAAAAGACAAAAAAGAAATGTAAAAAAAAAAAAAAAAAAATCATGTTTTAGTGTGTAGCACTCATTTCTACTGCAATCATTAATCTATCTTTGGGATATATAAAGCACTATCTGACTAGGCGATACACATTTCCAAATCGTTTCAAACTCAGTTGCTCTTTATTCTTTCGTTGTTTACCTTTTTGCTCATATGTATTTTCCTTTGATATATTTCCGTTCAGCATGTGTGTATATTATCATGGCATAATTTATTCAGCTGTATGAAATACTAGCGTAGTGGGAACTTGTATTGGCATTTACTACCTTCAGCCTGTTGGTGTCTTTACTGTAGCACTGGCATATCTGTTATGGATTAAAGCTCAAAAAAGTGGATAAAGAAACACAGACTGCTTCTTTCTTTCTCATCACTCACTAAATGTATCATACAATAGTCAAATATATGCTCACAATATCTGTTAATGTTTTTTTTTAAACACTTGTGCATTTTATTAAGCATTTAGTTCACTCACTGATGACATATATGGCAAGAAGTATCTTGTACACTTGCTGTACCATCTACTAAATTTATGTAGAGCTTTTTAATCTGTAATGTTCATTTTCTGTAATACTTAAAACATGAAAATCTATTGGCATTTATCATATACACTCTTTTCATTGCTTTGATGTCGCTGTCAGCTATAATCATGATTTAATCCCCATCTTAACAATGCTGTATTTTTATAGCCACTTTGAAGTCAAGAACATCATGACAGTTGTGGTGATTTAAGATACTAAAAATATCAGTTTCCAGTAATTGAGTTGCGCTGGAAGTGAATAGAGTGAAGTGTTGCAGACAGTGTCACAACAGAGACTCTCAGAGCAGTGCATTCACAGAAGAGCTGCAGGGCCTGAGGGAATTTACTGCACTTCTTCTGGGGGCACAGGCTGGGCACTGAATACCAGCCAATGTGTAACGGCATTAATGCCTCAAGACGGGGAAGATGCGTTGCACCTCCGATCCGAATGAGCTCCTCTCTGATGATGGATTTTAAACTCTTGTGTTTAATTAAGAATTTTAAAGGAATATTCATTGTAAACAAGTTTGAGTGTGGCCATCTGGGTTCACTTAAAGGATTCACACAGCGAGGGAATGTCTCTGGAATGTGATTTTGCACTGAGGAATCCTCTTTATGATTCAGCTGTCCTCTATGTAATGTGATGTCATAAAATGTCATTTCAGATATTTCCAATATTACTATTATGGGAGCAGCTGCTCAGATGATCTGATAAACTTGCTTTTTGGATGGTCATGATTATTTTTTTAATATTATATTATATTCTATTGTATTAATCTATTTTTATTTAACTATAAAGACCTTAAAAAGAATAAAGACCTTAAAATACAGAAGACAGAACATTTACTGATAAATTTGGACTACAGTATATTTATATTTTTGCAGATAATCTGATCAGTAGCCTACTTGATGTCTAAAATTATATATATATACAGTATATATATATATATATAGAGAGAGAGAGAGAGAGAGAGAGAGAGAGAGATTTTCCCAATATTATTGTGAACAAAAACGGATAAATCTGATATCTAAAATAATTTGCAACAAGAACATAATGAATTACATAATGACTAAATAAATGGCCAATATCATCAGTTGAATGAAAGAATTGACTTTCCAACTGAGGGAGTGTTTAAAGAATTTCTGGGACGTGGTTCTTTCATGATAATGAGTATTTTGGGTCAGTCACACGTTGTTATTTTGAGGTAAGAACATGCCATGAGGTACAGACTGATTAAAACATGTCTGAAGAATTTCACCACGAGACCCCCCTGCCACCCTCCTTTGGCTGTTATTATTATGTTTTAGAAACTCTGCGGTGTCAACCTCTTGAAAACGTAACAAAGAAAGCACTTACAAAGCCTAACATCTCCTTAAATCCCATAATTATTCCAGGATACATTATGTACCTGAGCCCGGGTGTCTGATCTTCACCGAAGGGATTCCACATTCCTACAATCAGCTTACACCGACAGATCGCATGATTGCCTAATAACCTGGATGGGTAAGTAGAGCGCTTAGCAGAAGATTGTTACAGAGAGAAGAATGTATCCCTTTGACAGACTCTGCTTCTCCAAAGCATTATACTCTTCTGAAATGGATTTTTTTTTTAGTACAGATGTCAATAGGGTAAGACAATTTTATTTCTCCTTGCAATTCACATGAACTTTCCCTTTTTAAACCCAGTCTTTCATTTGCTGTTTCCAGGCACCTAATACAAGATTATAGTCCCCCATAGTAACCCTGGCATCCCTCACCCAAGCCTCCGTGTGCCCCTCCTTGCCCCCAGACTCTAATCTCCACACTCCAGCATCACTGCAAAATTAAGCTGTGAGAGAGCTGGGAGTCGCTTTAACCCCGCTCGATCTAAAAGGCTCTCAATACACCCTATTGAAAAAAGTCTCAGAGCAGTCAACACTCCCCCCCCCCCCCATAGCCTATGTCTCATATCTCCCTTTACTGTCGTATGGCGTCTATTTCTCTCTGTCCTCCGTGCCATCTCACCTCAGTGAGGAAAAAAGGCGGGATTTCAAGGTGAACATGCAGGTATACATCCAAGAGATAAGTCATGGAGCCTGCTTACAGGTTGCTTGCGAAATCTACAGTCAGCTTGCAGACTTATTCATAGTAATAATCCAAAATGGAGGTGAAATACTACAGAATGAAAATAATGAGCACAAGATTCTGCATTCTGTGGGAGATACATTCATAAACCCTTTTTGAAAACAGTCAGCTCTTAACAAGCGTGACGCCTGGGTATAGACTCCGATACACAAAGACAATTTTTCTAGATAATAGCCTATCACGCAGGATACAATTTGAATTAAAAAAATGCAATTTTCACCTTGAAATGAACAAATGATTACAATTTCTATACAAATTAAGGCATCCAGGCAGCGCCTCAGTGCACAGCTCAGGCCATGAAACCTGACATAATTACCATGAAATACATTCTCAAATATTTGTATTTTGTCCATCGCTTTAAAACACGCCAGTCAGCCTTCTTCTGATCTCACCTTCTGGGGCAAACGCAGAAAAAAAAGAGTGGAAATCATCTAAGATGAAAAGCCCTTTAACAGGCCAGATAAAAATGTGTAAAAAAGGGATGGGGGAAAAAAATAAAACAAACAGTAAATTGCTGCCGTTCAGCCTGACAGCCCCTGGAGTTATCTCTAAAAGCCAAATTACAGAGTCTTATCATGGGAATCATATCTAATGGTTATCTATACTCAGATGTTTCTCTCTCTCCCTCCTCTCTGCACCCCCTGTTCTTTCCCAGAGATTGCATTTACTTATGATTAGGAATATCTTTAGAAGAAAAGATGTTAACTTGAGCATTTCGTTTGGAAAGTTATGGTGAATTGCAAGTGGCACAAAAGAACAAGGCATGTAATTCAGAGGTGAGTGCAGCCTCCAAGGATGATGAGAGAGATGCATGCCAATGACCAGGTGGCATCTATATGCAAATACAGTCTCAGGAAACTTTATATCACCAAGTCCAGAATTCTGAGATTATTGTGGATAATATAATATAATATAAAACGGTTAGTTCCACTCATTGATTCTGATTGGTCAATAGCTGTGTTTTATTCACGATAAAACACGGCTTTGACCGCTTCACCCAACGGTCCTATCTATGTATCACTACTCAACACCCTTAGCAAATCATTCTTTGTAATGTAAACAAATGTGATGCGATCTGGGAAAACCCACCACATGGGTGATATTTTACCTATTACAAGTTTTGATGCCATATTAAAGCTGGTTTCAAGCCCTTTCCAAATCTGTTTTTATTTCAAGTTATGGTTATCTTAAGTCGGATGATTTTCAGGAAAGGAATTTTGAGAAAAACAGGAAAAACTGTCGCGTCCAGCTACCTGGACGATTGGCGCTCTTTTTTTATTGCCTTTTTTACATATCACATATTTTAGTAGGCCTAATCATCATAGATTAGATATCATTCAAAAACTTACTAACTCAAAATTCACCCTGTGAAAACCGTTACAGGACTGGCGGGAAATGCACATTGATAGGCCTACCTTTCTTCTGTTGTGTGGTTTATTTTGATAGGTGAACTGTCTTTGTAGTGTTAAGGGAAGGAGAGCTATGGGCGATTTTTAAAATAAGAATTTAGAATTTAATTAAGAATATAATTAAGAATAATCATTTAATAAAAACCCAATTTTGACCAAAAAAAAAAAAAAAAAACCAAACAAACTGACATTCGATCTACAGGCTATTTGTAGGCCTTACTGAAAGTACCAGCCTGACATCAGACGGGTTTTCCCAGATCGCATCACAAATGTTTGTTCTCATTGATATTATTTCTTAAAAGTAGAGAATTGTGAGAGACCGAATAAGCAAGTGTACCTGCATTTACAGTAGATATAGCATTTTCCCTCAGGTCAGTCCATATTCGTAGTGAAAATCCGTTTGAATGTCCGCTGCGACATCTTTTCCAACCGTTAAGGGGTTTTCCATAGACTGTAAAAAATAGGGGTTTTCCCGATTGTCAGTTACGTCATGCTTCTCAATGTTCACAAAAAGTTACAGTCCTTTCAATATAAAAGTCTTTTCTACTGACTGACTCACTCGAAGACAGTCTTTGACGCCATCTAAGGCGAAATAATGTAACTTCTGTTGTTGCTGATCACGGCCAGGGACTATTTTTTTCCAGCGGAAGGAAGGCTTTTAGTGATTTTACTTCAAAAGTTGCATTGATACATGTATTTATATTTTTGGCTTTAATATCATTATTGTGTGGTAACCGTTTTATAAAAGAAATAGGCTACGGTACTCAAGTCTAGTGCTGTAACATGAATAAGTCACGAAACATAATACATCTAATAATATAATAAACATATCAGTGACCAATCTAAAACAGAGTGAGTGTGCTGCTGTATTGTATGACAGTATTTCTTCTCCAAGCAAATTGAAACATATATTACAACACCACTTTACAAACAACATATGGCCTTGCTGACCTTTTCTTTGATAGATTTTCATCTCACACAGTTTTGAATATTGCAGAAGGAGAACAGCAGCAGTTGTCTTGGAATGATGGAGGGTTTGTGGATTTGCTCTCTCTCTCTTCTTCACATGTGAAGGCTTGCTTCATGCCCAATGAAGCCTTTAACAATGCTGGAGAGAACTTGTAAAGACTTTTCCCTTCCTTATACCTCCCCTCCCACTCCTCTATCTATCTCTGTGCACTGTCTGCCTGAGAGGCGCACATCAGATTTCAACACTTGACCTCATAATGCTGGGGGTCAGCGCCACACCAGCAGCAATTTCACACACAAGATGAAAGGGAAATTAACATTGAAGTTGTTTGAGGCGGCAGCTCTGGGCTCTGGCCAGCTCAGGCGGCAGTCTCCTAACCCCACCACACTGTGAGCCACAAAGAGGACGAGTGAAGAACAGGGCTGCTGGAAGCTGGAGGAATGCAGACGTCCTCCCGCTGGAGGCTTAGCCCCTGACCACCTCAACTCAAGGACCAGAAGGCTAAAGAGAGCGAAGGAGAACACAGCGCTGCGGCATATCAGAAACAAGGTATTAAAAACAGGGCTTTGTGACCTTCAATTTCAACCGAGCCGTGTTTTTGATGGTCTCCTGTGGAAATTCAATTTTAGTTTTATACTTTGACAAAGAGCATGTGGAAAAAAAGAGAGAAAATTTATTTTTGTAAATGTATTTTTAAAATTCCTCATGGATGTAAGGAGTAAAAAATATTTAAAACAAAAAACACTTGTGATTAACATACAATTCTGATTCTGAACCATCTAAAAAATATTTCCTCTTCTCTCCTCCATTCACATCATGCAGGTGGATCTTTTTGCATTCTTGAGCTGGAAGATGGATAAACTAAAAAGTTCATTACATTGTTAAAGTGTTACTAATCCCATGTACCTGCCACTGAGCACCTCCGAAAATCTAATGTGACACACTGAGATGGAAAATCTATTCTTTTCGTCGGTGTCCCTGACTGTGTTACCGCTGCTCAATGGTAATTTCCCTCACCTTAACCAACCCTCCCCCAAAAACAATTTACCATTCTGTTGCCATTATGTCCTACCAAGACCAGTGCAGATTCAGTCACGACCTTCATATTATGTGAAAATTGGACTTTGCAAACTTGACACAAGCAGGAGAGAGCAGGCAAAATTGCTTTTCGCTCGAAAAGCCCTGCATGAGTTCCTCAAAATTCTGCTTCCTATAGGAGGAACTGCAGTGCACACTAATCTCACCATCCACTCACAAAACCCTTAAATTAAATATAGAAATATGTAGAACAGATTATTTAAATTACTTACATTTTTAATTATTTTAAGTCTTATTTTAATTTTGGAAAAAAAGGTTCCAGGGGTTTTCACAGCAATGGCAATAAAGAACCTTTTTGGTTCTTTCAATCAACAGTTCTTAAAATAACCATTTATATTCTAAAGAACCTTTTTTATATTTATATATATTTTTTCTTATATTGCCATAACAACCTAGTTGTCTGGTGAGCTCATCAACAATAATAACATTAAGAGACAATATGAAACATATAAATACAACAAAAAAAAGGATAAAAACATACATACATTTCCACTATAAAGTACCTTTTGTGGAATGGAAAGGTTCCATGGATGTTAAGGATTCTTCGTGGAACCATCAATGCCAGTTCATTTATCGTCCAATGAATTTGATGGTAATGTAATTCATTTCCTAAAAGGAAACACATCACCATTGATTAATTCAGGTTTGTTTTGTCTATCACAAAGAAAAGTAGACAAAAACATTACATGAAACAACTGATGTTGGACATATGCATATTGAAAAGTGTGAAATACTCAACAACGATTTGTCCAATTATTATCTGAGTATCATGTTCTGATTCACACATTGTGAGAGGATCCATTTACCTTTTGCAGCGTGTGACGTATATATAGAGGTGGACATTTCCCGTTTAAATATATTTTGTGTGACATGACATGCTCAGCGTTGACCCAGCTGGGGCTCAAGAATTGTGTCAAACGTCATTGAATGTTTCTGAGTTTCATTTTGTTTTGCCCCCTACAGCGCACTAGAGTTGTTGATTGTCGCTTCTTCAGCTTTCTAATTTAATCAGTAGTCCCATTGGGCAGGAGAAATGAATCAAGCGTTTGTTTATCCAACATGTCTGTGCGTTTGACTGATGTTCAGCCTTGTTTGTGTCATCCCAGAGCTGTGCCCACTTTGTTATTAATTGAGCTCTTTTTGGCTGTCGGTTTGCCTTTTCTAATTCCCTTTAAGGAAACTGGCTTCTTTTCAGATCTGCGGCACTGTGGGTCATTAATTATGACGGTAATAAAAGGTGCTTGTGTTGTGCCAGTCAGCCTCTGCCAGTGCAAGGAATCTTTCTCTGTTAACCGGAAGCTTGTCTTTCTTTGCATTCAGGCTGGAGGGACAGTATTGTATGTAGCACCAACAGGCTTTTGGACACTGAGGCCAATTGCTACGTCTTAATGCAGTTTACAATACGTGCAGCGACATTTCTCCAAGCCGCACAAGTGCGTTTTTCTTTTGTGGAGGACAAGTTTGAATGGAAGGAAGAATAATTATGACGAGGGGTCCCATACGTCGTGTAAAGCCTGCGGTCTTGAGAGATGAAGAGTCTTAAGTATGGTTTTATTCTGCATAGATCTTCATTCCACATTTCTTGCTGAGCCACATTGTTTTGATGTCCTCACAAGTTTTGATTGTGTAAATATTAGATAAAGAATAGAGGCTTACAAGTAATCTTAAGAACGTGAAGTCTCACACACATAAATACTCCGGAAGACTTTCTTGTTAAGCATTTAAAGGCTTAATCTTCATTATTTGTGGATGCAGTGATGGGCGATACTATGTATCTTTCTATACAGCATTGCCATGGACCTCAGAGATATTTTAGCAAACAGTTGAATGCCACATGAGTCCAGGCTTTTGAAACTGCCCCAGTCTGCGCTCTATTTTTGAGACAGGTGAAAGTATTAAATCATTTATAAATTTAAATAATTTATAATAGGCCTATTAATCGCCTTGCCGGAGTTGATTGATTGTGACCGAATGACGTATACATTAGCTTTATACCTTAAAGTCGTCATGAAATGGATATTGCGATAGTATTTTCTTCCCTATTGTGACGCATATCCGAGTGAAACGCTTCTCAAACAATTAAGAAAAAAAAAGTAGGGCAGGACTTGATTTTGTTCATCAGGAATTGATTGGATTGTTGGTTCGTTGTGGTTTGCTATTGCTGTGATGTCATGTGAGTGACAGGTTGTCCCGCCCTCACGCCAGTAAACATCAACAGAGAAGAGATGTTGCTGTTTAATCAAAGTTAGGCTACTTTGGCGCGTCTGTTGCGTTGCCAATTTTTTTCTCCCAAAATTATTATTTCCAAGGTTTGAAAGGCCAAGACCACTGTCTTTAAAAATGGTTTCCAGTTTATGTATGCAAGTTTTTTCTCTGACTGTCATATACTCCCTCTATGCTACTTCTTTTTACCCCTGAGCAAAGAATGAAAAGAACATCGTAATGAATATATTGGGGCCTTTAGCATAATGACTCTTCAGTATGAAAACATATTCAGAATGTCTTGTGGGACTGTCCTTCACTTCTTGAGAATATGTTAATCCCTGAGACGGCAAATCAGTTGCCGTCTGTCTCATGCTCAACACCTGTATTAAATCTTTTATGCTCTCTGGAGTCTCATTGGGATGAAAATAAGAAATCCCCCTCTCATTGTCCCCGCATGCAGTCGGGGGAATAGTGAACGTCTGCAACAGACCTGTGTTTGGGAAAAGGGCAATTACAAATGAATTTAACATCTAGACGAGAGTGGGATTACAAGGCCTTATATCAGTTATAGAATTCTCCACCCTCATTACAATTGCACACACAGGCATTTGGTACTGATCTAAGAATAGCACAGAAGGGGGAGAACATTTTAATTTGAAGGATTAGAGCAATTCAGATCAACCTGATCGTACAGACATGATGCCGTCAAATGTTTCAGAACACAGTGGGATGACTGAGATTTAGGTACTTATTTTTAAAGAAGGAGCTCAAATCTACAGCTCTTTGATGAAGAATATCCTAAAATGTCTATACATTTTGAAGGAGAGGCACAGCTGAACTGCTTAGTAGCTTGACCCAGTGAACCATCAAAATTATTTACAGTCACATTACATCATAGTCGCATTATACCACTTTTGTCTAACATCAGTGCAACAGAATTTTAACCTCTTTAAAATCTAGCTATACAACTAGAAATATACTTCTGGTTTCACAGACAAGGCTTAAGCCTCTTCTGAGACTAAAATGCATGTTTGAGCTGTTTTAACTGAAAGGAACTTACGCTGATATAACTTACAATATGTCAGTGCCATTGTCTGTCTCAAGATGCACACCAGTAGTTTTTTCTAAGGCACTTTATAAAAGCTCCTTAAATGCCCTAATTGAACTAAGGCCTACTCCTGTCTTTATCTAAGCCCTGTCTGTGAAACCAGGCCTATATCACTCCTATTATTCTGGAAGAATAGATTTGCCAGTAGGTAGCAACAGTTGACTGCCTTTATGAGTGATTCATTTAAGTCGTTCTCTCAACCGATTAATTTAAAAACACTGACATTCAGGAACAAAACACCACAGTGCGTGGCCGAAAATTCACCGTAAACACTACTAAATCTCCAACTTAACATGAATCTTGCACAAAAAACATTAAATAACACTTAATTTGAGCATTTACTCTCCCTTTCGAGTGTCACGGCAAAGGATGCTGTTAAGTTCAGTTTCAGTTAAATTTGAGTTTGTCTAAATTAAAAGAAACAAAATAATAAAATTCAAAACAATTCAGATGACTTAAAATGTGTTAGTTTTGTGAATTCAAAAGAAAAGGAAAGAGCTATATACTCATAAAAGTTCATTTGATTGAACTAATTTGTTTAGTTTACGCTACTCAAACCATTTAATTATTTTGAGCATTTGGGTTGACAGATGCGGAAGGGTTAAGGCAGCTGTGACTTTGTTTAAAACAATATTTATTTGAGGAGCCAAGCTTTAAATATATAGGAACACTTCTTTTAAACTCACCATGAAATCAAATTTGACATGTTTTTTATGGAAAATTGTGGTGTTTATTATAAATATGCCTAATTTAACAAACAAAACAAAAGAAATTAACTTCCCCTCCTCGCAACCTGCCACCCATATGAGATCGCAGCTGTTAGCAACCAACAACAATCCAATCCGTTCGCGATGAACAAAATCAAATCCTACTTTTTTTTTCTTGGTCAAGAAGCCGTTTCACTTACATGTGTAGGCTATATAAGACAACGGCACTGACAAAATGTGTACAGCTGTAGCAACCATCAAACAGATCCGCCTGTTCAATTTGAGGTGAGGTGGGATCAACATCACAACTCAAAGCAGAACCAGCAATCAATCAAATCTAAAGGGATCTCGTGCCTCAGTATAAATGTTCCTCTAAGCCTTTTGGTACCTCTCTCTTTTCCCTCACTGGGTCTTACTTAAAATTATGATCAAGGGCTCAGTCCTCAGGTTTCAGGGCATCAAATATGAGGCAGGGGGGAAGGGAAGAGAAAAGAGAAAATAGGGAGAGAGGGCATAGAAAGAGGGAGCAAGAGAGGAGAGAACACTTTCCCAGGGTTCTGACAACTAGAACAGCTGAGATTCCGTCCTCCCCCATCCTTTAGGCCAGAGACAGCTCATTGTGCCCACAGATGTGTGTGAGGGAAGGTTGTGATGTTGTGCCAGAACGGGGAAAGTTGTGTAATGAGAAAAGTGGGGAGAATGCCCATTCCTGCTTAATGTTTTTTCTCCCACATGCATAAAGAGAGATTGGCTGAACAGCTGCGGCCCTTCCATGTGTCGGTGAGGGTACCCAAGCAGCCGGGCTGAAGCTCCGTTCTCTGAGGTTTCAGTGTTCCCAGTTTTTTTTTATGAACGATATGTTAAGAATTAGTATTTTATACACAAGAGAAACAACTGATTATATTTCATAATCATTTATCTCTTGTTTGAGTTTCATTACAAGGCCCAGAACAGTCTGTGGTGCCAATCAGGACTCTTGCTAACATTTTTTATGGGTGTACCCTTGACCATGTTTTATTTTTATTTTATTTTTTAAATAAAATATCCATTTAGTGTGGTCCCTCGTCACAGGACCCAACCAAGACAACATTCCTAGTTTTCCCCTTTCACTGACGGCGCTCAACAACAGTGATTTTGTTTCAATGGCAGGGTTAAAAGAGGATACAAAAGGTCATCTGCTGCTATCATTTGTTTAATGTAATTTGAGTTCGCCCAAAGCAGGTCATTATCAAACCTCGGAACCCAAATAAATCCTCCTGTCCTGTTTTCTTAATATGGATAATACGATTCATATGCTCAGTTTACCTACAACATCAGTTTGGGCCATGTGACTCCTGGCAGTTTGAATGCCCTGACTATTTTAAATGCATTTTTGGATGCATCATGAGAACAAACTTAACTTCATAGTGCCATCAAAAATGAAATGCATTGGACGTGGCAAGCAGGAGGGTGGTTTCCCACAAATTTAGTCCTGGCCAAAGGCTTTATTATGAGTGAAATGCTGAGAGCAGATGTCAACAGTACTCTTGGCCCTGTAACTGGAGGTGGGTAGTGGTTGTCAGAGGACACAGGCCCCCCCAAAAGCCAACATCTGTTCCTATCACCATCAGTACTGCAGCTGGAAGGGTGCGTGATGTCATCAGAGGGCAGCTGGCCCCCAGTAGACGACACAATGAGAGGCTGCGAGTGTGAGAACGTGAGAGAGATCTGGATGTCAGGAAAGGTGAGGTGTCTGGATTTGACTTTGCTACTGATTATGTCATGATGCTCTCTTTTTTTTTCATCCTATACATTTTATTATTAAAAAAATAGAATCATCCCTGAAGATCCTCATGACTGTCAAGTTCAATTAAAATATATAAAATTATACCAGACCTTTTTAAGACAAGACACTTAGCTTTTCCCTTTGAAAAATACAACATTGTGAAATTTATATAGATTACTTAAGATCACTTAATATTTGTAGAAGACATACTTAAAAATATCTTAGCTTTATATAACAAAAAGTGTGTTAGCTTTTTAATGATAAAACAATAGATGTAATACTACTAGGGATGCACAAATATGAACATTTTGGCCGATACAGATAACCGATAATACTTCAAAGCTGATAACCAATATATATATAAGCCCATAAATCTAGATCCAAGTTTTTATATACTTTTTGAGAGCCTGATTACAAAAACAAAATTCTCACCAAGCACACAATTATAATGATGTTCTCATAATTTTATGTAGCCTATATGACAGACTTGTGCTGCACGTTGCACTTAACTGTATTTTCCTTTTTTGAAGGGATTACAATCACATTTCAAGCAATTCAAAACCATCATGGCGAACAGTGCATATCTGAAGTGTCTCAGCTTTTTTATTGGCTTTAATACATCAGCCACATTTTTTTTATTGGAACGATAACGATAACATTAAAAATGAACATTTATCGGCCGATACCGATATGGTGGCCGATATATCGTGCATCCCTAAATACTACCCATTTGCTAATTAGATGTTTTTATGGAGTAGCTACACCTTAATGATCATCATACTAGTTCCCATCCAAAAGTAGTGGCTTTATAGCTTATTCAGGAAATTGAGAAATTCAAGTAAAGAGTGGGCTTTACCTTAAACATTAAGCCTTCATTTGCAAAGAGAGTCCATAGATCTATCACATATATGTTAGCAGAGGAGATGTGATGTCTGATAGGGCCCCACTGTGATGTGAGCACTGAGAAGGGGCCCTCTGTTTGAGAGAGACTTGAAGGCTTCGTTATGGAGCTTAGATCACCGTCCATGCTAATATGAACCACGTAAACCAAACATCTCCCTTTCCGTGCCTGTGTGTATAGACCATACCGAGCCACCTCAGGGACCCCAGCATTGCTTTTTAATAAGTGGGGCATTACAAAGCAGCTTCCTGAGACTGCGAACTACCCTTCGGTCCTTAACAGGGAGAGAGGGGTTTTACTGCAATCAAATAGGAGGGATGAGACTCTCACTGGAGCTAAAGAGAAAAGGCATTACTTTCTATGAATACTGACTTACAGAGCCATAGAGGTTTTGTTTATTTTCATAGATGAAATTTTCAGTAACATAACACTTTGAAACTCCTTGACCCCATCACATCCAAACATATTTGCGTGTCCGTGAAGCATTCGAATATTAAATGATTTGTGAAGGATCATGTGACACTAAAGCCTGGAGTGATAATCTCTTTAGTGATAAAACTCATTTTCATCTCATTTATTTCAGATGTAGTCCTTATACTGAGGTGGTGTGCAATTTCTTTGTTTTTGTTTTTAGCTGACCTTCATCTCACACCATCTAAGTCTCAAACAATTTGTTGTATCACGTTTGAGGAAACTTGGTCTGTTTATTCTGTTTCATATTGACGCTTAAGGTTACGACACCATCAAAAGAAAAGTTGTAAGTACTCCAGATACGCTTTAGATGCCGCCAGCCCTTTTGGGGGCTTTGTTCGTACAAATTGGGTTTTTACACTATTTGTCAATCTGTTCTGGGATGGCTGGTTAAAAAGTTTTGTTGTACTTCAAGACTTTTCATTTTAACACATTTTCCACTGTCCACCCTCATCCTTCAATCATTTATCTTCTTCAATCTCCACCTCAGCTTTCCTGTGTTAAAGGTTTACTGGAGCACTACACTGTAAAGAAAATCCTGTCATTTTTACAGAAAAAAAAAAAAAAAACACAAAAAACTGATGGCTGTGGTTGCCAGAATAATTCTGTAAAAATGTAAAGATATTTACATAAGAACCTATAAATCAAAGTTGATCAAGAGTATAGCCTTTCCACAAGATGATATTTATATTAATATATAGAAGGTACACACAGTGTCATGCACACAAATACAAAACACCATCATGGTAAAACATATGACACTAAAATAATGCAATAAACATTCATTTAACAACAAATGAAACCCTACACACCAAATGTCCAGTGGGAAGCAGAAACACATTTTCACTGTCAATTACAAGATGTTCTTTTTACTTCCAAAAACAGTATTTAGGAGTATTTTACTATTAAATTACATGAAATTTAAGGTTAGATTTATTAGTTTTTCCCCATAAGGGAACTTACTGTTATGCAATTAACAGGCTTTTACTGTAGCATTTTTACAGTCTTTTACATTTAAAAATGATTACAATATTTTTGTCTTTACAGTGTACAGTATGTCTGGTAAAAGAACTACTGTAAGTGAACCACTGACATACAACGCCAATCTCCCTTCAGCTAATTTTTTTTCTGTCTGTAAACATCATATTCAGCATCTATTTGTGTCCCACAATTATTTTACATGACCTTGCTCACATGGCCGTCTCTCCAAACTACCACTCAAAACGTGGTGTCTCACATTGAGGAGTCTGAAAACAAGTTGTTGTATCTATAATAGGACTAGTGCTTTGTGGCAGACTGCTCTTGCCCCAGGAGATATTTTCCCCTCGGACACTGGGCTCACAAAAGCAGCCAGTGTACTGCGGCAATTCCCTTCCTAATCTTCAGTATCCTCTTAACCCCCCACCCTCCTCACCCGAACCCTCCCATCTCGCCCTCCTTCATCTTCTCCATCAATATAATAAGTCTACAGTGCCCATAATTTGGTGTCATGTCTCTGACCTCTGGCTCATGAGCAGCCACAGTACGCACCACGCTGATAAGCAGAGGGATCCATTTTTCTGCAATGGATTTGGCTAATAAAGATATACAAGCAGCTTGTCGATAGCCCTCCGCTCATGATGTCGAGCCTGCAAGGCTGTGCAGGGTATTTGCGCTGGGTTTCTCATGTCACTTACACACAGACGGCTGGGGGTGTTTGTGACAGTGCGTTTGGTGTGAGGATAATCTCATAGCAAAATATCAATGAAAATCTACTGTGCGATTTGACCAAACACCTGCTTGAAGTGCAGCTGTTTCTTCCAGTTAACCTAGCATTGTAAATTCCCTGTGATCAGCCAGTAACTTATTTTATGTCTGGAAAATGTGTACCACACATCATTTTGTGAAAGTCAAATGAGTCAAATTGTCCAGAGGAAGGTTTAAGGTGAGCGGTGAATGTAGAGGATTAAGCCTGAAGACATTTTATAGCTTGAAAACATGTGAATAGAATGCTGTAGATTCTGTCTGGAACTACAGGAAGCATATTTTTAAAAATGTTTAGTGCAGGATGAACTCTTCAGTCCTAGCTGAACATATTTGGGTCATATCCACTGCACTAGCATATATCTTTGGAGCCCTCTATAATTGATAAGGGTGCCCTCTGTTGACTTGATATTGTATTGCACCCGTTTAGGGATAATAATTGCATTGAATTACATATTATTTTTAAAGGTTTCATTAACAATTCTTAAAACAAGGAATATTTGGAAAAAGGAAAAGCCATTCCATTGCCAAATCATGAGAATTCCAACAATAAATATGCAACATTTAAAACAAATCTGCACGGCTATAGAAGCAGCATAACTGGAATCCAATAATTGGGCTTTAATATTTACGACGAATCCGATAGTAAACAAACAGAAAATGGGGTAACATTTATTTCATTTATAAAATCCCACAAATAAAACGCATATATCTTTACACGCTTTCATATGAACTGCTACATGCAACTAGATTGGTTTTTGACTTGAATCGGCTCATATGAATCAATCATTTAGGATACACATAGAGGATACACTGGTTGCGAGGTAGGCTATGGCTGCATCCGAAATCGCATAGGCTACTACCCTACTATATAAAAGGTGAAAAACAGTTTGTGACAAGAGTAGTATGTCCAAATTCAGGGTAGGAAGTACCTGGATGACCTCCTTCTTCTGATTCTGAAGTGTGCATATGATTATTATGATGGACACTTTACTATCCCATGAGGACACATGAGAGGATTTGAGTATGGCAGTGACACAACTGACGCTGGTAGGTCACATGATAATGACAACATGGTGAATGTAGTATGTCTGGATTACATCAATACTACACACACTCTTTTAGCAGTCATGAATTAGGCAGCAATTTCAGACGCAGCCTGTGTTATTCATTCACTAAAAAGAACCGGCTCGTAAAGGTAATTTGTTTGTTAACCGAACTACACTAATCACGATAGGCGTGTTCGACTTAAAGTGGCCTTGTGCAGACCGATCATTCACTGGACACTATCCCATGAGGCCATGGGAGAGGATTTATGATTGGTAAAGTAAGGTAACTGACGCTGGTAAGTCAAAAAACAGTAACAACATGGCTGAAGTAGTATGTCTGAATTTCATACTCATAACGGCTACTTTTTTAATGGTCGCGAAGTTCAAATTCAAATGTAGGCTACCTCCTCAGATTTCGGACACAGCATACACTAAAAAATAATTCTGTGGCTTAGTAAATATTACAGAAATTTTTAACTTTATTAACTTAATAAAATTTCTGAATATCGTTTACTTGATTGTTTGAGTTAAACATACCAAAATAATTGAGTAAAAATCCAAGTTAATTTTATCTAAAATTTACAGATATAGGCCTATTTAAAAAAATGTTCAATAAAATGATTTAGTATTTGACTAACCAATTATTTCTTTATAATATACTTAATATAAAAAATTGGTAAAGTAAGGTAACTGACGCTGGTAAGTCAAATAACAGTAACAACATGGCTGAAGTAGTATTTCAAATTCAGTACTGAATTTCATACACACATTCATACTATATAGAACGGCTACTTTTTAATGGTCGCAAAGTAAGTTCAAATTCAAATGTAGGCTACCTCCTCAGACAGTATGCAATTTCGGACACAGCATAGGTGTGTTGGACTTAAAGCGGCGCTGCGCAGTCTAATCGATGTATGACATAAAACCATGAGAGCGATAAGAGAGCAAACGGCTCAGTACTTTGATGTCATACATCGATTAGACGGCTACTCTTTTGGCATTCTGTTTTTCCCATACTAAATAGTAGGGAAGTATTCGATTTCAGACGCAGCGCTACTGTCTGTTTCATGCTGTAGATTAATTCCCAGTGTTTTCAGTGCTGTTGTTCGGTACTAAGTATTTCATGAAATTCTCTTAAAGTGCCTATTTTATTACGACATTCCATCCGAACAGGCGGAAGAATGCGTATGCACAATCTGTTTACTGAACGTGATTCAGATGCGTTTTTTATTTATTTGTTTGTTTATTTAAAATGGATTTAATTCAATATAATCCGGTTCTCAGTTCCTAACGCTACTCTTTAATCTTCCCATAATCACATTTATAGACACAGCACAGCCATGTAATGGTTAAATCACTGACAGTAGCCCACAGCAGACATCAGGGAGCAACTGGGTGAGCAAATCCTGTGGAAGCGGAGGCGCCATGCACAGCACAAGCCTGAGATAGCAGCTGAATTCCACTGTCCTTCCAGCGCATCCCACAATGCACATGTATTGTATAGCTGGCTACCGACACGGTTTGCTTTGCACGTTGAGTGAGAGAGGCCTATAAAGATGGACACACAGCTCCACTGACCTGCATTAGAAAAGTTCAGCCAGCCTCTCCAGCTGTGACGCATGGACAGTGACTGGATGTCTTCATTGGTCAATTGGCTGAAACATCAATTTTCACCCTTTTAAGAGTGACAAATAGCCGTTCAAAATTAAAACAAACTGAATCAGCGTGAATCATCTTCTGAGTTCTTTTTCGGAGGCCTTCCCAACTGTGATTAGAGCAAAAATCATGAGATATTTTCAAACATAGACAGTGAGCTGTAGCTATTTTTTATATGTTCTGTATACTGTATATTGAATTTCCTCTGTATTCCATGACTAACACTATACTGTTTAGAAGAAAATAGCAAAAGTCTGTCCATTCAATTTTGTGATAATGGAGAGCATTTCAGTCACAGTTAAATGTGTAGGCTGCATATACAATCTGCAAATTGTAAATAGCATTTTCTGGATCATCCCACTGACATCCATCTTTATGATGCAACTCGCTGGACAGCCAGAGAGCAAAATATGTTTGCACTCAGCTAACTGTGATGTTTGTGACTCAATGAAGGCACACATTTGACACAGTTGACTTTAATGACATGCAGGCAAAAGAAGCATGTGGATAAAGAAACATCTTTTCATGTTCTTGAACTGTTCTCCTCTCCCATATGGAAAAACCTGTTTCTCTGTGCACATTTGTTTCCAATTCATCAGTGAAAAAAGCTGCTTCTTTTTTTTTTAAGGAAGAGAGGCTGGGGATCAGCCTGATCTCTTGATTTCTTGTATCTTGATTTTTGTTTTATGCATACTTTTATCCAAAGCAAGCGGGGGATGTTGTTGCGTGTTCTGTTATCAAGAGTTTGATAGGAGTGTTATTTTGAAATTTGCTTTTTTCGTGACTCCCCCTTGTAACATGAAATTCCCTGTGTAAAGTGAAAAGCTTTCTTTTTCTTTCCCCTTTAGAATTTTGTTCAAATTGCAGTTTTCCCCCAGTGTATTTTCTTTTCATTTTTCGTTATTGTGGCAAGGTGTTGGCCCTTTTTTTTGGGAAATATTGTAAATACTTAAAAAAAATGTATGCTGTTTTTTTTTTTTTTTGTAATTAGGGAGTGAGGTAAGACCACTGTATTTTTATTTTCTTTATTTTGATAAGCTTATTTAGTTACAATTGGGTTTAGACAGTGGCAGCTTTTTGTTGGTTATTTTTGGCTAAGCCCACCGCAAAGTTTTGTTCCCACACCTGTTGCTTTCAGTCCATGTATTCCTTGAGAATTTAACGTTTGAAGCATCATGCTTAACCAGAAATGTTAAACATTATTTATTGTGATTTTTTTAATCATTAATTATATTAAAATAATATTTAATAATGTTGTTTATTATTTATATTTAACAAAATATTATTTATTAATAATTAATTATTTATTATGAATGCACAGAAACTTTGAATTGAATTTGCTAACATTTCAATGTCAAGTGGCATTTACACAGTTTGGTCTTTTCATGAAGAACATTGAATATCACTTTTAAGTGCACCATTTAGTAATTTTGATTATCAGATGATTCTGATTTTAATCGGATAGTAAAATAGTATCAAATGTATCATTTTTGCAAGTCAAAACTGTATGCCTATATAATGAATGAAAACAGTAAGAACATTCCCAGAAGTCCATGAATGGGACTTAATTATATAAATAAATTTGTTTCTGCAAATTTTTTGTTATCAGTAATGTACATTAGGGTGTTTTGGGTTACATTTTATGTTATTAGTGCATTATTTTAGCATTATGTGTGTTACCCTGTGTTTTACCCTGTTTTGTCTTTGCATTACAATGCATCCACAAAGGGCTTTATGGACTGCAGGTCACTTGTGCTAAAATTTAATTCATCATCTATCAGAGGTTCCTCTTCAGTCGATCAGTCAACGCCATGTCGAGACAGATGAATAGGAATCTCGCTAGAGAGGCCAATTTACTTTGAGTGAAACTAAACAAGCCAATGCACATTGGCGTGCAATCATTTGCATCAGCTGTTCAGCCATGCAGTGCAGGTATATAATGAGCAGAAGGTGCGATTGCACTTCAGCTTTTTGCTTCGGAGCCGATCGTTTCAATGCTGCTCTCTTCAGTGAAGCTGTTTATATTAAACGAGCAAGCTCTCCAGGAGGATCTCTCACGTCTGGTGCGGGCGATACAGCGTGGTCGACTTCTTTCTCTCTCTCTTTCTGTCTTTTTGTGTTTGTGTTGTTTGTAAACTGTTCTTACAGCTGGAACAGTGCACCAAGAGCGCTGAAAGGCCGTTCTTATGGCTGGTAAGATCGCAGCGAGAGAGAGACAGCGCACGACAGGCTGCACACTTCCCTGTCTGTGTTCGCTGCGACCGTTCCCCTGCGTGCTTCAGCACCAAAGAGAGCAGTCCCCTGAAAGAGCTTACACGGGTAGAGCTTGTCTTTTTAAAGATGTCACTCTACCTGTGTGTTTCTGGATGCGGTCATTACCTGGGATCGCGGGATGGTCACGAATGCTGCGTCGTGTGTCTGGACATTGAACATGCTGATGCAGCGTTCGTGGATGAGTCATGTACTCATTGTGGGAAGATGACCATCTCGAAGCTATGGTCGAGACTCTCGTTCCTGCAAAGGGGCGGAGTCCCTGTGCCTCTGCCGCGATCTAATCCTCCACAGAGGGTTACTTCAGGCAGTGGTGCAGGTGACCTGAGGATTGCAGTGAGCTCGCTTCCTTCGGGGAACCAACCCCCTAGAAACCCTCATCCCTGCCAGTAGAGCCGCTGGCGGAATGCCCTGGACCACCCTTGAGGTGTGTACCAGTCGTTTCCTTCGGCGCTCATCACGATGAACAGATGTCGATTGCTGCATCGGAGGGTGGGTCAGACTTCTCTGTGGATGATGATTCAGCGCTGCTGCCCCCTTCGGGTGTGGCAGCGGTACCCGAGTCGGACCCGGAGATGATGGCCATGCTTTCCCGGGCCGCCAACAGGATCGGGCTCGTGTGGAACCTTCCACCATGTCCCGAGCCCTTGAGGCCGGACGATTGGTATCTTGGGGTGGCGCGCGCTGGTTCTCAACAACCCACCCCGGTGCCTTTCTTCCTGGAGGTGCATTTGGAGCTCACTGAGCCGTGGACGGCACCTTTTACTGCCAGAAACCGTACCGGTGGCTCCTCCTCCTTCACCACCCTTGATGGCGGGGTGGCTAAGGGTTACATGCGCATCCCACCAGTGGAGCATCTAACTTCACTTGCCGCAGAGAGCCGTGTCTCCCTTCCCGGGCCTGTAAGCACTCATCGGACTTAACCGGCAAGGCCTGTGGGGAAGCCACCTCTGCCATACACGCCATGCCGTTGTTGCAGTTCCATCAGGCCAAGGCACTGAAGGACCTGCACGAGGTCATGATCCACAAGTTCTCCAAGAACTTCGTGCCACAACGGACCTCGCGCTTCGTGCGACGAAGGACACTGCGCTGTCAGTGGGTCGTGCGATGTCCACTATGGTGGTCCAGGAACGCCATCTCTGGCTGTGTCTGGCTGACATGAGGGAGACCGACAAAGTCAGGTTCCGTAACTTCCCCATGTCCCAGACCGGCCTATTCGGTGACGCGGCCCAGCAGTTCTCGGCTGTACAAAAGCAGACTGAGGCGATTAAACACATCCTGCCACGGCGGTCAGCTGCTGCCTCCACCCCAACGCCTGCGGCCCCTCAGTCTGCTCTCCCCTCAGTAGCCGGGGGCGTCCTCCTGCGTCTGCCCTCACTCCTGCGCCGCAGCAGCAGCCTCAACCTAAGCGGCGCCGAGGAGTCAGTCGCAGGTCCCGAGCCGTGTCCCTGCCCCACTGCGGGTACGCCTACGGTCCCTATGGTCCCGCTTGTACGGTCTCTGCGAGCCTGGTTAGCGCTCCCCAGTCCGTCTCGCTGGCTCATTCGGACCATCAGGCTCGGCTATGCGATTCAGTTCGCCCGGCGTCCCCTCAAGTTTCGGGCCATCCACTCCACTACAGTGAGAGCAGCCGATGCCCATGTCTTGCAAGCGGAGATTGCAGTCCTACTGGCGAAGGACGCGATAGAGCCAGTCCCTCCAGCCGATATGAGGTCAGGGCACTACAGTCCCTACTTCATTGTACCCAAGAAAGGCAGTGGGTTACGAACGATCTTGGACCTGCAAGTTTTGAATCAGAGTCTCCACAAGTTACCGTTCAAAATGCTCACGCAGAGACACATTTTCTAATCCATCCGTCCCCGAGATTGGTTTACAGCGGTCGATGAGTTCCCATGAGAGAACAGGGCGTTTGCATCCTCAACTATCTTGATGACTGATTCATACTAGCTCATACCTCATGCTCAGGCACCTCAGCCAGTTGGGTCTTCAGGTCAACTGGGTAAACAGCAAACTCTCCTCCGTGCAGAGGATCTCTTTTCTCGGTATGGAGTTGGATTCGGTTGCACAGACAGCGCACCTCACAGAGGAACGCACTCGGTCAGTGCTGAACTGCCTGAATACGTTCAAAGGCAGGACAGTGGTCCCACTGAAATTTCGTCGGTCTCGACGTGGCGTTATTAATACATATTAAGTATGTATATTTAATAGTATATTAATGTTATATCACTTTATGAAGTGTATGGTTATTCATAAAGTATGTAAAATATAAAAGGCACCGATATGCCATTCCATAATACCAGAAACATTGTCATCATATTTTTACAGAGTGTTTCTGGCAGCCACAGTAGCAAACATAATAACATTAGACTGTTTTTTTTTTTTTTTTATACCATAAATTTAACAGGATATTTTTTTTATAACAGTGCAGAAGATTTAAATACACGGAAAGCGTAGGATATAGATGGCAGAGTTGCTTTTAGACAAATTATCCAAGGCTCCTTATATGCGTGAATGATCTCATGTGTTAATGATGTTCTCTCTTTAAACATACAGAATAAACTTTACTGTATAGCCTATATGTTTTGAGCAAGGCCTCTCAGTGCTGGCTAATGAGGTGTTACAAACATGTAAACCAAGCCAAGTATTAACAGAAAAACCTCTGTTCTCCATTTCCATTGCTATGTGAATCCACAGCACCATGACCAACAGCCCAAATGCAAACATGTTGGCAGAGTATAAAAGTCAGGGAAAGAGTACGAACAAGAAAGAGAGAGAGAGGGGAAGGGAGAAACATTATACCGTGATGTTTTGGGTGTAAATCTCCCGTGTGTAAGGGGATTTTGAGGTTTTCAGAGGAGGCAATGGTAAATCGATGGAGTCCATATGTTAACGGAGGTCAGGTCTTCTGTAAGTGACATTACACATTGCAAAACCAGAGCCAGCTACCAGATGAAAGCAAACGCAGCCTATGCGGAAGCTACCGTGTGAAACAAGGGCAAGAGATTGCTATTCGTCATGCCGCACCAGCACATTTGTACATGAATATGTCTTTAGTCCAGGAGACTGACCTAACTGCACTAACAGTGAGTAAACTGTATTCTATAAAATCGACTCATTTCCTGTAAGAAGTATCTCAAATCTTCACGATAAGGTTCATCTCCATGGTATGACATTGTGTCCCACTTGATGCATTGTGAAGAGGTGAATTTCCCTCTCCAACTACCAACTAAATAGCCTGTAAACTTAATCATGGGCTTATCCAGCCCTCCTCAGATTCCTCCTCAATGGCTCCTCTTGTTTCCCCTATGCAACATTTCATCACCATCGCCTCATAAAGACATCAGTCTCTCCCATGATGGCGGGAAGAAGGAGGGACACTGTGAGCAGTGAAGCTGTGAGTCATTGCTATAATCCCAGTGTCTTTATTACATCGTATGGCAACATTTCCTCCAGCTGCGTGCTGCCGCGGGATCAGTTGTCTCTTTCCTGTGGGTGTTGTAATGGAGGCCGAGGGCAGCTAGCTGAAGCCGTTGATTTGACGTGAGGTGCGAGTGATACAAGGCATGTGGGGCTGGTCTGAGGACAGCGAGAAGAAACTCTACAGGCGTACATGTCATGCATATTGCATCTGAGACATGTTGAAAGCATAATAAAAACACCCTGTTATGTGGAGCCACACAGTGATTTGCACTGCCACTCTAAAATTGTGCAGTTTAAATTATTTTAGAGGTTCTAATCTATGATATTGAAAGATACTGCTTATTGGTTTTAATTTGTGTAGATTTTCTTTTTCTATTTCCTTCTTCGGCAAGAAATGTTGTTGGCCCCAAACCACTACATTTTATATTCAAATGTAATAATAATTCCATGACATGTATAATGTATAATGTACATTACCATACAAAAGTTTGGGATTGGTAAGATTTTTTTAAGTTTCTTGCTATATCAAAATACAGTAAAACTGTAATAGTGTGAAATAGTATTACAAATTAAAGTAACTTTTCAATTTTAATGTATTTTAAAATGTAATTTATTCCTGTGAGGGCAAAGCTGAATTTTCAGCATCATTACTCCAGTCTTCAGTGTCACATGATCCTTCAGAAATCCTTCTGATATGATGATTTGCTTTTCAAGAAACATTTGTTATTATTATCAATGTTAAAAAAAAAATTGTGCTGCTTCACATTTTAAAGGAAACCAAGATAAAAAAATTCAGGATTCTTTGATGAATAGAAAAACAGCATTTAAAAGAATTTTTAAATCTTCTTTCTTTTCTGTCAATTCAATGCAATTTAATGCACCCTGGCTAAATATAAATATTCGTTTCTTAAAAAAAACATTAAAAAAAACAAAACATTACTGACCCTAAACTTTTGAACAGTAGTGTATAATGTATGTCTGATGACATTTTTTTAAATAATTGGTCAGATGCTCACCATGCAAAATTATCTCCACTCTATAAAATATATTATTCAGCATTTTTCATAGTGATTTGAAATGTTACATGACAGATTTTACAACTTTCCAGCATTCCATTTAAAATGAATCTGATAACGCTGCCATTGATAACAGAGGCTGATGTTTGTCATCAGTTCACCATTTTATAGAGGGAGTAAGATATTAATCTGGTACAAATAATCTGAGGTTGGCAAAACAGCCGTGATCATCTTTAACAAATCAGACTATTATTTTTAGAGCTTTCAGATGTTCAGTATGAGTATAGAGAGCAAAATAATATTGTATTTAATTAAAATTAAATGACACTTCAATACACTTACAAGAGTAATTTATTTTAATTTATTATTATCCAGATTTCTGAGAAACCAATTTTCTAGGTCATGTCTAATATATCTTTATGTCATAGTGGAATTGTTTATTTTGATGAGCGAGTGTTATTGTAAAATAATAGTCATCCTTACAAAAGAATATTCAAGTGTGCTATTATTCTTTTTAACTAAAAATAAGATGTATATCTAAGTTGATCATTGTCGATACATATCTTATATATAAATATACAAATTACACTTAAGTATACTTGACTTACAGGCTACAGAAAAGTCTACGTATATTTAGCCTATATTTGTACTCAATCTATTGATCGAAATATAGGCTACTTAAAAGTATATAATTAAGTATTCGAAGTGTACTTGGCTTGTAGTTGTGTTTACTCTTTTACACTTACTAAATGTGTTGGCTTGCAACTTATATATATATATATATATATATATATATATATATATATATATAAAAATGCTAGCGGGGATAGAGTTAAACTACAGTTAAAAGGATAGTTCACCAAAAAAATTACATTTTGTCATCATTTGCCCTCAAGTTGTTTCAAACCTATATGAGTTTCTTTCTTCTGTTGAACACAAAAGAAAATATTTTGACGAATGTTGGTAACCAGACAGTTGACGGTAGCCTTTGACTTCCATAGTATTCTTTTTTCTATGGAAGTCAATGGCTATCGTCAACTGTCTGGTTACCAACATTCTTTAAAATATTTTCTTTGAGGGAGTTGAGGGTGATTAAATGATGACAAAATGTTCATTTTTGGGTGAACTATCCCTTTAAAGGTATATTTCAAGTATAAAAAATGCATACCAAAATAGGAGTATCTTAAAGTGCAAAAAAATTATATATAAACAGCAAATAAGTATGATGTTAAGTTCACTTAAAGAAAACTTTTAAGTATAAACTAGTAGCTTACTAAGAATATAATTTCATGAACTAAAAAATTACGCTACAAGTATCTAACTAGTAAACTATCAGCAATATACATGTTCACTTATAGTATAGTTGCAGTACAAACGAAAAACGTAGTTGTAAATTAGTTGTGTACTCGAAGTTTTACACTTATAGTATACTAAAAAGTGGGCCAATTTAGTCCAACTAGTATTGAAATAGTACACTTACAAGTATACATTGATTTTAGTATACTTACTACTTAAAATATACTTGTCCTTTACTTAAGTATACTTAATAAAATGAACTTGAAGTATACTTATTTTTTGTAAGGGTGGTCACAAAGAAGATTTATAAACTTCAGAAATAACTGCCTTGCAAAACAAAGTTTTAAAGGACGCTGCATAACACCATGGATTGTTCATTTCTGCTGTGTAGGCGAAGTCAGATTCATTGAGAACAAATCTGAATTGATCATAAAAAAGATGTTTTTATTTGCAGTAGGGGAAAGAATAGCTCAGAGTAATTAGTTTACAAAAGGCTTTTTGTTCTTTCCAGCATTGCGTCTGGAGCGGCTTTCCCCTGCTTTACGACAACAAAGAGGGCTGGGAAAAAAAGTTGGGTGTTTAGGAAGATACTGTGCTATGGCTGATTTAAGTTTGCAGTGTTTCACAGATGGCACAGCGGGTGTATTTGCATCGTTAGTGTTTCTGAACCTAATCCCCATTCTTACGAGGTTACCTGGTTTACAAGCAAGTTCCCTCACTATGATCATATGCACATCATAAGCTTCTTTTGTGAGAAATAAAATAAATAAATAAAAGCACTCAGACGCCTGAGTAGGGGGAAATAGCTGGCGAATCTCTGTGGTGAGACCCTAAAGCCCAGCTGCATATTTTGGTAATCACCACAGTGGCTGGTGGATTTGCACACACTCATAGAAATAGGCTGGCTCAAGCCACCCAAATCTTTGTTTAATCCGTTGTTTCAAACAACACACCCAGCTATGAAATATATCATATAATAATGCAAACTGCTGCTTAAAAAGTGCCTGCTTATTAAATGTTCTGAGATACAAAATAAATACTGCATTGTTTATGTGTTTTAGTGTTTAGTGAATGATGGTACTTTATGACCATGTATCCTCTCTATTTCTTAATCCTCTCTTATTTATTTAAAATTACAATTACTGTATAGTCAATTTTACTTAAAATATTTAAATATAATAATTTTTACATATTTTTTATCGACAATTTTCGTGAAGTAAATTATCCAGCAAATGCACATCACCTCACTTCAAAATAAGCAAATACTACCATCTAGTGGCAGTGTTGGAAAATCAGATGAGTGTTTCTCAATCTTGGTCCTGGAAGATCCCTTTGCTGCATATTTTTGAGGTATTAACCCACCTGATATATATCAACAGTTCAAAACTTAAACTGGATTTGTCAGATTCAAAATGTGCAGTCTGCATACTCCAGGACTAGGAATGAATACCACTGCACTAGACAGCTGGCCTGTTCAGCTGTGGTTATGGGCTGTGTTTCCCAAAAGGATCGTAAGCCTAAGTATCGTAGAACCATTGCCACCAATGGTCTCTATGATCAACTTAGCTCAAGATGCTTTTGAGAAATGCAGCCCTGATCAGTTAGTCCTTTATGGCAGGGTTCACCAATCTCGGTCCTGGAGGGCCGCTGTCCCTGCAGAGTTTAGCTCCAACCAGCTCCAACACACCTGTTTGAAAGTTTCTAGTATGCCTAGTGAGACCTTGATTAGCTGGTTCAGGTGTGTTTAATTGGGGTTGGAGCTAAACTCTGCAGGACAGCGGCCCTCCAGGACCGAGATTGGTGAACCCTGCTTTATGGTATAGGCCAGTGGTTCTCAACCTCTCCTGCAGGGACCCCCTGACAGGCCATGTTTCTGTTTTAACCCTGAAATGGCACACCTAATTCAATTAATTAAAGGCTTAATAAGTAGTTGACTAATTGATTAATTGACTACTTCCTACTCTAATAACTACTCATTAATTTAATCAGGTGTGCCATTTTTAGGGTTAAAACAGAAACGTGGCCTGTCAGGGGGTCCCTGAAAGAGAGGTTGAGAACCACTGGTATAGGCCATGGGTCTCCAACCCTGAAAAGCTGTCCTGTAAAGTTTTGCTCCAACCAAATCCAATAATCAAGGTGTTCAAGATTACTTGGGCAGGTGTGTTGGAACAGTTGTTGAAACAGAAGTCTGCTCTTCAGGATATTTATAAGGCTGTACCTGTCAAAAATCACTGAAAATATCCTGCATCATCATCATCATCCAGTGCACTGAAACTTGCAGAATGTTTCCAAAAAACATCCAGTAAAATCAAAAGGAGACAATACACGCTCCCTAGAGCCTAAAGGCCCTACAACACATGAAACGAATGCTATATAAAATGTTCAGGATAAAGCTAAAAGAGCCATTCTATGGTAATATATCAATGTGTCATGCAAAGAAAGGGATTCATTCAAACTAGTCTTACAGATCTATATTGTCTGTAGTCTCAAATATACTTTATAATCATTAATCAATCAATCATAACAGTGTAATTCTAATGATCTCACATGTCGATGCAGGTGAATTTCACTGCTTGTTCAAACATATCCACATCGATATGTTTTCTTCTTTTTACTCACCGCTGTACATTTACATATTAGTCTCTCAGCAGCGTGGACGGCGTCTGGATGATCGTTAACGGTTTATCACTGCAAAGGTATTTCCAACTTCTTACTTGTAAGCAAAGAACGAAATAACTTAAGCGACTTCGTAGCCTAAATCGTGGCCTTGAATCACGTTGTAGGCTACTCTGCTTGTAGGCCTATGCACGTCATGAATGCGAGCAGCGAGCACCCACAACTGGCTGCAGCTGACTTCAGTAGACCTAAACTGTATTGCACAGCAGGAGTAAAATTTAAATATATTAATTCCAATGTGGATGTCCTCCAAAGAAATAGCTTTGTAATGTAGAATTAAAATGGTTTCAAGGAGAGTTTTAGCATGACAGCCCAGCTAACAGGGAATGTTTTCTGAAACCTGGCTACTGTTCTGGCGGCTGTCTCAAAGTTATGAGCAAACGGTCTTCCAGTAACGCTAATAGAACGTTCGTTCAAAGTTATGTGGTCTTATGTTCTCAAAACGGTAGCACAAAAACATTTATACATCATTCGTGGAACGTTTTAGTTTCACGTTCGTTTAACGTTTTTTTTTTTTTTTTATGTTACTAGGCTACTTGTTTCAGAAAGTTCCAAAAAAAATCAAAAGTAACATTCTCATAATGTTTGCAAAATAATAAAATACTTTTTTCTTTTGTGTCTCATCTGCAGATGCTGCTGTGAGCCTCTGAAATATTGTATACCTTATCTCGAATGAGTAAAATAATTAAACATTTTAATCTGTCATGGAAAATCGTCACGTGAAAGAATTTTCCACTCACTGAACGCTACACTGGCCGCCGCGGTGACGTAATGCGATTCTCACAAATGGCGTCATTAACACCGGTTTGCTTCCTACCACTACACTGATGCCCAATGACAGCTGCTCGTGTGCAACTGTGGCGCGTGTTTTTGCTTTAGAGGTGTTCAATGTCTCTGTTGTTTCCCCTACAACATCTCGTAGCGAGAACGCATGTCAGCATTGAGGTAAGGCTGCACGCAAGCACGAGAACTCATGTGTTTTTAGAACTCTCATCGCGAGCACATATTTGCAGACATCAGTCACTGTTAGTGTTAAAAACATACGTAAAATGTATTTAGCATCATATTCATATAAATAGGTACACATGTGGTGCATTCCTCTCTGTCAGCAGTTACAGATACTTATGAAAATTTGAACCATGATGTTACAAGGTCTAACCCCATCCCCATGACAAGATGTGGTTGCATTTGCTTAACTATGTTTTGTCCTGTGTGATGTTAAGCATTATAGCGGAACATTATCCTTTTTACCTTTTGACTTTTTGTATTGGTTTCCAAGGTTGTCATTGCATTTCATGGCTTAAAGGCAGGGTAGGTAATTTGATCCAGAAACATTTTTTGTTATAATGGTTGACCGTCTATTCACATCCTGATAGCAATCACTATGTTAGGTGGGGTAAGCTGCATTTGAAAAACGCTGTTTGAAAGTTAGTCGGACGGCCACACGAACAAACAACATCAAACGTGTGTTGCCAATGAGTAGCCTACAAGAGGGAGATTTGAAGAAAGACTTCAGAAATAGAAATGAGACACAATACAAAAGAGAAAAGCTCAGAAGAAATCACTGGAAAATTAAGGGTTATGATCAGGAAAAAGCTTCCCATCGTTGCAGAGAGCTGAATACCTGAAAACAGACTCCACACGTGAGTAAAGGTGCATTCCATTCGACTGTAAGTGGACTTCACAGTGTATTTCGTCATCTTAAGTGAGATTCCAATCCGAAGGGAACGAACATGCGGCGTAGGGAATAAGGGAACCTCCATACATCACTTCACAGGAAGTGGAGAGCGAAAATCCACCAACTGTCATTGTGCACCGCATTACCAGTCTGAACTGACCAGTGACCATAGAGCAGAGCCGTTGGAAGAGATTTTAAATTTAAATTTCTAACGGCTCTGAGTTTATGTATGAATTTGAGTATTCATAAATATTATTATACAAACTAGAGTAGGCTATATATGAATGTTTGGGGTGATGAATGTTACATTTCCATAGTCTACTATATTGTATGAATATCTACACAAATTAAGTGTTGAGAAGCAGTGTTGAGAAGATAACGCACAACCTCCACGATTATTAAGACCATATTAAGAGCACATTTATATATATATATATATATATATATAACTAAATCAAAAATAATTTTCATATTAAATGACCGTTACAGTACAGCTTATGTTTAGTCATGAAGTAGTCTAATAAACTAATACAATGTTTTGATTTGGATTTATTAGATAGGCTACGTGTTGTGTGTATATATAGGCCTATTATATGTTTTTAAATTTGAAAATAAAGTAAATTACAATATTTATTTAAGTTATATCATAATCTGCGTGACCCTGCTGTTGCCTTTCTTTGATGACGTTGCAGGGCATTCCAAATGAGCAATTATTGTCAGTGAAGTCCACTTCAACTGATGTACCATATGGAGTAGGGAGCAGTGAACACTGCGTAGGGACCCTGTCGAATGGAATGCACCTTAACACTGGGATTGAGTTTCATTGTCTGGAGCTGGTGTGCTGTTGGCAACAAACAACAAACTCTAGTTTGTAATTACTATTGTGTACTGTATGTTCATTTTTTGTGCTTCCTTGTAGTGCTGTGCGGTATGACCAAAAATTTATATCACAGTATTTTTCAAAATTGTACCGGTTTCACGGTATATGACAGTAATTTTATTTATTTTTTCAAGCATGACTGGGTGTTTATAACATTTTATACTGATTGAGAGAGGAAATACTGCAGTAGATTGACTTAGAATGCCCTATTTTGCTTTAATGAGTGAATATTGTAGAAACATTTCCACACTAGTATTAATAGGTTGCAAGGCCCCACAAAATGATGCTGGTGCACAAAGAGGTGCCAGCAGGAGGCGCTTTAGGGGCAGCAGAAATGGCGGTTTCCGCGGTAATGGCTGTACACAAAGCAGCACAGCTCTCATAAACGCTGCTTTAGGAAAGATAAAGAATGATTAAATGAAAATAACAGAAACTTTTCTAAAGACAGTCAGTTCCCTTCAAAGATACATTCTTATAAAATCACCCACGCCACGTTTTGACTTTGAAACGTGCAGTGCTCATGTTTATTCAACGATGTCAAAGCCTTTTGGAAAATCTATTTGTGGCAGGCCGTGTTGAAATTGTGCACCAATGTATGGGAAACACTGTAATATGATTTGACAGCTATCAATTATAGTTTAACCTATCCATCTTCACCGTCACGCTTAGTAACACATACAGCTGTTCCCTCACTACAGTGAAAAGGGACCCCTCTCAAACAGTGTTGCGCCGCGTTCCGAACGTTGTTTGAGCGAGATACACCTGTATTGCGGTATATTAAAAATTCATATCATAACAAAAATAAACACCGGTATTCGGTATAAACCGGTATACCGCCCAGCACTACTTCCTTGTTATTTGTTCATCATCTGCGCTTTATTTTTCTTGAAGCAATATTTTGTTGCGCTATGATAAACAGACATCCACTCTTGAATTGCATAACGGAGGCCAGCTAGTGACAGTCGCGCTGACAACTGCTGGAGAATGTGGTGTTAGTGTCATTGTTAGTGTACTCGCCTCGCATGCCGGGCGATCGGGGTAAAGTACACCTGCTGCAGCCTGCAGATCGGGGCGTGGCTGCACGTGTTGCCCCACCCCACACTTACTCTGATTGGCTCATTCATCTTCAATAGGCATGCATGATAGAAAATGTGTTTGTAGTTGGTTTAGGTCAGAGTAGTGCATGGATTGAATGAATGTCATGTGGTGTCTAATGTGACACAAAATAAGGGCCCGTCCACACGGAGACGCGTTTCGCTGTATACGTATACATTTTTTATCGTATTGGCGTTTCGTCCACACGGATCCGGCGTTTTGGGAGACTGAAACCGCTATTTTTTGAAACCGGGTCCCAAAGTGGATAAATCTGAAAACGACACCCTTGCGGTTTCGTGTGTACAGCCAATCCGTATATTTTGTGAAACGATGATGTCATCACATCACGTGTCGTCTGTGTCACGAGTAACAGCAACAACAATAATGCTGGACTTATATGATTGTATTCGTGCTGCAGAAGCTACTAAGCCTACTAGCTTTATTACAGCAAAATCTATTGCTTCTCTGCAACTGTGGTGAGCAAAAAGCGATAATCTTTGTCTTCTTCTTCTTGGTTCGTATACAGCGCGCCAGGTTATGCGCATGCTCAAAGTCTTCTTCTCCGTGTATAGTGTATCTCTGTGGCAGAATTACAGCGCCCCATACTGGTCTGGCATATATACTACACCGTTTTCAGTCGGTTTCAGTGGTTTCGTGTGTACGCAGATATTTCTTGAGACGACGCCGTGTTTACGGAATTTTTTTTTAGAACGAGGAAAAAAAAATATCGGATCGGGAACGCACCGGCTTCGTGTGGACGTGGCCTAAGATAGAGCTTAAATAGGTTGAGCTCAGTCTCTAGAGCACACTTAATCTGAGACCACTTCAGTTGTTTTTTGTTAACTTAACTCGCTATCCGTAGTCTGTATCATTAAATCACTGAGTTGTACTGCAAGTTTCATCTTCTAGATTAGTCGAATTCACAAATTAATGTTATTTATTGTGAAGCATTTGATTTAAAAGAATCGGTTCAAAAGATTCGTTCATGAAACTGGTCTCGGAGATCTCGATTTAATACTTTAGAAAGTGAATCACAATATTTGACCTGTGAGATTTTTGGATACAATTTGAGCTAAAATGAGTCGAAATGTGATGTTTTCAAATCTAATTTTGTCTGCGTCTGAAACGGAAATGGAAGTAAAACATCGCTTGACATAATAAGTGTCTAAAATGCATGAGCACGGTTAAGTTGGATGATAAATAAAAAAATGTGCTTATGCTGTTCAGCTGAATTTACGAAACTGCTGAAATAACCGCAACATTAACAACAGCACTGAAATAAATCTGTGCTGTTTATTGTCAGTCAGATGCGAGTGAAAGTTGCGTTCATTATATATAGCAACAGACTCCAGTCCAGACGTGTTCTTTCTGGATCATGGCTGGTAGTGGTACAGTTAAAATTTCTTGACTTCGTCACTTTAAAATAACAAAGAACAGATTGTTTTTCTGAAATAAAGTGTAGCAAAAGTCTGATATTATGCTTTGCAATGTTGTGAAGAAAATGAAAGCTTCATACACACACATAAATAGATAACAAGGCAGACACATTAGCCTATTGCAGTGTTATTTAGTTATCATACAACTGCATGTCCAATAACACCTTCTGTTACTTTAGGTATGTCTTGTCATGTTACTGATAACGATACTGATACATCCTTTTCTTTTCCTTTCTCATACTATGGTGATATGAAATAATCAAAATGATAAATAAATAATTTAGCCTAATTCATTCCTCTACCTGAAGACCTGACCCTCCTGCTGTGGATAATCAACCAATTAATTTTTTGAAATGTTGTGGGGTCGTTCCGTTCGTGCCTTAGCCTAAAGACCAGCTTAATTTACCAAAACAATCATTTCAGGGACAGGCTAATGTTTTTTTCTTTCTGTGCATTATAATGAAGGCTTTGCGAAACTGCACAGCTTTTCCAGTTTTTTGTAATGACTCCTTTCCTACACCAACTATGAACACATTTTCTATCATGTATGCCTATAATATTGGAGAAAGACGATAGAGCCAAACTGAGTAGGTATGGGGTGGTGTGACACGTGCAGCCCCGTCCCGATCTGCAGGCTGCAGCCAGGTCCTTCTCATTGGGGTTCGAGACCAGCTCCGAGCATGGCAGTTAGGACTGGAGGGTGAGTTTTGGAGGTGGAGCAATAAAGAGGGGTGTGTTTGTTTGGGTTGATTTCAAGTATACAATATTGTTCAACAGCGTTTTTGAAATGCCGCTTACCCCACCTTTGCTTTAAGTGGTCTATATTTATATGTGTATCGTCTGTGGAAGGCGTAGAGCCACAAAATGTTCGTCCAATCATTGCATTCGGTCCAAATGCAATGGTACAATGTCCTATTTTCATACCTGCACGCATCTGCTTACGCGGACATCACGCCATCAGCACGTTTCATGCTATGCAGAGTTTAGTCTCAGCCTCAGACGTCTCGTCGGATGAATCAGTTTCTCTAAATGAATCAGTATCTTGTCGGATGAATCAGTGTCTCTAAATCCCTCCTTTCCGTGAGCTACTCTGCTCTGATTGGCCTGACGGCCCAGTCTGTTGTGATTGGTTTACCGCGTACAGCGCGTGTTTCAGATGTTAACTCCCATTTACCATAACTGAACTGCAGCTCCGTCCGGAGGCTTCCTCAGTCCTCAGCGATTATACACGCTGTAAAGACAGTAACGATGACATCGATTTTACCATATAAATTCGAGCGAGTCCGATGATGATACATTGGAAGAACTAGTTATTCAACCTGAACCTCCATCGCAAGGACAACTTGAGCAGGACTTTTCTCAGAGATTTCTCAGGTACATTATGAGATGTTGCAACTGTAATTCCTCACCATCAGCATTAACAAGTGTATGTCCATCAACAAACCGATGTGTATATTTCCAATTTATTGCGGTGCACATGTGGGTGCAACTGTATCAATAGGCCATTATTACAGTACTCGTCAAAGCAGTGCATCGATTCTTCCGGTTCTTTATTAATCCTTTATCTTTACTCGAAGTAGTAAGAACAACAGACAATCTGCATTATTAGACACAGTTTTAGGTAATAGTGGCCCACTGCTGATTAGAAGAACTATTTGAGTAAGACAGTAATAACTTGAGTTAGCCGGTTAGCCGGAAACCTACGTAATATGACACACAAAACTATATATTTTGAACACCTGATAGAAATGCATAAATAATAAATTATTTATACTTACAAGTTGTGATTCTGAGGAGCAATCTGGTCCAAATAAACTGGGTACTGACCCATCTTTGAAGAGCAAGCATTTTGCGAATCCCGCGTTGAACTCCGAGATTTGAGAAGCAGTCGTCAGTAAAATGACGTTTGGGGGTGGGTCAAGTTGTTGGTGGGGGGACAACGTACAACATAGGTGGGCATTATGCAAATGTATTTTCTAGTGACGTAAAACCATAAAGCAGTGGGATTCGAAACCCAAACAACTCGGAAAGGCGGTTCAGAGTCGATTCTTTCTTTTTGTTGACAATAACTTTATTTATCGTGCACTTTTGACTTCGAACTTTGCAGAGTGTTTGCATTCATAAACAGCTATATTACACACTGCATGAAAGGGAATATTTGAAAAACATAACGGAGCACTTTATTTATGTGGCGAAATGCCGTGGAATAAGTGGTGTGACTACCGTATCCCTTAAATGTCCATCTAGTTTGAACTTGCCGCGCTAGCAACTGCTTTCTTCGTGGAAGCTTTGCGTTTAAAGACCTAATAAAATATTTCAACTTAGACACAAAATACTTACTTAAGTATTAAAAAAATTGTATGGAAAGTAGCTGTGTCATAAGCAGGACAATGTATATCCAGCCAGTTGTTATCTCAGAATAAACCCCTTCAGGGTGATACAAGAAGACCTGATCTCCCTGTTGGGGTTTATTCTGCGATAACAACCTGCTTGGACATACATTATAAAATATAACTTTTCTCAGTTTTATTATTTTAAAGTTTTCCTCATGCTTTTAATCATCTTAATTAAATAATTATATTTAATTTGTCTATTTTTCAAAGTTAACAACTACAGTATAGGCTTCAGATTTCTATTTGACCTCTAAATGAAATTGTATCTCCATTGTCAGAGGACACTTGAAAACATATTGCCAGTTTTATTGCTCAGTGGTGTTGACCTTGGTAAAATGACACTTTTTCAAAACATGGTCTAAAGAAAGTATCTGTGACTGTCCACTCAGCACCTCGTATCCATTTTACATGCCAAATCCAATTCATCGTTATGAACTTTGAATAAAACATTTTGGCAAATGCATTATTCATGGAAACATAATACATCTAAGTTGAAGATGCTGTCATTTTCCATTGCCGTACTCGATGACATGTTATCCGATTTTAGTTCTCATGGAGTTGACAGGATATAGGAATACAGGAATATATGTTATAATATGAACATATGTATTTGACTTTAATCTCCAAAGGTTTGATCTCTAAAGGTTTTCTCACAAGATTTTTTTTGCATGACGTAAGTAGTGTAACATAAAAGACTTCAGCTGCTCTAAGCAAGTCTATCACCACTATATGTAAGACCCGAAGTGACAGAGAGGATAGAAAACGTTCCCGACTGTATACAGTACTTCAAGGACAGGCCCGTAGCAGAGCTTTGCCATCACCTCAGCATCTATCACCTCTATTTCCAGTGATGCTCTTTGAGCTTTGGGTGCGAGTTTCAGTTAAGTGTTGAATGTTTAGTTGGATGGAACAAACCCTGCGATGCAGCGTCACCTTATACAGCCCAGACAGAAACTAGAGCTTATCTATAGAAAGTGTTCCTTCACCTCTGTATCCCTGGCAGCAAAGTGATAGTTTAGCCTAGTGGAACCTGTAAGAAGATGAGGTATTTTACTGTTCCATGTTGGCACACACATATTGTTTTAAAGTGTGTGAAGTAGCATTTTAGGCATATTTTGTTTTCCGGTGTTTTATTATTCAGTGATTTATAGTACACTTTTGAGTGGAGACTAAAGATCGTTTGAATTTTAGTGTTTAAAGCTCTGAAAGGTTGTAGGTTCAAACCAGGCCAGTCACATCACCCCTACTATTGAAAATAAAATTATATATATTTTCTTCTAGTTAAAAGTGGATAATTGCTATAACAAAACCAAAGCTAAGCTAACGTTCTTGGTTTAAGCTAAAATCTTTAAAATTTGTATCTTACTTTGGTACTTGATGAGATGTATTACAACATGGTGTATTAATAACATCCTACCAAAAGTTTAAAATATAACTACATTTATAACAAGCATTTGAAAATAACAGAAATAGAACCTTTTCTTCTAGTTATTATTTATTTTGCCTGTAAATTTATCATGATCCCAGATAGTATATTCATAAAACATGCTGGGTAGTTGACAATGATTCAGCATAAATGTTTTTTGTCAGAGTTGACAAAAACACAATAGTCAGGTTTTTTGGTAGAATGCTTATCTTATTACATTCTCTCATCAACTCTCTTAACAATAAAGGTTCTTGATTGCCATTGATGGTTCCATGAAAAACCTTTTACTTCCATGGAACCTTTCAATTGGTTATTTGGAAAAAGAACAAAAGGTAAAGTGGAAAAGTTTCTTTTTTACACTAAAAATGTAAAACCCCTTTAGGAACCTTTATTTTTTTAGAGTGAAGAAATATTTCTTAAAATATTTCAACTGAAATTCACGACAGCTTTGTGTGTTTTTTTGAAAAACTGCCTATGTGCATTCGGTGTGTTAGAACATAGAGAATCATCACAGAAACGGCAGTGAAAACAGTCATGCAAGATTAAACACCTGCATATTTGTTTATTTAATTCTTATGGATTTTGTTTGCAATCCATATTTATAATGTACTGGTTAGCATATGTGAAACACTTTGCATTGTTTTGTTTGCCTGTCAAAGTCTACAAGGCTGATCTGAATGGCTTTTGTTTAGTTTACTCAGCACTTAAAAATGCACATGAGCAGCATTTATTATGCTTTTATTTTTCACCCTCAGATTCTTTCCTCACATTCACAGACACACACACACACACACACACATTCAGAGTTCATGATCTGCATAGCCGGGTAGCAGATTCGCTGAGCTTGGGGAGGAATACATTACATATTCAATACATACTGCAAGCCAAAGCACTGGCATCATCCTGAGCACACTCCTCCCTTTCTCTCTCCTCCCTTTCTCTCTCTTGCTTTCTCTGTCTTACACCTTTCAGACAGGATTCTGCTCAGCCCATCTGTGTTTCCACAGTGAAAGCCAAGCTGGAGTTATCAGGCAGCAACACAGCACAAGACACCGGTGAGTGTGCAACTGCAGTACGTCTTTTAATCTATGCTAGTGTTATACAGTAAACTAGTCTTTGTGTATGATTTAACATGTTTAATGCCAAACCTTTGTTATTTGATGTTCAGTGAGTTGTTAAACTGCATTATATTCTGTGGGGAATAACCTTGGCTCCTCCTTAACAAATGTAATGTCTGATAATGTTAGGAGAGATGAATTGCATCTTTATTTGCACACTGATGTGTATACTCACATTTTAGCACTCTGTAGATGATTTCTGTCTACTTTTGCAGAGTTTTGGCTTCAGTTCAAACTCTGCTGTGTTTGGCTCACTGCAGTCATAGTGTTGCTAGCTGCCTCATACATTCAGTTATACTGGATTTTCACTAGAGTGAGATTGTTGTGATAGTCCAGATGGACTATTCTGGAGTTGCCTGTATGAGAAGGTGGACAGGAGGTCCTAAACTTCTGTCTCAGCTTTGTGTTGCTCTGTATGTTGATGAGTTAAAAGGGATAGATCACCCAAAAATTTGAATTCTGTCATAATTTAAGATCACCCAAAAATTTGAATTCTGTCATAATTTACTCTCTCATGACGTTACAAACATGTGACTGTATGACTCTTTAGAAGGTTGAAGAGAAATTTTGAAAATGTCTTCAAAATATATTCTTTTGTGTTCTACAGAAGTGATAAGGTTTGGAATTACATCAGGCATAAGGCATCACAGAATTCTCATGTTGTGTGAACGTCCTTTAAAAGTGTTACTCAATCCATTGAGTTGAATTATATGTAAATATACCTGGATCTAAGGAATGTATATAAAGTTCTAAGTTATGCATCATGCCACATGAGTTTCGTTGCAGTAGTGAAGTTAAACAGTTTTTCACAAGTTTACAATTGATAACAGATCAAATCCTCATGAAACTTTGACATATTCTGTACTGTACGATCTGTACTTTATATATCAGTAAATATAGAGTATCCTGGTACATTGTAAAGAGATAGATTGTTACATACCTAATATAGCTTAAAGGGTTAGTTCACCCAAAAATGAAAATTATGTCAGTAATTACTCACCCTCATGTTGTTCCAACCCCGTACGACTTTCGTTCTTTCGCTTCTATGTTATTGAAACATGCCGGCCCAAAAAAGTTTGTAAAGACAATGTTTAAAATAGTCCAAGTGATTACAGTGGCTCAGCTCAACCTTAAGTTTATCAAGCGACGAGAATACTTTTTGTGCACAAAAAAATTAAATAAAAATAACGACTTTATTCAACTATTCATTTTCTTCTATGTGGGCCTCTGAGTCAGTTCACGTAGTGTAACAGCGCAGCGCTTCTGTGTTGTACGTCAGCATGTAGGCTCACTATTGGCCGACGCTGGTTATGTGTGCGATGCGTGTCACTTGGACTATTTTAAACATTGTCTTTACTAACTTTTCTGGAGGAAGCCTATGGAGGAGTGAGACAGCTCTCAGATTTCATCAAAAATATCTTAATTTGTGTTCCGAGGATGAACGAAAGTCGTACGGGGTTGGAACAACATGAGGGTGAGCAATTACTGACAGAATAAAACATTTTGGGTGAACTAACCTTTTAATGCCACTGCAAGTGTGAATCTTTTGGCATAGCTCTACCCTTAAAATCTGTCATCTCTAAAATCATCTTAGGTTGCGTATGCAACCAGGTTATCTGAGAAGAACGAGATGGCCACGTCTGGTATTGACGAGTATGGGAATCGTCATCAGTGTGACCAGTGTCTGAGGCACATGTAAACAAAACCAATAATCATTGGCAGACGGCAGTCCATCACTTCACACTCGGAGTACCCATGAGCATAAAAGGGCACCTGAGTTATACGTCATCAACTCTTTTGTCTGAAGGAGGTGCGCAGGCAGGTCCAAGGTATGGCAACAAGACTCGACGTCTTGTTCCCCTTCTCAGGGAACCGGGTTGAATACTTTGACCTAAGATGTTCCCTTTCGAAGTGGAACTTCGACGCCGCATCTGGGTTTGATGCTATGGGGAACCAATATCCACTACGCCATGCTGAGGGAATGCCTGTCTCACTAGGCTGTGAATATGCACAAACATTGTGGGAATAGCATATATTGACTCTACGGACTACCCAGCCAGAATCAGAAGCATATCAACCCCGTGGGTGCATCCCATGTGACTCATATAGTGGCACTACTACCTAAGCCAATATACTAGGGAATATCCCCAATCTTCTGCTCTTCAGCAAGGGAAGTTCTGGCTGTTATACATTCCTTTCTCACCAGGCCTCGGCCCTATATGACCCCAAGAACAGAGCACTAAGGGAAAATACCGAACATAGCCTCAGCGATGTCAGGCATATCTCACCACTATTTGACAACTTAGGGAGCAGCCTTCCGCAGGGGAGCATAATTAGCACCTCCTTTTGGTATTGCCACCCATCCAAGGGGGACATAATGCAGTTTGCCCAATAACTCTCATCACCCATGCTCTAAACTCCAAGGAAGCTGTAGGGAAGCTTGGCCCTAAGCTTAGCTGTAGGGCAGCCCACACCCTTCCTTGAGTCAAGGCATTCTATCTAAGACCTGCTATAGTTAGCACTTCGTCTTTTTGTGGCATTAACCATAGGAAGCGTCAAATAATAAGGAGGGATACCCCACAATCGAACTTTCTCTACGAAATAGTAGAGCACCCATCCAAAGGGGAACATACATACCTACTTCAAAGCCCAACAGTAGTTGGGGAGGGAGGTAAACGAAGTAGTGGGAATCTATACCGACTTCTTTATAACTCGCACCCATAAACGGTTTGGGACACCATCTTCCAGCAACACCGCTGAGCGGAAATTGGACGGATCTCATGGTGTGCAGGGCCCCACAGGCCTGTCTTGACTCTGCATATGCTTTGCCAAGAGCCACAAGGTGGTAACCAGAAGAGGCGGATTATTTGATAACATTGACCTCTAATCTGCCCACCTGTGACCCCATGATCGAGGCTGCCATACTGCTTCAGCAAACACTGGTCCGAACCACGAGGTGCAAACACCTGACTTGAAATGGGAGCTCCCTCATCACGGCTCATCGGATTCAGTTTCCTTGAGCTGAACTGCTCACTCCTTTGGAAAAGTGGGAGCCTTCAAAGAGGATGCAGCACCAGGGGAGAGATAGCTAGCATGCTGCTCTTCAACTGGGACGTCCTCACATATCGTTACTCAGTCTCATCACATTAATCAGTCAGGTCGGAAGATTCCTTGACATGAAACAACATAGCAAGTGAAAACTTCCATTAGGCTCCTCCATATACTCTGCCTACAATCCCCGCAATCGATCCTGCTCTGCCGCCTTGGTGGCCACGGGGACCCAAACCGCAAGGTGCATACGCTCGACTCTCATTCCTCGAGAGAGTCAAGCATGGATGGAGCTTCCCACAGTGAACACATCACAATGAATGCATTCAACTCCCTCGAAAGCCGAACGGAGCCGAACGCTCGCTGTGCAAGCGCTAGATTCTTCTCTCTCTTGAGAGAATCAAGTAATAACAGAGCCTCTTACTGCGAATGCGTCGGCATGAATGCCTTCAACTCCCTCGAGAGCCGAATGCGCTCCATGAAAACTCTAGATTTTTATCCCTCGGGAGAAAATCAAGCAAGAGCAGAGTTCTTCAGTGGCTTCTGAAGACAAAAATCTAATGACGCTCACGGGTGCTCCATGTGTGATATGTTATGTTTGTATGGATGTTATGTACGTATGTATTAATACTGCTATTCCCCATTATGCATGTAGGTGGCACTGTCACTTGTAATCATTAGTTGTTGTGTTCTTTAATAGACACTTTTTTTGTAACAAGCAAATCAACAGTAATAACATAGACCTGTAAGAAACAAGTCTAATATAAAGTTTAAGTTTGTTATTTTTCCCCTTTTACTTTTTTTATTTGACTTCTTTCAATATGCTTTTAGATGCCTTTTTCCCCCAGAATTGTAGGATAACATGTACAGCAAAGGATACATCCATTAATACAGACTACACAAAACAGATGAAAGACAACATTTTTAGGTTTCAGATGGGACCAAAACAAATTAAATGGGAATTTTAGTCAATTTTAGTAAATATGTCAACAAAGAGTGTAACAGAGCACTTATGATTGATTTTGTAGTTAACTGATGGAGAGAGAGGCACAAAAGAGAAACAATTTTGGATGCATTCCTAATGAGGACTGTACGAGGGCAGCCAGCACTTCCTGTGTTCTTCAGCTGCTCTTAAAAGCCCTAGGGGAAGTGGGATGCCTACAGTAGTCACTGACCACCACTCAGCTCATCTCTAACACACAGCAGTTACAAAAGGAGCCACCAAAGCACTGTAGACTGAAGGAGTGCTGAGAGAGAGAGAGAGTGAGGGCATGCTGACAATGCGGTACACTGCCCAGAATCCTGATGAGGCAACAGTGAGGCTTCACTGCATTATGATCTCAAACCCTGCCCCACCTCTTTCTAAACCTGACTCACTCCATATGTCTGAAGGGTGGATCACTCTGTTTCCCTGCTCACTTTATTTAAACTAGGATGTTACATAACCTTACGTATGCTTTAAATATTAATATAGATAATAAATGTAATGTTTTTAATTGTGATCTGTTACCATTTTTAAATAATAGTGCTAACATGCATATGCAAATTAATGCATAAACATATTTTTTAAAATATTTCTGCATTTTACATAACATTTTTGTTCTAGATTTAATTATTAATTACATTTAATCTTAAATTAATCTAAAAGAGAAAAGATTTTTAAGTACTTTATTTTCAGGTTTAAATCAATTTAAGATTTTAGATTTTCAATGTGACCTCAGATGTTTGGACCCCATTGGATCAAAATTCACAATGAAATCAAAATTTAATGGAATATTGCAGTATTTATTATTAATGTTTTATTCATGCACATAATTATTTTTTTAATTAATGTGACCTCGTATCTATTTTCTTCTCTGATTACGTGTTGTTGGTATGAAAGCGGGACAACCTGTCACTCATGAGATTACAGCAATAGCAAACAACAACAATCCAATGATCCAATCAATGCCTCATGGACAAAATCAAGTCCCGCCATACATTTGTGTGTGAGTTGCAGTGGTGCTCATGTCTGACCTTAGCTGTGTCCCAATGTTGAAGGCTGCATCCTTTGAAGGACGCAGACTTCAAGGATGCAGCCTATGCGTCCTCTGAAGGACGCACCATGTAGCCTTCCTAGGATTTCCTAATTGTGCAACCAGGTGTTCCCGATCACCGCTCCTGGCGCCAAGCAACGGTGCGAGAGGACAGCTGCTATCCTGGTCATTCATTTTTATAACTGAGTAAACAGCTATGGAGCCAAAATTGGCTATTGTCATTTTTATGTTTAATATTTTACTGGAGGTCATGGTGTGCACCGGCGCTGCCGGATCATGTATTTTCGGTTTAGCCCTGTTTGAATACAAAACCCAATTTAATATAAAAAGTCCAGTATTTCTCGCGCTCGTCATCTGCAGCTGTCACGGTTGCCAGGCGACAAGAACAATCCTTCGTAGGCTAGACCGGTCCGAGCGCTTCAGATGCGCCCTTTGATATGGGACGCTGCTGTAGTTAGCAACAATTTGTTAATATTGTGACAATAAGCCTACATTTTGTTACTTTAATTTTCGGAACTGCATATTTCGTTAAGTATTCACTTACAAATGTGAAGTAACCTGAAGTACTTTTTTCCCTCACATCACAATATGATTACATTACACTACACAAAAGTATATAATGTAACAACCAGATATTACTGTATATTGAAAATATACAGAAGTAAAATGCAACATAGCCTACGCAGTAATGCAGTAGTAGCCTGATATAAATGCAGTAGTTATTAAAAGTACTTTTTTCAGGAAGCCGTCGATTGAATCAGCCCTGCAAACCTGTTGGTAGACAACTTAGTGGATAGTGGAAATATGCACTTTAACGCTCTGGAGACCATCCCAGATGATGTCCCACCAGCAGAAGGCCTTACCAGGGGCAGCCCATCCCGGTCCAGCAGCTCAGCTCAATAGAGTCTACATCATTTTTTTCTTATTTTATGTATTGTAAAATTAAATGTTTATGTTGATTTTGATATGTTTAACGTATTTTGTAAATAGTTGGAAAAAGTACTTTTATTTGAAAAAATAAAAAGGTATAGAATTTGTTTCATGCAGAAAGTATTACTGTCATTACAAAAATAAACAATGTCCAGAACAATTCATTCTCTTTTATTTACACAATTAAAGTTGCATAAAAATAAATTTACATAATTTTTCTTTTAAAAAATAAAAGTGAAAAAAGTTAAACAAGAATATGTAGAAAATATATATATTTTTCAATCATTCTCTCAAGAAGAGAAAACAGCCTGTCCAGTCCATCCTCTCCCTTCTTTCCTGTGCACTCCTCGCCTCTGCCTCCCTCTGTAGTTGCATTTCTTCTCTGATCAAGTCCAAAAACTCGTCCTGTCTCGCCGCCTTTGTGCTGGTGCTGCCCCTGGCTCCTCCTCACCGTGGGCACCCACTACTGAACTCGGCCCTGGTGTGTCCTCAGGGATTGAGGCGATGAGGACAGGGGGGTTGGTGCAATGCCTCTGTCCCAACATCTCATCCATGAGGACAAACCAGGGCCAAGCTTCAGCAGTGGGTTTCCCACTCACACCCTCTCCTGTCCCAGGACACTTGCAATCCTAAAGGCAGAGCAAATGAACCATGGCTTGTTAACAACAACAGGACAATACATTTCAGCAAAGATGTGTGTATTACTTTTCTTTATATATATATATAGACCCATTTTTTCCTGAATTGTTCTAAAAAAGCAGAAAAGGGTACTTAACACAGAGGAGCAATTTAAGTGCATTGTTAACACTGCAAAATATGACACATCAAAACATGCATACAAAATACTTAAGAAATCATATTTCTGTATACTAAAATTTGGTTAAAACCACATACCTTGCATGACAAACACATAAAAGTGAAACCCCATTGCCTTATCTACTGCTTTTCTTATTGTTTTGGGCTTTATTGGGTGAGTGATAGCCTATTTCTTATAATACACAAGTGAAAATATTACAAATAGGTCGTTAAACTAATAACGTTATTACCACAAGTTTTGCCTAAAACTACCTGATAAATGAAGCCACGCAATGGTGACGAAGGAGTTAAGAAGAAGTTTATAAGAAAATTTAACTCTGGTTTCGCTAGCTATTTGAGTAAATGAAAACATAATACTTACATTTAAATGTGAATTTGCTGTCCACCACCGATCTCTAGTCTCGGCCGCCTTTAAAAATAAATAAATAAATGCTGTCGTCAACGGCGCGCAATGACTTATGGGGTAGAATAGGCCGCTAAGTGTCCATTTATGTATCCTTCTTTTCACGGGGAAACGAAGGGTGCATTTGGCGTCGCTTTTGAATCAGGGAAGCCTTCGTCGCGGCGCGATGACGCAACCGGCCTTCGAATACGGCCTTCGAAGGATGGAGAACTGAATTGGGACAGCCTTCATCGAGCCGCGGTGACGCAATCGGCCTTCAAATGCGACCTTCCAAGGATGCAGCCTTTGAATTGGGACGTCCTTCGTTGCGCCGCGGTGACGCAATCGGCCTTCAAATGCGGCCATCCGGCCTTCAAATCCGGCCTTCGAAGGACGCAGCCTTCACTTTGGGACACAGCTCTTGTATTGCAGTCAGTACTACCCCTTCCCCCTACACTGTGCCACCTGTAACAGCATGAGACAGCAGAAATGTGAACTTGATATTATAAATCTAATTTCCCCTCAATTGTTCTCTTCCCTCTCTTCTCGTTCTCTTTTTTTATTTTCTCTCCATTTTAAAATGCCACAGAATGCAAGTATCCACTGGCTAGATGTCTTACAACTGAGCTGTTACAGAACAGTTTGTAATTTGCTCTAGGTGAATTCGCTTCTAACTGAAGTATTGGAACATGCAGGCCAATACTGGCAACTTTGTCACCTTAATGCTGCCTTGTTACATTTGTGTATATATATATGAAAGAAGTTTCTTATGTTCACCAAGACTGCATTAATAATTGCATCAACTCTGAACCGCCTAAACGAGTCGTCAGGAATTCCAGTCTCACTTACAAATCGTAAGTAACTGCATACGTAACGCAGCAACACATTTTTGTAATTTCCTCCTATGCATGGTCTTTGTCGGCTGCCCGCGTACGATGACTACTTTGACCCGCCCTCAAACGCTGTAGCTGGTTCGTGTTGTTTATGTCAAGAAGATGCTGTTTTCTCTTTGTAAACACTTCTAAAGAATGAGGATGTGAAGATTCAGTGCTTAAAATTACCACTGCAATACAACACCCGTGAGCCGTGGGAACGTTGCTAATAGGCGTCACCTGCGCGCCACACCGGCCTCGAGTTTCTCACGGAGGAGCTCGGGGAGGATAAAAGTTTGTTTTATCATTAAAGTAGGCCTATGTTGATCTTTCACCGGTTCCCGCCTCCTCCTTCCCTGAAACTTTAACATTGTAACAGTGAGGAATTACAGTTGCAACATCTCATAATGTACGTCAAACTGAGTAGCGTATCACTGAGAATCTTCCTGCTCAAATTATCCATGCGACGGAGGTTCAGGTTGAATGACTAGAGCTGTGTCCCAAAGTGAAGGCTGCATCCTTCGAAGGACGCAGACTTCAAATGATGCAGCCTATGCGTCCTCCGAACGACGCACCATGTAGCCTTCGTGTGATTTCCTAATTGCGCAGCCAGGTGTTCCCGATTACCGCTCCATGGAGGCGCCAAGCAACGGTGCGAGAGTATGCTGCCATCCTGATAATTCATTTGATATAATTGAGTAAACAGCTATGGAGCCAGAATTGGCTATCATCATTTTTATGTTTTATATTTTACTGGAGGACATGGACATGGTACGGATGTTTCAGGTCATGTACTTTCGGCTTAGCCGATCGATTCAAATGTTCATTTATATCTTACCTTGATGTGATTTTGTAGGCTAGTGTATTATTTTTTATTATGCACATAAATAAACCATGGTAAATATATTTTCACAGGTTTTCAACCCTATTTGAATATAAAACCCAGTTGAATATAAAAAGTCCATGGCGAATGTTACTCCCGCTCTTCATCGACAGCTGTCAGTCACTGTTGCTAGGCGACAAGAACAATCCTCCGTAGGCTAGACCGGTCCGAGCGCTTCAGATGCGCCAAATGTGACGGAGCTGTAGTTAGCAACAATTTGTTAATATTGTGACAATAGGTCTACATTTTGTTACTTCAATTTTCAAAATAACCAGTGGTGATATGTAAGGAACTACTTCGTTAATACTCGAAGTAATTTTCCCACACAGGACAGCAACACTACAAAATTGTTATTTAAATTGTTTTACATTAAACTACACAAAAGTATATAGTTTAAATGTATCAACCTTGAAAATATTCAGAGGTAAAATGCAACATATGCAGTAATATAAAAGCAGAACCATCATACAAACCCTGACAAGGTTTTTTTCCTGCAGAATTCCTTTACTTTTACTCTTGATGCCTTAAGTACATTAGAGTATGCAAGATAATTTTGCTTAACTAAGGTTTGAAATATATGACTAGTAGTTTTTCCCCAATGTGGTATTAGTGGTTATTAAAAGTACTTTAGTGTAATAAAGTATCTCAATATTTATTCCACGAGTCAGCCCTGCAAACCTGTTGGTAGATAACTTGGTGGATAGTGAAAATATGCAGTCAAACACTCTGGAGAGCATCCCAGATTATGTCCCACCAGCAGGAGGCCTTACCAGGCTCTCTATTGTGGAGCCCATCCCGGTCCAGCAGCACACCAGGGTCTCCCACTCAGCTGAATAAGAGTCTACATCATTTTTTCTTATTTTATATACTGTAAATTTAAATATTTATGTTGATTTTGAGATGTTTAACGTATGTTGTAAATAGTTGGGGGGGGAAAAGGTAGAGAAGAATTTGTTTCATGTAGAAATTATGACTGTCATTACAAAAATAAACAATGTCCAGAGCAATGAATTCTCTTTTATTTACACATTTAAAGTTGCATAAAAATAAATAAATGTACAGAATTTTTTTTCCCTTTTAAAAAATATAAGTGAAAAAAAGTTCAACAAGAATACTGTATATATATATATTTCTCAATCATTCTTTCAAGAAGAGAAAACAGCCTGTCCATCCTCTCCCTACTCTCCTGTGCTTTCCTCGCCTCTGCAGTCCCATGTCTTCTCTAATCAAGTCCAAAAACTCGTCCTCTCTGTCTCGCCTTCTTCGTGGTGCTGGTGTGGGTTCCCCTGGCTCTTCCTCTTCTTGGTCACACACTGCTGAACTCGCCCTGGTGTGTCCTCAGGGATTGAGGGGTTGGTGCGATGCCTCTATCCCAACACCTCACCCATGAGGACAAACTAGGGTAAAGTTTCAGCAGTGGGTTCCCACTCACACCCTCTCCTGTCCCAGGACACTTGCAATCCTAGGCAGAGCAAGGCAGAGCAAATTAACCATGGCTTGTTAACAACAACAGCACAAAACATTTCAGCAAAGATGTGATCTCAACTTTCTAACTTTGTATTTTTAAAATCATATTCATATTCAGAAATCATATTTATGAATACTCAAATTTGGTTAAAACCTTTGTAGACATAGCTTGCATGACAGCACTACAAAAACACATAAAAGTGAAACCCCATTGCCTTATCTAGTGCTTTTCTTATGTTTGTGGGCTTTATTGGGTGAGTGATATTTCTTATTTACACAAGTTAGACAGACTCGTGCAAATATTACAATAATTTTTTTTTTTTTTTAGTTTATTTTTTTTTTATTGCAATTTAATAAATTGGTCTGTCTGCTCCTTGCTCCCTGAAACAATTATTAAGTTAACATTAGCACAAGTTTTGCCTCAGACCACCTGACAAATGAAGCCACGCAATGGTGACGAAGGAGTTAAGTTTATAAGAAAGAAAAACTTGTGGCTTTTAACTCAGGTTTCGCTAGCTATTTGAGTAAATGAAAACATAATACTTACATTTAAATGTGAATTTGCCGTCCACCACCGAACTCTAGGCCGTCATAAAAAAAAAAAAAAAAAAATGCTGTCGTCACCGCCGCGCGATGAATTATGGGGTAGAATAGTCCGCTAAGTGTCCATTTATGTATCCTTCCTTTCACGGGGAAACGAAGGGTGCATTTGGCGTCGCTTTTACCTTCGTCGCGCAGCGATGACGCAACCGGCCTTCGAATACGGACTTCGGGGGATGCAGAATTTAATTGGGACAGCCTTCATAGCGGCGCGGTGACGCAATCGGCCTTCAAATGCGACCTCCGAAGTGTGCAGCCTTTGAATTGGGACGTCCTTCGTCGCGGCGCTGTGACGTTTAGTCGTGCCGCTGTGACGCAATCGGCCTTCAAATACGGACTTCGGAGGATGCAGTCTTCACATTGGGACACAGCTTACTTCTTCCAATGTTTCATCATCGGATTCGCGCTCGGATTGATATGGGAAAATCGGCGCCATCTTTACTGTCTTTACAGTGTGTACAATTGCTGAGCTTTAGGAAACCTCCGGGGTGAAGTTCAGTTATGGTAATAGGCATTTCGTTTACGACACGTGCTGTTCTACCAATCACAACAGACTGGGCCATCTGGCCAATCAGAGCAGAGTAGGCTCTCAGAAAGAAGGAGTTTAGAGAGACTGAATCTTCGGACAAGTCATTTGAAAATCATTGAAAAATGTGGTGATGTGTAATGTATATTATGAGAAAGTTAAAGTGTTTTTGACCTTTGATGCCGGTAAACCTGTTGTAGGAAACCTCCAAAACAATATATATTTATATTAATAAAAGATATCAGGTCTTTTGGCATGTCAAATCCCAACTAGCTATATGTAATGATTATGAACATTGATATTTATTACCTTTGACCCTTTAGGTTGTGTTGAACATACAATAGTTCATAATGTTCTGTAGTCATCAAGTAATTAGATTCTAGTTAAAGGGCAATCAATAAGCATAGCATCATGTATAGTCTGTGCCATGCTCCTTCTCTCTGTGCGGATGACTTCATGTGTTTGTGTGTTGCAGCAGTTTTCATGGTCCGTTGCGGTGTGGTCAGGTCATGCAGGGTGATTACTAGATCACGCCACCTGGCCGCTCAGAGGACACCTCAGTAAACAGATCGAGGGCCAGATTGTAGCTGTTGTCTCTTTATCACATGGACATCCAAAACCAAAGATTAAGCCATCAGACTAAAGGTTTGGGTGTCCTAAAATGAGACGTATTCCGATACAAGAGTCGTAAGACGTGATGCGATAAAGACTGATTAAATGTTCCTAATTGTCGGTGTATGTTTCAGGAGGTTGGTTTAGGTGTGATCCTAATTTCTATTGAGCAGCTTTTCTTTGGGAAAATTGTAACCATTGAAATACAACAGCACTACTTGAGTAAATATTAACTTTAGTACTAGACTATGCCCTAAACACAGCTTTACTCTAGTTTATTTGTTTTTTCTGAGTATTATACTCAGTATTATACTTATATTATAGCCTATAAAGTGAGATTCAACACAAAGCAGACCACAGGACACAAAACAGTCGACTTCCAGAAGTACAAACTCTCTATAGGGAAAGTGGGCGGGCGCTAATACAGTCTATAAGTGTATATCACCCCATGGTCTCTTTCTTCCCCTCTTTCTGCTGGAGTGGTATATTGCTCTGCAGTAGCATCAGTAACTCCATGTGCCAAACAGAGCTGTGTAAAGTGTCGACCCTACACTTTCTCTCACTTCTCTTACCTGAATGTTTTATCTCTGCAGTTTATAATGTACTGCTGGTGAAATTCTGCCAGGCTGGAGACGTGCCAGTTGGCCATGTGGTGAGAGCAGACAGCAGGTGGACTCATCAGGCTTTCAACAGCAGATTCATGCTTGTTCAATAATTATGGGAGTTCACTCATACTGGAAACAACACACAGGGGTTATTACAGTTTGATGCCTTATGTTATTATTTGGCATTATTGTTTTAAGTTACATTGATCAAAAGTTCAGTTTGCAGTGGTATGTTCTTGTGCCAGTTTTTTCATAATTTTTTTTAAAAGCATTACAGGCACAAATATTGCTTATTTTGTGTGAAATATTGGATATTTTAGATAAATTATGGAAGTCAGTGGGGCCCATTAACTGTTTGGTTACTCATATTCTTCAAAATATCTTCTTTTGTGTTCAGCAGAAGAAATTCATACAGGTTTGAAACAACATAAGGGGGAGTAAATTATGACAGAAATGTCATCTAAAAATGACTAAAGTTACTGTACAAAATTGTTTTGTCTTTAATTAATGGTTAATATATGTTTTAATAACTAAAAAGCCACATTTGTTTCCAAACAATACTGACTTGCATCTTACTGTAATTAAGGCTGACTTTGCTGTTACAACCCTGGGTACTAATTTTGGTATAGTCCTTTTTAAAATGTGATAATTGATAATATTCTGATTCATTTTAACCCTGCTGTCTTTTCTCTATTGTTGCTAATGTTTATATTTTAATAACAACAAAAATGTCAAGCATAACATCACGTTTAGTTTGACTTAGAAGCAGAATCCTACAGATCCATACAGGCAGAGGATATCTAGGTTAACCAGCTAAGAGAAATAAGTGCAATTTAGCCTTTATTTTCAGAGTACGTGTGTGCGCGCACCTAGATGGCACCACCTACTGGCCTTACACTGTATCACATTTTTTTGCCAGTATCACATTTTTGATAGCCTGTTTATTTGTTGCAGAACCAAAACATTTCTATCTTGTTCAGAAGCGATTTTCAATGGCATGTGATTATTGTAATTATTTAATTATTACATTACATTGCTGATTGGTATTTTCTCTCTGTTGTGTACAGAAGCTGAGAGTCTGAGTGAGAGCTGTCAGCTGGTCTCTCCTCCCTCACGGCTCCATGTACCCTGAACCAAACACAGATTCTCCTGCTCGTCTCTCCACACGGCAGACTGGATCCCCCTATACGTGAGCACAGACAATTCATTTACCCAAAGAAACTGAATAGTTGATTGATAAATGAAAAGCCCTAAATGACCAATACATAACTAATGAGCTGTATATTATATTGTTCTTGCCTCCACTACATTAAGTTTAAAAAGTCAAACTAAGTCATACTAAATCGAAACTCGTCCTGTGTCTTTCACGCTGTTGTTGCTGTAGAGCTCGTGGGAGTCCAAAGAGGCAGCTGCAGTTTTACAGGTACTGTACCTCTGCCCTTCGTGTGTAAATATAGCCACGTCTCCACAAGATTACATAAAATGCTTTTATCCATAACTCTATACAGTACAGTAAAATGAAGAGACGGTCCCACTGGAGTATGCTGGAGTTAAGTGCCTTGCTCAGGGACAAGGAGTGGGGATTGTAAAATCAGTAACTCTCAACTTTCTAACATGAAACTTTTGTGTTAACAGCAAAGGTTTTTAACCATTTGTAGGACTGGGTGATATAGTTTAAAAAATACATCTTAGTATTTTGTAGTTTGTTTATATTTGGTATTCAGTCAGTGTATGTGTTTATATTTGCTCGAAAATGGCATGAAAGGTTTTTTTTTTTTTTTTTTTTGCTTCAGTCAGATAAACTATATTTTTAACCACAGAGACACTATTGCTAAATTGATTGACATTTAGGCATACAGTATATACTTGGAAAAAGTATATAAATTACTGTTCAAAAGTTTGGTGTCAGTAAGATTTTAGTTTAAGAAATGAATGCTTTTATTCACAAATAACCTTTTTTCTCTTTCTATTTCTCTTTCTGTTTCTTTTTTTTTTTAAAGCAGATCTTTTGAACTTTCTGTTCATCAAAGAGTTCTGAATTTGTTTTACCATGGTTTCCACAAAAATATTAAGCAGCACAACTTTTTTCAATATTGATAATAATAACTGTTTCTTGAGCACCAAATCAGCATATTACAATATTTTCTGAAGGATCATGTGAAAATTCACAGGGATAATTTACATTTTTAAATATATTAAAATAATAAAGTAATTTTAAATTGTAATATTTCACAATATTACCTTTTTACTGTAATTTTTAATCAAATAAATGCAGCCTTGGTGAGAGACTTTCAAAAACATAAAAAAATCTTACTGACCCCAAAACATTAGGCTTAGATCATATCTGTGCTTTGCTTTAGAAAATGTGTGTACAAAATACTGTATTATTATTCTAACAGAATCTGAAAAGCTCTCACTATTCATCACCAGCATTCTGCACAATGATAGGTTATCCGTTTTCATCTTGTTGTAGTGATGCTGTAGCTTTATCTGTAGCTGTCTCAGTTTAACTATTCCTGACATGAACATATTACACAAAGCCAAGGTAGTTTAACTATTTCAAAATGAGCCCTGCTGAGTCATTTTGGGGGAACACTTCACCTTCGCTTACCAATATCTGTAGTGTTTCACACAAGAGACGGTCTGAAAGGAGGAACGCAGACTCGTACTGGCCTATGAAATGAGTTATATATTTAGAATAGATATGACGTCACAGGCAAATGGTGTATACTAAATAATAGATTCTACTGTTATAAGGCACGCCTGGAGTGTTTAGTCACAGGGAAATGAAGGAAACGGCAACGTTTGCAGCAATGTCAAAGTTGCTCGGTATGGAGAACTGTAATTAACACAAGTGCAAATAAGCTACTGTGCTTACACGTTAAAAGCTAATGTGTTTCCTGTTGTAATGGGCAGCTGAGTACAGCACTCACCACCATCTACTGTATGAACAAGTTTACGGTCTGCTGGGTTTGACTTCCACTCGAATACGTAATCTCAACCTTTCTCTCTCTATCTCTCTCTTCAGCTTGTAATTCACATCCCTATGTTCCTGAATTGTCATCATTATCTAATGCAGAATATGTGCACTTGAAAACAAGTAGCGACATTTGCACAGCCACAGATCACTTCTTTGAGTTGACATCAGTTATTAAATAATTGCAGCACCTTATTTAGAGTTTATCCTATGTGTGCCGAACTTTCCCATGTGTACATAAAAAAAAAAAGATCCCCACCTCCCTATACCTTGAACAAGGTAATATGCAATGCTTTTTCTTGTTCTTCATTTTGCTTGGGATAGCTGGGTTGTGCATTTAAATTTTATACTCGAATGAAACCGAGAACAAGCTAAAATGGCTTTTAGTACACTTTCTTGTGCTACAACATCAAAGCCTTTTAGAGCAAAAGTTGTCCTGAATAATTAATGTTTGCAGAGCATTCTCGCGCTGTGATAGGTGCCCAAAACATTCACTGTGACATTTGCCAAAGTGGGTGGTGTCTGATGTTTTTGAGGGGTGGAGCTTTTTTTTTCTGTTCACTAATTGTTAAGGCTCATGTTAGAAAGACACTCGGTTTAAGGAGGAAAACGACAGTCTTTTTTTAGTGTGGACCACCATTAAGTTGTCAGATGAGCAGTGTAGTGCAAAATCCATACGTGACTCGCCCTCCGAGGAACCGGGTAAGTACAAGTCTGGTACTTTAGCTGAACATGGGTCCCGCTTGAGGTGATGTTGCATGGTGATCCTGCTCATGCCCACAGTCCGCTCGCAGGTTAGAGGCATCAGTATGATGTGGAAACAGAGAGCAGGGTTTAGATCCACATACTGTCGTGGTCTGCTGTTAGCTACTGCACCATGATGTTTTAGTTATGAGAGTAAACAAAGCAGGTTTTGCCTCAGTCACTTGTCCACTGTAGAGAAGATATTGCATGGTAGAAAGATAAACTAAGCTGTGGAGAATGAGCAGAGGCTGTTGTGTATAGATGTGGTGGACTGTGTGTAGATTTTATATCTCTTTCTTGATATATTTGGTGATATGTAGAGCCTGATGGAAGAGGAGTCGTTTTGGAGCAGAAGTGACTCTTCACAGGGCTAGAAATTCTCATGAGGATTCAGATGATTAGACCTGAACAAGCATGATTGTATACAGTACATGGCCCATAGATGCAGTCCTGTGCTCAGTGCCACTAAAGGCATTTTGTGACCGGTGTTGATTCTGATGAAATGTCCTGCACTTAATTTAACTGACAAAATTACTTGCAAGAAACCATCTATTTTTAATGTTACGTGGATGTTTGTTGAGTCAATTATTAAAATATGTTCTAGGGATACAGTTCTTTGCACAAGGGGTTCTTGTATCATTTTAAATGGATTTCTGTTGTCGGTCATCATCACCAGTCAGTTTTGGTATTGTTTGATTAGTGACTATTTTCAGCATGACTTATGAGAATTGCACACCATCTTATAAATATTTAGATCTGTTATTAGTTGAATGTTAATCAAAGCCAAAGATAAGCAGCATCAGACCACTTAACTTGTTTTATTCATATATATATCATATCTCAGTACTGTGCTTAGGCACATTAGTATTTTCACCCAAATAAAAAAAGGTTTTAAGACAGTTATTTATATTTTTTCTTTTGTGTGTCAGTAGGAAATATCAGTTTACATTTCCAAACATTCCTTTTGCTATTAATTGTAATAATCCTGAAATAATTTTTGTATGCACAAGGAGTCTGACAACAGCCTGACAACATCATTGAGTCTATCTGGGATAACATGAAGAAATAGTTTCCCTTTTCTTCATGTAATCCAAGACAGACTCGATGATGGTGAGATCAGATCTCAGTGTGGATCATACCGGCTGTTGTCAGACTCAATAATCTCACTGGATTATTACATTTAATGACAAAAGCAATTTTTCCACCACAGCAAAAGTTATAAATAAGTGGCCCTTTTTTAGGGGGTAAAAATACTAACCTGCCTAAGATATTTGTACAGTACTGTATACATATGACTACAAAAAAAGGGTGTTTCTTCTGCTATAGGTACTTTTGACCCTGTGGATTTTAAATCTCTTAAAACACAATTTTCACACACTCTCTAGATTATTACATTTGTCAACTAACAATGAGACTTCCTTTTTTTTCTGAGATAATTTTTTTTTTTTTTTCAACAATTAAATATTGTGTTTAACATCATTCTGTCGGACTCCTTTTTTCTTGTTAAAGCTTATTTCATAGATAGAATTATAATTAATACACAAAATGAAATAAATACATTTTCACACTTTTTGAAAAGTGTTTGCAAAATTTGCTAACTACAGCTTGACTAAAAATAATTTTTATAACTTTTACATTTTTAATGTACAGATTTTTGTTTTGTTTTTTGTGCTTCACCGTGTTGTCTCTTTGGAAACCAAGTACACTAGTAACGTTACAACATTTATGGAGGCAAAAATTGTTCTGTGTGGTGGAAATGACACTACAGCAGAAAGCAGCAATAAAATTAAAATGATTTATATCAACTTTTTAAAAATTGGAATGAATTATTTTCACACAATAAATAATAAAATAGGTTGTTTATTTCGCTACTGGTAATAATTTTGAACGTATAATAATTTATATTTTTTATGGCAGATTTTAATAGTTTAAGTTTTAAAGAAATTCTGTAAATAAAAAAAGTACCAAAAATAAGCGATGAAGGCATGATCATTTTAATGTGATCTTGATAAAGCAAAAAAAAAAAAAAATGAAAACAATAAAAATCAACCCCACAGTCATAAAAGTGCCTAAAGTTGAAGAAATATCCATATAGACACATTTAATATTTAGGCCTCTGTTTGTGCTGTCTTTACTACAAGAGAAAAGTACATCATGTATGCTTTTAAGATTCTGGCCTTTGTTTGAGTCAGTGCCAGTCTATTTTTTGACCGTCATACGCTAGGAGGCAGATTTAACAGACTGGATGCTGGATAGATTTGGCATTCGGGTTCTCCAGAGCACCTGCGACAGGCCTCACGCAAACATTCTTCACGCATGCCTGATTGTCCACTCATATCTGTTGCTTGATCACGCATGTGTATGGAAGAGTTAAAGTCCCAATTTGTGAGCACCTGAATTATTGTACAGATCGTCCGGTTTAAATTTGTCATCGTATTTGAGTCCCACAGGGGAAGAGGGGCCCGGGAGGGTGACCTCTGAATGCAGTGCATGGACGTTTGAGTACGGTGTTGATTGCCATGGGCGGCGGGCGCTATTTAAAGCAAAGGCTCTGACCTGCAACAGTCTGCTGGTCTCTGTCATGCCACTCGCTTCACTCCTGTGTCTGTGAGACCCTGTTACCTGGACGCAGGGCATGTTTGGCACTCACAGAAGCAGTCTGACTGAGTTGCGGGTCGGGCACGCCGGCCGCAGCATCAGTCGCCAACACAGTGTCCCCTCCGAACCCCTGCAGATCCCCAAGAATGGACCGCCGGGGAACAGTGTGCGAAGGAGCAGCAGCATTAGCAGCAGCAAGATGCTGTCCCTGTCCTTCAGCGAAAGCATGCGGAGCGACATCGACCGCTACCTGTCTGACCAGGGCCTGTACCCTTTGCGGCAGGGTGGGGGGGAATTGGGTGAGATTAGGAGTCTGCGAGAGGTGCGGGCGGCCGCCCAGTTCAAAAACCTGGAGGACTTTCTGAGGACCAATGGAGTGTCGCTACAGGAGTCCATCTCCTTCCAGACTGGCATGAGGTACAGGTAAGGGCCAGAGAGGGTGCAAGTCTTGCTTTGTAGTTTGGGATTAGCTTCACGAATGATGATTAGCTCGATGATTGATGCTGGATAGAAATTGTGCCTCCCAAATTAATCAGGGTTGATAATTCTTTCAAAAGATATGCTTTCTTCATTGATAAGTTATTGGTGTTTCAACCAGTGTTATTTTAGTATATTGTATACACTATAATAGTACTTAATAGTATTTTGAATTAGCTTTTATTTTTTAGTCAGTTTATGTGCTTCTGTAATTTTCCCCCCAGTTTTTAGTACATAAACTTAAACTTAAAAGATAATGAAAAATGTTGCCTTGTCAAATAACTTCAGTTTTTCAGCTAATAATTATATTATTTTATTTCAGCTTTTGCAAATGCTGAGAATGAATTTATAATGGTTTTAGTGGTAACACATCCCAATGTCCCATTAATTAACATTCGTTAATGCATTATATAACATTAGCTTATGAGCAGTGCATTTGTTACAGTATTTATTAATCTTTGTTAATGTTAATTAATAAAAATACAACTGTTCATTGTTAGTTGATTTTAGCTCAGGTTCATTAAATAATATTAACAGATATACATTTTAATCTGAATAATGTATCAGTAAATGGATAATAGGATTCTTCATTTTTAGTCCATGTTATCTAATGCATTTAAATATAATGTTATTGTTAAGTTTAACCATTTTAGTTTTAGTTAACAATTACAACACTCCTTTCAACCCGTCTTAAAGTCCATCAAAGCTGGTCATCATTTTGCCACCAATCTTCATGGTTATCTTACTGCATACATAGTCCCCCAGTTTTACAGGCAAGGCTTAAGCCTAGTCCCAGACTAAATGCATGTTTGAGCTGTTTTAACTGAAAGCAACTTGGACTGATAAGTCTTAAAATATGCCATTGTTTTGTCTCAAGATGCACACCAGTAATGTTGTTTTTTTTCTAAGGCACATTTATAAAAGCTACTTAAATGTCCTAATTGAACTAAGGCCTAATCCTTGCTTAGTCTAAGCCCTGTCTGTGAAACCGGGCCAGTACCTCTTGGCCTATTAGTCTATTGGTTGTCTCTTTGGAGGTGTAATGGAGTCTGTTGTGGCCTGTGTTGTGTTTATCTGAGTCACCCGAAGAGAATAGCAAGTGTTAAGCAGAGACTGAAGTTGGGTCTGCACCAGCTGTGTGACTTGGATTAAGTGCTTTGCTTTTATAAGCCATTGGGGAGGGCACTGGTGGCCTGCTGGTATGGTGCTTGGGTCTTTTTCACATGACTGTCCCTTCAACAACAGATCAGACATATTAATATATCAGTCAAAAATGATTGGTATAAATGGTAAGTGTTTTTGTAAGTGACGCATTGCTAGTCATACTTGTTTTAATGCTGCAGTGGGAGCACTTTACGGTTCAATTCATTAACATAAAGTAATTCATCATAGGAATAAAGAACTAACCATGTTTACAACATAATTTATTAATCTTGGTTAAGGTTAATGGTAACACTCAGCGTTAAGGGCTCAGTTATTAACTACAGTAGTTAATGCATTGTTAACGTGAACTAAAAATGAGCAATCAATGGTTTACAGCATTTATAAATCTTTGTTAATGTTAATAATAAAGTTGTTCGGTGTTTATAATATAATACATGAATGCATCATAATACATAGAAAATAATCTATAAAAAATGTATATAAAATTGTATAAATATAAAAATGTTAGTTAATACCTATTTTCATTGCTTAATGTATTCATTAATGTTAATGAATCAAATCTTATTGTGAAGTGTTAACTCCCTGTAAATTTTATGTTGTGGTGTTTTCCAGTGATGCTTGTGGATGGTTTTGAAATTTGAGAGGCAGGACGTGTTTGCACTGGTGATCAGGGACAGTTGGTGTTTTGATAAAGGGGGTGTAGAATGTCGACCGTCTGTGTCTTCCCTTTTGGGTTAAAGATTGTTCACTGTGTGACAGACAGATCATCGCACAGATGATTATATTACAGAGGATAATTGGCAACTATTGGCAATGGCTTTAAAAATACTAATGGCAAAGCAAAGGTAACATTTAACACAATCCGTGCTGTTTTTAGTCACATGCCACATCATGAGCAAATAGTTTGCCAAGTGAGACTCAGTGAGAAATACAAATGATCTTCCTGCTAAAATGCCCACCGTTTACAGGGCTGACATTTTACACCAAATCATTTCATAATACTGTTGATATTCTTAGGCTGGCATGTTGTTGCTGAATTGTTGAAAGCAGTTGTCTATTTTCTACCTGCCACATGCTCTCAGGTCACGCATCTATATTGGTCCATTTAATAACTAAATCCATCATCAACTTCCTTTACCGTCCTTTTTGCCTGTGTGGATTAAAATAGTCTCTGTGTTGTCATGTCTAAACGATCCCAAGCCCTTTAGTAGCAATTATCATATTTTACTTAAAGAATGTTATTTGGACAGAATATACGGCTTCTTTTAAACCACTGCAAATGGGGAAAATGTGCATTTTGGGTCCGGATAGTGTAGTCTTCTACAAGCCGACTCTGTGCCAGTTGCGTCCACCAGATGGCAGAAATCGCACATCATCTTGACATCACACGTGCTGCTACGGTATGTCTGTGTCTGTCAAAGACAGGACTAGTGAGTTCATTTGTCAAGTTCAATTTTCATAGAATTGCTTATTTATAACCCTTACTGAGATGACATTTTTATGGATTTAAGACATTCGGTCCTGTCGTGATTCACTGTTTGTCCCAGAATCCCACCGTAGTCAGATAGCACAATACAATTTAGCAGTCATCCTAAGACTCCTGGACTTGAATGTAATCTTTTAACCATACAAGAGTAATAATTAATAACTAATTAAGTGCAGATCAGGAGGGAGTTGAAGCCCCTGTCACTATGTCTCTGTCCTGCAGAACTAATGAGGCAAGCCTCTTTTCTGCTCTACTTCCTCTTCAATTAAAGGCCACCGCTCATTCTGTCTCTTTGTTTTTCCTTCTGTGTTTCCCTTTTATTTTTTGTGTGGCATTTCCCCTTAGGGAATGTACTCTGGATTAAACATGCACTTATATAATGTAGCCTGGGTTATACAAAAAAAAAAAAAAAAAAAAAAATATATATATATATATATATATATATATATATATATATATATATATATATATATATATATATATACACAGAGTGAGGGTTAATATTAACATGAATTTCATGTTTTTGTATTTATGTTCTCTCTTGTTTTAATGCAGCAGCACTTGAGCTGCATTAACTGCATTTGAGAATGATCCAAAGAGCATCTTATACTTCAATCGAAGAAAGAATCTCAGACTAATTGGGATAATCATATTCTGGAAATAGGGCTTTCTGCAGGCCGATACTGAGCTAAAGACAGACCCATTAGACATGGTTCACTGGGCCTAGATTAGACGGGGCTATAAAACTGCCTCAAATGGAATGGATGCCATCATTTAGTCTTCCCTTTATATGAAAGTTAGCTTTTGCGTTCAGTTTATATCTCCTGTCTGTTCAAGGTGAAGCATGGATTCTTATTTTCTCTCAAGGTCAAGTTAGGGTTAGGTTTTTTTGTGTGCTATTTGTAAGGCACTGTTTTATTCTTTTAAAGCTTTGTGAAAAGTTTATTTTTTTTTCTATTTTTTTTGTTTTCTGCATAAAACACTGCATTTGGACTAAATAAGTTATTCTGTTCAAAACTGATCATATGTACTGTAGTCTGAAACGGAGTGAAAATGAATTTGAGTGCAGTATGCAGTGCACTCCTGGTTTTCTTATAAAAAAAATTCTCACCAAGATAAAATATGCAGACCTACTTTATATGAAGTGTCTAACTACTATGCACTAACATTTAAATGAATCATTTGCACTTATTGTGTACATACATGTTTTTACTTTATATTTAAAATAATATTTCTATATTATGTATTATGTAATCTGTCATAAATTGTTGTAATTACGTCTCTAATAACACTGCGACCCTACCCATGCCTCGTATCTAAACATTGATCTATTATATTCTTTTGTTCTGTTCAGTAGTGCTGTCGGACTGGCTGTCCCCTCCAGGTTTGCCCAGTAAAAGGCCAGGCTGTATGATTTCAAATTTAAAGAAAGTGCAGTTAGCTTTTTTTGAGAGCGTCTGGAAGATGGAGCGATGGAGCAATATGTGAGAACCGCGGGCTCTGTAGCAGTGAATTAAGCTGCTCATGCAGCGTAAACTTGAAACGGGAGACCCAGCATTTTATCCTTATAACTATTATAGAACTTTTGTGGGGTTGAGTTTGTGCAGATCCTAGCAATCTTTCCCTAAATGTCGGGAATTTGACTTGCAGAAGTTTGTCTCGCTATAAATACAGTATGGTCGAAAAATCTGCCATCACTAAATCAAAATGCTTCTATCTTTTATCAAATTTATAAAAAAGAAACAAAAAAGAAACAAAAAAGTGTTATAAGGTGATGTGTGCTAAATAAATATATAAATACATAAAGACTTTCACGTACAATGTACGTACTTCCACGTACATGTTCAATGAAACATTTGTAAAAAAAAAAAATGAAGCATTACAAAATTTCTGCTTTGTTTTTATCCTCATAATATAATATAATATAAATAATTTATACTCGTGTTTATACTCATAATGTTTCCCGTATTTACATTGAAACTTCTTGTACATGCACATAATGGATAAAGGGGGGCCTTAAAGTAAAAAAAGTTAAGAACCACAGTTTCACATCATAAAATTGATATTTTTAATATGCTCTCAGACTTTTACACCTCTCTTAATGCACCATCTGAACATGTACTTATATGTTAAGACTATTGAACCAGGACAGATGTCAGATTCACACCGTCTGCACTCTGCACCGTCTTAAACCTGTAAGGTTTTTCTTTATTCCTACGGAGCTGTGATTGCGCTTTTGTGTGCATCATTAGAGGGAAGAAAGCTCATGGAACTGCAGTTTTCTGCAACATGATCATTTTAATTTGTTGATCATTACACTCTTCATTTTCCTTGCTTTGCAGGCCAGCTCAGCACCATTGAATTGCAGCAGCTGGTACTGTATATGTAGCTGTAATTGCTGTCAGTGTTTTGCTGCAGTAATTGCAATGCTGTCCACCTGGTGTGTGTTATTACCTGCTCAGGCTCTCACACATCAAATACTACTTTTTTTTTTATAAAATCAAGTGGGGTTTACATTTTCCCCTTTTCTACGCTTGTCTGTGCACGTGACTCAAATAAATATGTTTGTTCCACCTATAATCTCTGAAACACTCATGACAGCACAGCACACAGCGGTTGACACTGAGAAGCAAAGCAGCTGCTCTCTGCTACACAGAGTTCGATTTTGCATTAGAAGTCTTCTCGCTTCATCATAAGTGAGTGGTGGGGATGTTACAGTCTAATGAGATATAGCTTATGTAAAAAGACAGCTTATATCAAATATATTTCTTTATGGATTTCGTACTGAGTTGCGCACTATATTGGCAGGCACATTTTCTGAGAAGCCTGTGCATGCGTGTTTGTGTGTGCACTTAATTCTTTTTAATGTCATCAGGATTGCAGAGCTTTAGGATGCGTTGAGTCTTTTACAGTAACCTCCAGGGCTCTGACAGAACAAAGTTATAAATATGCATGAGAAGCGATTTTATGAATACCTCCTTGTGTTTTCCTCCTTTTAAAAGAAGTTGATGCATTATACTGTATGTACAGGAACTTTTTTTTAATCAATGTAAAGATTTAAGGTTACAATTTATATGACTGTATAAAGGAGAGTGATTTTTAGGTGCCTTTTTGCTTTTAGTTCATTTTGAAAGTATAAATATTTTATGTGATCTCTGTTAATTTGAGCACATAAAAACATTTTTCTGTATGTTTGAGTCATCACGACTGATCTGATAAAGTTCTCGGTTGATTCCCGCTGAGAAGCCTCAAGCAGAATGAGCTGGCGCGCTCTTTTGTTCCATTCTCCTGTACTCGGGGCTTGAGCGCTCTCAGCTCCTGGGTAATTCAAAGCATTAAAGGGATAGTTCGCACAAAAATGAAAATTATTTTACCATATACTCATTTGGTAACCAAACAGTGGACACAGTATCCATTAACATAATGGGGGGGGGATACTATGGAAGTCAATGGCTAGGTTACCTGTCTGGTTATCAACATTATTTAAAACATCTTATTTTGTGTTCAACAGAAGAAAGGAACACCATTAGGGTGAGTATATTATGACAGCATGTTCCTTTTTGGGTGAACTGTCCCTTTAACTGCCACAATTAATGTTCAGGCACTCATAAATTCTGTCTTACAAAGAACTGGTAAAGGTTATGTGTACTCTATGAACCTCTTAACTGATCTGAAGACACATTTACCACTTTTTATCACTGATTGTGCTAAGGGACAGGCAGTTCATCCAAATGTATATATTTTATTTTGTTAGAAACACCTATGCTGTGGAGCACAAAAGTATAATTATTTTAGCAATAATATCTTCGCAGATCTTCACATTCAAAGACCAAAAAGTATTATGTGTTGGTAGCTTATCCCAAAAGCAAACAACAAGTGGTGATAATATAGCGTACAGTATATTAGCACAGTTTGTTGTTTGCTTTTAGGATCTGATGGAGCACTTGGACCCAGAAACGCTTAACTAGCAGATTTTAAGTCTTCTGAAGTCATATGATTGGCATATTACTTAGCATATAGAATCATGAGCCTAACCTTTATGTCCATAGCGAAATATCAGTTGTCCTGACAGTGATTCATCTTTACGGAATCATTAAAATATTGGTGTCCGGGGCGCCGTGAGTCCGGAGACTGTATCGTACACCATAGGTGTGTCCTATTTGCATACTTGTGCACTATTCTATGCCATTTTAAGTAGTGTGAATAGTGTGCTTACACTTAAAATTATCAGTCTACGGTTAATGGTCAGCCGTCACTGAATAATCGCTCAAATACTTTTTTGGTTGGAACAACATGAGTAAATAATGAATGAAAGTTGGATGAACTACTCATTTAATCCACAAAGTTGTGAATCTAATGTGGATGCTAGAGTTGTTTGTGCTCTGAGAAGTAATGTTTGGGTGTATGCGTGTACTCTGATGAGAGTCGGAGCCCTGCGGTGAAGCTCTCTGTGGAGAGACTGAGCTCTGCTGTGAGTGTGAGGTGGGAGATGATTGAACGGCTCTGGAGGATTTTCCAGAGCTTAATTGACTGTGGATAAGTGTGGAGTTAGGCTTCTAATCAAAGGCAAAAGAAGGGAGAGCTTGACGGTTTAAATGGAGTAGAGGTGTTTGAAGTGCCAGAAGGTTAAATCAACGAACAATGGGAGATTATTGCTTTCAGAGACCTATGACCCCAGCCAAACTCCCAAATTACAGGGCATCTCCCTTTAAAAGAAAGGAGGATCTCACCAATTTTTTCATGTTTCACGATGAAGTCATTTTCTGTTCACACTGTTTATACTTAGTTACTATGCCTTTCATCTAATTTCTCATACTTGTGCCAGGGTTTTTTGTGTGAAAGCACTGCCTTTAGTGAATTTATGTTTTAGCTCTAATATTCTCTCTCCATCTGTAATTTTTAGAGGGTTTTGGGTCATGACTCACCTCCAGACTGACTGCCTTAGGCGATGCAAATGCCCCCACTAAAACAAGCACCCTTAACACAGATCCAAACACACAGATAGTGCACGTGAGCCTTCTCTTTCTTAAGTACACTTTACACATCCCACCTCTCTCCTTAGAAAGGTCACATCTCTCCTGCTGTAACACTAAGCCTCATACTCAACCTTTTGACACATAATGGCCTGCAGCTCTGGTTTCCATTCAGTAATGATAATTCAATTACTGCTTGTGCACCCAGCTGCAGTGATATTTAAAACTCATCTGTAAATCTAACACTGAAACTTCAAGCAGCGACGACGGATTTGATTTACAATGGTGTATCGGACTGGCAGGAGGCTAACAGGTGCTCGTGAGGATTGCAGTGACCTGTTAAATGTACAACTTGTAACTTCAGGGTTAATCCCTGCACATGGTCACAATGACACAAATACATTCGTGACCATGATAAACTTTAACATTGTTCTTACCCCCTTGTTTATTCACAGTAAGTGGACTCTTTTCCAGGAAGATCACATTGCACTCCTGGAACACCTTAGAGCTTAACATTTTTTTTAGGGAACAATAGTATCATTCAGTAGATGCCCAGAGCAGTAGTGGTGTAGTGTGCTAGTGTTCATTTTTACAGTTTTTATTTTGATTTTTTTATTCTCTTCTTTTGATGGAAGTATATCTATAAATCTGTAAATGAATTTGACAAGAAAATGCGAAATTAAACCCAATATTCAAACATTTTATCTTCATTTAAATATATATTAAAGGGTTAGTTCACTCAAAAATGAAAATTCTGTCATAATTCTCTCTCCCTCGTGCCGTTCCAAACCCGTAAGCCTTTCGTTCATCTTTGGAACACAAGTGGAGGTATTTTTAATGAATTTCTGTCCCTCCATTGACAGTCTACGCAACTACCAAACATTTTCATTGACAATATCAACACTGTGAAGAACCCCATTGAAGAGCCACCAACTCATTACAGCTATTCGGTCACCTGAGATGCTTCTCTGTTTGTGTTGATGTTGTGCTATGAGTCGAATACATAATCCATCTCTTCAGCGCAAACATTGCAGTCTTTCTTTTAGCATTATATATAAAACGCTATTTTTGTGGTCTTTATTTATGTGTGCTCCATAGGCCATGTCAGCGTAGGTTAACATCGCCATTAATATTTTCACAATATTTCAGTGTGTCATGTTAGCATGTCTGGATCAAACAGCTTCATGTGCAGTTGCAGACGGGGTGACTGGTTGCCAGCGGGTGGAGTTTACATATCTAAAGACACAGAATTTCTTATCTCATCTCAAGCCTTGATTTCCTGTCAGTTCCCTCTCTCTAGATACAGCATGATGAAAGATGCCCGAGTTCAGTATCCTGTCTGATTTAAATGGACCGCTGCTTCGCTCAAGCCTGCTGGCAGAGTCTTTGTCCTGAGGCTAGCGAATGTCAAAGTGCCATTCAGGAAGCTCTGTATGTTCACTTAAGCCATCTGTCCACTTCCTTTCAACTAGAGGTGGGATGACACACATTCCTCTAATCCCGAGTGCATGAAAACCGGGTAGTCGCGCCGTCACTCAGTGGTTTAATGAGATGCTTTAGGAAGCATGCTTTAGGCTCAGTAATGTGCTAGAGATGCGGGAATAACGTGTGTCATTTGTGTGTCAGATTATAAGAGAGCTCATCTCACTGTTTACGGTCTGCGGGACGTTCACTCGTATGCGCGTTCAGACACGCTCGCAATCACGCTAAGGACCACGGCAGTTAGCTAAGACTACAGAATTGTACTTTGTACTATTTTAAAATCTTTGGTTTCCCCTCTGATATCTGACTTACAGCTGTATCTTATGATTTGCATGTTTCTGCAAATACTCTGTAGATGTATGCAGAAGTTGTTTGTTCAACTATGGAAAAATCCCTGACAAGAATTTTTACTTTTGCTAATTTAATTGTGTCCTCCAGCTACTAGTGCCATACTACATTTAAAAGACACTCTTCTCTATAGTGTTCATAATTAATAAACTTCAATGTGTTTCATCTATCTATCTGTCTGTCTGTTGTTCAATCTATCGTTCTGTCTATATCTGTCGTTCTATCCATCCTTTCATTCGTTCTGTCTGGCTGTCTATTGTTCAATGATTCGATCTATCTATTGTTCTGTCTATCGTTCTTGTGTTTGTTCTATTGTTCGTTCTATCTATATATCTGTCTATCTATCTGTCTGTCTGTCTATCATTCGATGGTTCCATCTATCGTTCTATTGTTTGTTCTCTCTCTCTCTCTCTCTCTCTCTCTCTCTCTCTCTCTCTCTCTCTCTCTCTCTATCTCTCTATCTATCTATCTATCTATCTACACATACATACATATACATATGTATATGTGTATATATATGTGTATATGTCTGTCTGTCATTCTATCATACTATCTGTCTATTCTATCAACCTATCCTTCTATCAATTGTTCTACAGTTCTATATATCATTCTACATCGTTCTATAATTCTACATATATCGTTCTGTATTTATATCCATCTTTCTATCTAAACTTAAATGTAGCATTTTATTTGTGGCATTGTAATCAGTGGGTAATAAAATGGGTCCAAAAGGAAAATGCTGAATAATTTTTCTTTCTCTATACTGTTATTTTATTATTAATTTAAAAATCACTATCTGTCTATATTATCCAGAAGAATTTTGAGTATTTTTTTAGTCAAGAATATGACTTATGCATGAGAACAAAATTCTTGAATGAAATTTAAGGCATTGCTGCTAGAGAAGTCATCAGAAATGAAGGCTAGTGGACAATCTGCATTCTGCATACTCAAATTATTTGTCATGAATATTAATGGTCGGTCAGACTATTACTGCATAATAGACATTACTACATTCCTATGCCCATAGAGCTGCAGCTGTCATGTGCACTGAAGTCACTAAAGTCCACTCATGTGAGAATTGTACTCATTACACAGTATATTTTGTGATAGAACAAGTAGAAATAAATAATAAGAGGCGGCCACATCTGCGATTTTTAGCAACTCTTTTTAACGTGTGACGGTCTCAAACCAGAATTGTGTTTGTCCTTGGACATTCTGTCATGCGTAGGCAGTGTGGAATATCAGGTACGAGCTGATCTAACACAATATAGCGTGAGATTAGACCTTCCCACTTTCTCTCTCTCTCTCTCTCTCTCTCTCTCTCTCTCTCTCTCGTCATACTATGCTATTTTATAAACTCTCTCTTGCATAGCATTTATGCATTTGCTCAGCACACATGACTGGATGATGATCTAAACCAGAAGCCGGGGTATGAAAATTCACTGTCAGTTAACATTAGGAATAGACAGTTTGGGTGGAGAAGAATCAACTGAAGAAACTGGGGGGGAAAAAGAAGGAACTTCACTTGCAGTGCAGACAGAGAAAAGCAGAGAAGAGCAGATAAGCGTGTGCTTGATGTGCTGCAGTGTGACGTGGATGGATGTGGGATTTCTCCCCTGTTCTGTGTGTTGATGTGATTGGTGCCCAGAGTCCATCGCTTCACAGGCTGCTGCTGCCCTGGAGCCAGAGCGCAGGAATTCACTCTCACAGAGACTAGCAAACCATGCATTGAGACACTTATTTAAACACGTTTCACACACACATGGACAGATACACACTCTGGCAGCACTTCAAAGCAATAACTGCACTTGTGGTTAAAACAGAGTGTTGCACTCACCTTTTTTGACACCTGCCACATCCATTTTGACCTTTTTAACGGCATTTTCTTCAGGTTTTGGGAAAAGTGACTTTTTCATCTCATTGTTCTTGGGAAGAAGAAACTTTAGTCGTTGAGGTAACAGCTTGGTGCCTCCTGGGAGATTTTAGGACTAGTTTCTCTACGTAGCATCAGCATCCTCACTGTGGTAAGTCTGTCTGCGGGAGCTCGCCGTCAGCATGCAGGTGTCATTCGTGTGCACGGACCACCGAGGTGTTAGCCGCAGCACCGAGGATCGACTGAACCGGCAGAACACCAACAGCCCGAGTTTGGGGACCAAAAGCAAGTTCCGCGCCGTGGCGATGGTGGCCCGCAGCCTGGGACAACTGTCTGTGCAGAACATGCACTCCTCTGGTGACCACTGCTTGAGAACTGGCATGAAATATAGGTAGGTGAGAGGAGGACTCCAATAGTTAACGTGTAGAACTTTAACCCTTCTGTTCTGTTGCTTGTGATTTTGCTCTGGTTTAGACTGTTTAGTCATGATTTGAACAAATACTGTACAATGCTTTCAGTGTCACCGAATGTTTTCATTCTGGCTCAGTCTCAACAGAAAATGTGACTCTGGAGATGTGATTTGTTTTGTAGGGTCAATTTGGTTTAAAGGGCAACACACAGTTTAAGAATGTCTGTAATGTTAGTTAGTTGGCTGGTTAGTTTGTGGGATTCATTTGTTCATTGATCTCTCATGGCAAATTTAGTAATTGTGAATGTCAAGAGGTAGTGAGTTAGAAGCATGTTTTATCATACCGTATTTTTCAGGATACTCAATAAAAAAAATGTCTCTAAGTTTTCTGAATTAAATTATGAGTAATTGACTAACTAACTATTAATTATGAGTAATTGATTTGCTTTGACTCTTACAGTATATACATATCCTACTCTACTGTTGAAAAGTTCGAACTGTAAAACTGAAGTCTCTTACACTCACCAAGGCTGCATTTATTTGATCAAAACAGTAGAACAGTAATACTGTGAAATATGATCACAATTTAAAATAACGGTTTTCTATTTATATTTTAAAATGTAATTTATTCCTGTGATGGCAAAACTGAATTTTCAGCAGCCACTCAAGTCTTCAGTGTCACATGATCCTTCAGAGATCTACATCAGCAAAATATTTCTGAATTAGAAATTAATGAGAATATTTTAAATAATGAAATAGTGAGTCAGTGATTTGCTTGGTTGTCTTTTTGTGGCATTTTATATTATTGGCTCCTTTTTTATAAATATCATTTCTGTATTGGTTATTGTGTGATATTCAAGAGTTTTTTTTGTATTGAATAAATATTAATTTTATAATCCATTTCCATCTAACTCTCACTTGTAATCTTTGTATGAAGAAATGTAATCTTTAACAAATCTCAATATGAATAATCCATTTTTTTCTGCTGTATCCATTTAATAACGTAATAATAGCATTGACAAACCATTTATTGGTTATCGCCATAATTATTGGCTTATCTGTATCAGACAGAATTCAGAAAGCATCTCTACTCTTTTTAATCATATTATATGCAGAGGTGTGATCATATGGCCTATTGACGCCTCTGAAGTTAAAGATCAAGTCTTTCATTTGACTAATTGATTGAATTTGTGCAGACATATTTCTCTGCTCTCCCGGTTCAGAGGAGAAGGTAGAGATGGAGGTTTCTGTTAGTGCCTGTTAAACCCATTAGCATGTTCTCTATATGAAATGGAGATGCAGTGTGATCATGTTCCACTGCTTAGCATTATTAGGAGCATAGGGTGCTCTCTCACTATTTCGAATGCAGTGCTCATGCTGCCCACGGTCTGCTCACTGATAAAATAATAGTGTGCTCTATTCTTTAACTAAACCCACCCTCCCTCCTCAGTTTTCCATACTGCAATTTGCGTAATTGTACATCAAAGGCACTTTGTAGCCGTGCAAGGTAACAGAGTGTCTTCCACTTCCTGATTAAACTAATGTGTAACTGTACACCTGAGAAACTTCTATCTCTCGCTGCGCTGCTACCAAATGTCTTGGCTCTTAAAGCGGATTCTCCCATTGAAATTAAGTCTTTGATATTTAAAGCTGTAAAAATGTAAATGTTGTGCCATAGTCATGAAGGCTCCGTTTATTTCCCTAGTATGTGAAATGAGGCTTATCTTTTTTTTTTTTGGGATTGCTTTACATGATTTATGTCTTGTAATTTTCATTTACCTGATCATAATTATGTCTATATTGATTAAAACATAATATTTACACTACTCTCTTCTACACACACTATATTTAATGGTGAATAATTTACAACTTTGTTGTACAATAATGCAATGAATCTTTTCATGTACTTTATGGATCTACTAGTAGGATGTATTTATTGATTTTTATTATATAAGTTAAACATTATACAGTAATAAGGAACTATATAAATGCACCTGTATATGTTTCTTTATCAATTTTTGTGACTCATCACTTTCTGCTATATATACTTTTTGTCTAAATATTTGTTTTCATTTAAATTCACTGAATTAATTTCTGCTGTTATAAATCTGACTTTTCATTCATTAATCGGACTTCATAACCCATTTTTATATAACCTGTTCATTTCATCACATACTATGCTGAATTAATTATGCAGACTTTTCATAAATTGGACATTTAATTATTTAAAGGGATAGTTCACCCAAAAATGAAGATTCTGTCATCATTTACTCAAACTCATATTGTTCCAAACCTGGATGACTTGCAGAACACAAAAGATATTTTGAAAAATGTCTGTGTTTTTGTCCATACAATGAATGTCAATTGGACTCCAACATTCTTCAAAGTATCTTCTTTTGTGTTCTGCAGAAAAGGGGTTGGAATAACATCAGGGAGAGTAAATGATGAAAGATCTTAAATTTTTGTGTGAACTGTTCTGTTAAGTTTGAATTGGTAATATGTTCACATCAGTGCTGAAATTGACACAATCGCAATTTTCCTCTGCAGTTGACAGCAACAGTGCAATGATGCTGATTAACAGAAACAGGCAATGAATGAGTAACATGGTAACATAGAAGCTTCTCCATGTCTGATGAGCCAACATGAAATTTTCCCCGGCATACTGTGATGAGGATGAGATTATGCAAATGCACCTGAGGCAAGTGAATACCAAGAAACATACATGCTTATGTGACCTGCGTCTGTTGTGCTCTTACATTTGTGAATGCTCACTAATGAAATGTCATGAGCTGATAAATGCAACCTGGAGGGGTTTTCCTGTGCTGTCCCATTCTGTGCTGTTTGTCTTTTTGGTTGCTACACTTATCCCTCAACTAACATCAAAGCTCATGTGCCTGATTTGTTCACGAATTCAAAAGGCACAGGAAGAGACAGAATGAGAAGGATGAAGAGGGTTGTGTTGAGGCATTGTGTAAGCGTGTGTCTCTGGGGCCGGCAGAAAGAAAACTGAAGTGGTGATTACATAAATGCACAAATGGGCTGCAGTTTCTGCCTGCTGTTCCCTGGGCAGTAAACAGCCGGACTGCTTTAATCTGGCCAGCCAGTTATGCAAGCTACTCTTTATTTGTCCAAGAAAAACCCATGAATTCAATGTGCAATCTTGGGAAGACCCCAATGTGGAAGAGGATTTTTCTAAAACAGGAAGTGTGCGGTACTGGATTGATGGACTCAATTGACTAGGTTTGAAGTATACTTCAGTTTCGATGTACATGCTTAGTGTGTGCGTATAACTGAACGTATAGCCTTTCAAAGTATGCTCCATGTGATACAGACGGTCGACACATGGGCAATAGAAAGTTTTATCTTTGTCCAGTGTGGTATTTCTCTCCATAAGTTATAAGTGATAAAAATGTCTTTTAAACTAAGTTGTGGGTAACCCTAACCCCCTCACACAAATACTTGTCAGAATGGCCGATTGTTGTTGTTGCCTCTCGATCCAGTAGTTTGTTGTGAATCTACGGCCCGGGGCCAGTTTTGCTATCTTAGGGCTTTTCACATTTGAAATGGTTTACCCCGGGTTTGCCCCGTTTGACATATGTCCCCTTAAATGCTGTAACGATTGTTTATATACAACGCGCAGTGTTTCCGTGACTATCCAAAGCATGTGAATATGAGGCATGCAATTGGCTATCAGTTGCTAAGGATCTGACCTTAACATTCTAACTCCTCAGAGTTTAACATTTGCACAAGTTTGGCTCCGCAATGCGAGGTTAACACTGCAAAAGCTCCGGAGCAGGGTTTCATTACCCCGGGTAAAAAGTGGTGTAATCCTGCTTCTAAATTACAAGTGGGAAAGATTTATTTTTCCGGGATTGAAAGCGGTTTTTAGAACGGCGATAACCCAGGGTTAAGCACAGTGTGAAAAACCCTCTTGTGGACCAACTAATTAGCAGAAAAAATCAAGATGCATATGAGCTGAGCGTACGGAGTATGCGTTGTTTAAAATAATATTGGGTTTTTAAACCAGTTTATACAATAGCTTTTTTTTTTTTTTTAAGTAATTAACTATTGAGGCAGTGCATAAAAAGCATGGTCATGTCTTATAATAATATATACAATAGCAATTTATATTCAGCAGTGTTGGTTTTGATTTGATGGGAAATTTCAGGCCTCTGTCATATGTCCTATGTCAAAGAAAAGAAGGTAAGGCTATTATGGTGGCAGATATGCTACCTACGTGCATGCTCAAATTAAATATTTCGTCAGAAATGTCATGCAAGACCTTCCTTTTTATGCAAAAGAGCACTCAGAAGGAAGGTTAACAACAACAAAAACTGTAAAAAAATTCTTCCACAAGTAAAGTCAATTTTGTGCTTCAACCACAAATGTCGACAGAGGGTCCAGAATTCTGTAGTGCACCTTTTTTGCTGTTTGCTGCATTGTGTCCTGCACCTCTACCAAAATTTGGGCTGAATGTGTACACTTTTTTTTTTTTTTTTTCTGGATAAGTTATTAATCCATCAATAATCCAGTACAGTATTGTTTCTGTATAGTGACTCTATCCTCTAAATTCATCCATACACACTCCAAAACCATTTCTTAGCAAAGATGCCCAACATGCCATTTTTCATACCCACATTGTGATGTTTTGGCACCCCATGTGGAGTGTTTGGGCAGGGAAGAGTAGCCCCCTGTGGATAAGATTACTCATTTTGATAAAATGCCCATGCCTCCCAGGCAGTATCGTGCCTGTATTCTCTATCGAAGCGTAGCCTACAAAACCCTTGTTGATGCATCCTCCTCCTGGTTTTCTAACTCTTTCTTCTAAGAATTTTGTATTTTACTACCTTCATATCCGTTCTTTACCTATTCACCATATCACCCGTGCCCCCAGCCTTTGTTATGTAATGCTGCATACCTTCCTACTCTTCCACTTAAAGTCTTTTTTTAGTATGATGAAACGGTGAATATACTTGCTTCTTATCTTGCCTGATTGGATCTTGTTTGAAAGATCAGGTTTGATATGATGTAAACATTCTCAGAGGGATTCCTGGTGGCTCACTGTACATCAAATGTGTGTTTTGAACCGTGTATCCTTGTTCTTATTCTCTGAAGCTTGGGGTGTTTGCTCATCTGCCATGCTAACGAACTTGTTTGTGTGTGCGTGTGTGTGTGCGTGTGTGTGTGTGTGTGCGTGCGTTCTTTAATTAAGACATCTGTTGTGTGGGGCAGCCATAGGGCAGCAGAAGAGATCCAGCTAGTTTTTTTGTCCCATCCGTTTTGTATTCCAACTGAGCTGAACCATGCTGTGTTGTGAGGGTCAATGACGAATAAAAGTGTCCATGATAAATAATAGGAAAACATCTTTTAAAAGTCTTGTTTAAACCACATGTGCTAAGTTCTTCTCTCTTTGTATTCATGTTGGTTTCATTTAATTTTGAAAAACTTTTGTACCATTTTCAGGAAAAGTTTCAATTAATTAACTCTAAAAATGCGTTATGGTGTAACCATCACAGTAAAAAGTTTAATATTAATATAATTTAAGATTTGTTATATTAATATAACACAAAAGATAATAAAATATTTATTTAATAAAAAAAAAAAAAAAAAATATATATATATATATATATATATATATATATATATATATATATATATATATATATATATATATATATATATACATACATACATACATACATACATACATACATACATACATACATACATACATACATACATACATACATACATACATACATGTATATTGCTATGTTGTTATTATTGCTAATAATAAACTCGCTAAATAATAATAATTATCACTAAATGGGCAACAGTGAACAACAGCACTATCCAATTACTACATCTACTGCTGTGTTAGTGTAGGTAGTAGCGTGCTGCATTAAGAGACCCATTTTGGTCTGTGGTAAAGGCCCTGTCGACATCCATTATCGAATGCCAAAGATTAGTGGAGCCGGCCTAGCATTTCCCACACATGCAGTCTCAGCCAAGTGCAGCTCTCTGGGGTGTTACTGAGCAAGTTTCTCCTCTCAATTTGAACGTGCCTTTTAAACGCCCATATGCTGCTGAGTAGTTTTGCTGCCGTTCACCTTAGAAGATCAAGAAAGCTTGGTTTGTTTAAAAGCATGGTGAATTATTGATTGCAGACTTCATGTGTTGATTGATTTAGTATTGGGGTTTCCACGTGTGTTGGTAGGAAGCAAGGCAAGCTCTCTGACTAATATGCTATACTGCTTTACAGTCATAGCAAAAGTGTCCAGACATCCTGTACTGTATTCCAGACAAACATGTATAGATCAGTCAGCAAACTGAATGCAGAAAATAATTCAGTTTAAACTGCTTGTTTCTGATTTTCCATATATTTAAAGGTATAGTGGAGGATTTTCTTTTTCCGGGTGGATCATCAAGACTATTGGTCCTCCTAGTTGTCAATCATTCTGGTGATATGTTTACGTAAGGCCGTCGTACATGCTCGTCCCTAGGTAGTTTTCGCTTTCTGCGCATGCGCACTTTCAGGTGTATATGTGTGGTGAGCTACGGTTTCAGACATTCATTGAAGCTCGCCGTTCTCACCGGGTTTTTTCAAAATGTCTGAGGGTCGCAAGAGAAAAAGTGTCTACGAATTGTATGCCAAGAAGAGAAAGGCCTCTGAAGAAAGAAACAAGACCAGAGTGTTTTTGGGAGAATATTTCACATGCTGGCGTGCGCTAAAAGCACAGGTTGGGCTTCCCACTGATGCCTCAGTCGCGAAGTTTCTACTCGACAGCTAAAGTTTGGCATGCTATTTGGAGAAATCCATTTAAAATCACTGTTAGTAAAAGTTAATGTAAGCTATGATTAGCGATGAGCCCTGGCACAAGTCACGGACCGCGCAGACACGGTAAACATCTCAATTTGTCCGGTGGCGAGTCTGACATAGTGGAAAAAGTGCAAATCTTCTTTTGGAAAGTAGGCTTGTATGAGCCATGCCGACAGCAACTTGTAAACAGAGCGTGCACGAGGAGAACTAGGCTTGTGCATGCTCTCTCGTGCACACGTTTAATAGGCGTTCCCTCTCGGGAGCAGGTAGAGTGTTGCGCATGTGCATTTTTTCAAAAAGTGGAGAGGGCGGTTCTTTTCTAAAATTCGTGAAAATCCTCCACTATACCTTTAACTGGTTCAGGTAAGTATATGTAAGTTTTTTACCCAAAGTGACTTCCAATAGACTTACTCTGGGCAATCTGGGGTTAAAGTCAGCATGAAATCAAAATGGACAATTCTTGTTTTTTTGTGGAATGGTGCAGTATGTATTCTAAGTGATTTATCTGTGCCCATCATTATTATTTTTTTAATCAAAATAACTTCCCCCTCCCTCTTGAAATGACACCTCTTCTCTTCTCTGATATTGTGTTTACTGGTGCGAGGACAACCTGTCAATCACATGAGATCACAGCAGTAGCAAACCACAAAAATCCTGAATTCCCAATGGACAAAATCAAGTTCTGCCCTAAATTTTTCTTGTTCGAGATGTCTTTAAACTCAGATATACATCATAATAGGGAAGACAAGACTATCGCAGCTTGTGTTTCATGCAGACTTTAACCACAGCGTTACCTAGGGCTGCACCTGTGTTGTCCAGCTATCTTCAGCTCATACAGTTGAGACAAACAATCCATCGAGCAGATGACTGGACATGAAAGCAAGATGGAGCATTACAGTAACCTTTAATTGCATAAGACTTCACCTTTGAGAATCAGAATATAATTAAGGGGGAAGGATTATGAGGGAGAAGTTTTTAGTTGGTACACTATTAAGGAAACCCCAGGTAGTGAATCAATGAGAAAGCCTTTAAAATTTAATTGCTTTTCCAGAAGATCTCAAAAGCCGTACGAAGAAAAGGAGACCAATTTCACAGTTTCATAAGTGTTCTATGGGGTTCAGGTCTGAGCTTTGTGCAAACCAATCACTTTCTTCCACACTGAAGTCAATGAGCTTGTTGTTATAACAGATTCTACTGTAAATGTGCTTGATTTTAGAAGTTCACGTTTGGTATAATGTGACTTGAGTTTGTATACAGTTGCAGAGCTTGACATTACCTTTTTTGCTCCCCAGCCACTGTGGCTAGAGGTTTTCCAAAGTTACTAGACACTCAGCATTTTCACTGGCCACAATTTTGACATGGATACCATAGGTAAAAACTGCCTTATAGATATTTTTTATATTATCTCATAAAGTGACAGCAGCCTAATATACTGGCTGCCAAATTAAGACCTGAAACACAGACCATTATACTGTTTTATATAGCTAATATACTTCGCTTTATGTGCATGCTCTTTGGGTGTGAGCACAAAATCTGCTGGACTGAGTAAAATTACAATACACGCAGTCCTATGGTGAAATTCAAGCCCTGTAACACCAGAGCAAGTGAAACAAATGAGTGAGGGGAAGCGGGTTTGTGTGTAACTTGCTGTCGGAGAGATGAGAGAGCGAGAATGCGCAGCTGGTATTGTGTATCCTGCGGAAGAGTTTCAGATGTTTCAGTATCGATATGTATCGAAAAAACTATATTTTTTACAACACTACATTCCACTTAGTTTATTATTTCAGATGCCTTTTTAAAAGACTACAATTGGAAAATTGATATTAGATAAAATTCAGTCCGCCAATGTGGCTAGTAGGAGTGACTGCGTTACACACCACTACTGAAATACCATGCCTAGTGTCAAGCCCTGTACATTTGTATTTTATCAATTGCAGTTTTCCCATAATAACTACATTTTGCTCTTAAAGCAGTAGACCAAAAATATGTGTGATCAATGGAGGACATAAATGTCTTAAGAAAAATAATAATAATTATAGCAACATGGCTTGAAGTTTTGCTGAGAAATGTGGTTCATGTATTTTAAAATATATATATTTATTAAAAAATGGTTGGTTGGTAGGTAGGTTTGTGGTTAGGTGGTTAGGTAGGTAGATAAGTGGGTGGGTAGGTAGGTGGGTAAGTAGGTAGATGAGTAAGTTGGTGGGTAGGTAGGTAGGTGGGTAAGTAGGTAGATGAGTAAGTGGGTGGGTAGGTAGGTAGGTGGGTAAGTAGGTAGATGAGTAAGTGGGTGGTTAGGTAGGTGAGTAAGTGGGTGGGTAGGTAGGTGGGTAAGTGGGTAAATCTAAATCGGTTTGGTTCTATTGATTAGCAAAGAGATCCCCAAAATGGGGTTCGTGAACTCCTTGTTGGTCAAAGGGGTTTGGCTGACCAAGTCTGTGAATCTCTGTATTAGCACGCAATTCATTTAAGATTATTGGCATATTTTGGTGCTCCAGACCTCTTGAATACGATTGTCCCAAATGATGTATGAATATATTTTAGAATTTGTCATTTAACCACCAAAAAGGGAACGTTCTCTCCAATGATTATGTTCTACAGTTTGCTGCGTTCCATAATTAAAGAGGGCTAAAATGTGCTTGACTATCTCTCTGTTCTCTGGTTGCAGCCAAAGTTGTCTAGCACCAGTGCATGCTAGTGTTAAAGCATTGTTCAGCACTTACACAACTATACTGCCAGAGAGGTGCCTGTGCCCTGTTAGATGGAAAGATCAATTATTAGCAATTATTGCAGGGCTTTGCGCATCAGTTTGAGCCCCATCAACAGGTGGCCAGTTCACCTTCACATGCTGGTCAATGGATCTCCCTTCCTGTAACTCTATATCTCCATCAAAGCAGTTAAAAATTCATCACTGGTTTTCAGGACCTCCATGCTCACTGATAATTTGATTTGAGTAGATAAGTTCCCCGCTGATGTTCTGTTCAAAGCCACTTAGAGGTGACATTGATGACAGTCTGTACAGGTAATGGATACACTCTACATACATCTACTATAGGCCTTTATTCAGAGTCTACACTCAAGAGCAAGTGCATTCTGGTTATATATTTCAAAACACCAGCAACAGTATGTAAAATATTGATTTATGGTTGTTAAATCATAATAATTCATTGTAAAACAAGCAGTTCCAAACGCTCATGTTTACTGTACATGTAAAATTGCTTATTTTCTATAAATGTGTAAAGTTTTGTTGGCATTAGGTGATTTTTTTGGCCTATTTTTAGATGTCACTTTACTGCTACCCTCATAAAAACTAGTCCATAAATCTATGTTATGCAGTTCATCTCAGATGCACTAAAAAAATGAAGGAAAAAACAAACAGATTTTCCGATTTAAAAAAATAAGATCTGCTAAACTTTGTTTCTCTTCCAAACTTGATTTCTTTACTTTCAATATATGTAATTCTCTAAAATTTACTGATTGGTTCACATAACTGAAACTGTAGTTCCCAGCATGTTTGCAGGGGACTTAATGTGGGAAATTAATTAATATTTTTTTTGTGTTTTTGAGCAAGATGTGAAAAGGGGGAGATTTTATAATGTTTAATGTTCAATTATGTGGATGGGTACATAAGTCTTTGTGGCTAAGGAGCAGACTTAGCATTTAATAATTACAAGATGACAACCTGTGACGTTCTACTCGTAGCCGTTTACATTCTCAGACTCAGAATTATGTGGTTTTTATGGCAACACTATCAATAACTAAATTACCACCTGCAGGGGTCAGGTGGTACAGCGGGTCAGGTGGCACAAGTCAGAGCTCTCAGAAAATTCAGAGGTTACAAGTTGTTATTTCGAGATCTACAAAGATGCAAACGCTTTTTACAAGTCCGAAGTCCAACATAGCATGAATGCACCTACGGTTTATTAGCTAGCTAGTAGTATCTTATAATTCAGTAATGTTACAAATATATATATATATATATATATATATATATATATATATATATATATAAAATTGAATGAATTGAATCCAGTCAGGGAACCAAATAAAATCACTTTGAGACTGCTTAATTTGGTTACTTCAAAATAATTTGGTTACTTCAAGATGTTGAAGTTAAGTGAACTGATTACGTTTGTGTTACTTAATTGACTCATGTGAAACCGACGTACATGATTAAATCATGTAAATCCAACACGCTTTTTTTTTCAGTGTGTGGAGAAAACACGGTTAATAACTTGTGTGACGATGTTCAGTTGGAATGTCTCTCAAGGATAAATTCAATTTAAATTTCTTCTGTGAAATGCTGTGCCTTTTCATAAGATGTGCTGTCCTCATCTAAAAGTTTTTTTTCTTCTTCTTAGAAACGGTAAAAAGATCCTTTAAAGAAACCTCTTCATTTTGTGCCAGTCATAATTTGTATCTCATCCTTTAAAGGGATACTCCACTTTTTTTGGAAATAGGCTCATTTTACAACTCCCCCAGAGTTAAACAGTTGAGTTTTATCATTTTGGAATCCATTCAGCCGATCTCCGGGTCTGGGGGTCCCACTTTTAGCATAGCTTAGCATAATGAATTGAACCGGACAAGACCATTTAGCATCTCTCTCAAAAAAATGAACAAAGAGTTTCGATATTTTTCCTATTTAAAACTTGACTCTTCTGTAGTTACATCGTGTACTAAGACCGACGGAAAATGTAAAGTTGCGATTTTCTAGGCTGATATGGCTAGGAACTATACTCTCATTCCAGTCAAGTTTTAAATAGGAAAAATATCGAAACTCTTTGTTCATTTTTTTGAGAGAGATGCTAATGGTCTTGTCCGGTTCAATTCATTATGCTAAGCTACTGTATACTAAAAGTGGGACCCCCAGACCCGGAGATCGGCTGAATGGATTCGAAAACGGTAAAACTCAACTGTTTAACTCTGGGGGAGTTGTAAAATGAGCCTATTTCCAAAAAAAGTGGAGTATCCCTTTAAATAAGAATCAAAAACTCACTGAATTGTCTTTGGCTTGCTCAGTTGGGGATATTCTGGGGATATTTAATCTGATTTTATCAATCAATAAATTCCACTAGAAACAAACCTTGTTGTATTACTTTAATTTAATACTGTGAAGCTGCTTTGATACAATCTGTATTGTGAAAAGTGCTATACAAATATACTTGACTTGACTTGAATTGCTGTAATTATGAAGGCAGTCTGTGTCCTTGACTGTTTGATCTTATAGTAATTGCTCAGCATATAGTAACTTTGGCTCTTTGCAAACTCAAAGGATATCGAACAAAAGACCCAGGTGGTCTTCTGATTGGTTGATTGGGTTGAAGGTCCAGTAGTGCTGTATCCAAATTGGATTTCATTCTCTCACAATACTCTCTATATGTGAGTGGGGGTAACAAATAAAGACTGCTACTGTACATATGCAGCCATAACTGTGCTGCTGACCACAAGGCACACATGCAGTATTCATCCTTAGACCATGAAGTAATGCTTACTGAAGTACATTCATTTATGTACCACACTTAAACATGTTATCATTGATTTACGTTTATCTTCATGATGATTGCATCTGATTTTACCATGTTATCTAGAATATTTGATGGGGTTCTTTCTGTGTTTAGGAACCTTGGGAAATCTGGATTACGGGTATCATGTCTAGGGCTGGGTGAGTAAAACATGCTATAGGCTAAGTGGACTATCACTGTTTGCTTCTTGTAAATATAAGAAATGTAAATTAGTTTAGGATTAACTGAGCAGTAGGGCTGGGCGATATATCGCATAACATTGTTATGCGCATCTTGTCAGTAAAGCCGGTTCCTTGATTAGTAGTAAATCGCCATCACCGTAGTTCACTGACAAGCTGAGCCATATCGCATTAATTATCACGGACGTATCGCCTGCGATAATTAATGCGATATGGCTCAGCTTGTCAGTGAACAACGGCTCTGTGTAGTAAATGCCGCTCCATCTGAAAGCAGGTGATGGCAATTTACTACTAATCAAGGAACCGGCTTTACTGACGAGATGCGCATAACAAAGTTATGCGATATATCGCCCAGCCCTACTGAGCAGCACTGTTACTGTATACGATACTGCATGTGTCAGATCTGACAGCACCTGTACATTCTCTCTTCAGGCACCTGGGTGACATTTGGTGGTCAAATCACAGATGAGGTAGGATTTTCATGGATTGGTAAAAAAAATAAAGATATCACTAATTACTGGTTAATATGGTTTTAAGCATAGTAGCACTTTTTCAGCAAAGCATAAAAAAACACTGCAAACACTTTGCACTTTTTTCACTATGCAGTGTATAAAATATATATTTTTTTAGCTAGACATTTTAAGTCTGGATTGAATTCAGTGTGCGGTTAGCAATTTTCTTATTTGTTTGAAATTACATAAAGTACCAATTTTTTTTATAGTATTAAGTACCATTTTTATACATTTGTGTCCTGTTTTATGGTAGGTGTTAAAGGGTTAGTTCACCCAAAAATGAAAATTCTGTCAGTAATTACTCACCCTCATGTTGTTCCAACCCCGTAAGACCTTCGTTCATCTTCGGAACACAAATTAAGATATTTTTGATTAAATCTGAGAGCAATCTCACTCCTCCATAGGCTTCTAAGGGAATGAAACTTGCTGGCGCAAAAAAGTTATTAAAGAGATCGTTAATATAGTCCAAGTGACTATGCGCGTCTGTTTTGTACGTCACACGCATCACACACATGACAAGCGTCGGCCAATAGTGAGCCTACGTGGTGACGTGCAACACAGATGCACTGCGCTAAAACGCTACGTGAACTCACTCGAGGCCCAGAGAGAAGGAAATTAATAGTGGAATAAAGTCGTTATTTTTGTTTTTTTTGCACACAAAAAGTATTCTCGTCGCTTTATAAACTTAAGATTGAACCACTGTAGTCACTTGGACTATATTAACGATCTCTTTAATAACTTTTCTGGGCCAGCAAGTTTCATTCCCTTAGAAGCCTATGGAGGAGTGAGACTGCTCTCTCAGATTTAATCAAAAATATCTTAATTTGTGTTCTGAAGATGAACGAAGGTCTTACGGGGTTGGAACAACATGAGGGTGAGTAATTACTGACAGAATTTTCATTTTTGGGTGAACTAACCCTTTAATATAAAAAGTATCATCCAGCGAAACAGTGCTTAGTCCACCTTCAGGGCCACAATGAACAGCCTTGCAGAATGCTTGAAGTGTAGCTTTAATCAACATGTACTGTACAGTAACTAAATAGAAGCAGATAATTATAATTTCTTCAAATAAATGTCATTTGAGTTTTGTACTGCTGAAGACAACATAAAGCTAATGCCTTTTCAGCGGTTCATTTTTCTCTCTCTCTCTCTCTCTCTCTCTCTCTCTCTCTCTCTCTCTCTCTCTCTCTCTCTCTCTCTCTCTCTCTCTCTCTCTCTCTCTCTCTCTCTCTCTCTCTCTCTCTCTCTCTCTCCCTCCCTCCTCTCAGATAGCTGAGCAGCTGATGACGCTGGCGTACGAGAACGGGATCAATCTGTTTGACACAGCTGAGGTGTATGCGGCAGGGAAGTGAGTGCTCTGCTGATTTCCCATCATTCATTGCTGCACTCCTCATCAAAGATAGGGATTTATGCTCATATATGGGGAGATTAGTAAAGTATTAAGTCTAATTTTAGCAGTATTATCATCTTTTATAGGACTGTATAGACCTACTTCTCACAGATGTGATGGGTCTAACATGCTTTTCAGGAAACCCAATCACTGTTTGCTATTAAAAACCTTTTATTTATTTTCTTTTACACCAAGGTACAACTTGAATCTTGAATTTTGGAGTGTATGTATGTATGTATGTATGTATGTATGTATGTATGTATGTATATGTACGTATATGTGTGTGTGTATTATATATATATATATATATATATATATATATATATATATATATATATATATATATATATATATATATTTATATATATATATCATGTTAATAACATTGAACATTGTGGTTACAATTTATTTTACAGTACGGGCACTTTCAGTGCACTTACCTACAAAAGTACTGAGTAATGTAAGGTAACAGCATGGGTTTAGGGTTAGTACCTAGTTATTACCCAGTTAGTGTCATTACTGCAATAAGAAAAAATGACTGTAAAATAAAGTGCTATACCGACAATGTTTTATAAGTTGTTGACTTGCTATATATTACACTAGCATTTACACTTATAACATTTCAACTGCTGTTTAATGTACACTTTAGGTATCTATGTTTAAGACAACCTAGTGAAAGAAATTAGTGGTTGGTCAGCAGATTTCACTCGTGCAAGAAGAGAAAAAAGATGGAAAGGTGAATAGCCAAAACCTGCTAGCTTGCAGTAAATTTAGCAGTGGCGTCTTTATTTTCTGCAATGCCGTGGAAATATAATGTCAGGGAATTGCTGATAAAGTTGAGAGGAAATGGCCTGACTCAGTGGAAATCCACTCAACGATACAAAATGGCACTTTAATGAAGCAGACTTTGAGAGCGTTAAAGAACATAACTTTATATATTTCGTCTGTGTGTGTGTGGGGGGGGGGGGGGTCGTTTGTCACATTTTCCATCCGTTTCATGCCATGTCAAGCTGGCCATGAGGCTGTGGCTCAGTGCATTGATAGTTCATGCAGAATAATCAAGAGAGTGTTGTAAAAACTTCAGCACAGACAAACAATATCCTTAATCACTCATACACATACACTCGCCGTCTTTCTGTGGATTTACTCATCTAGACTACTAGTTAATACTGTATAAAAGGAAGACTAGTTTGTGAGCTTGTCTAAGGATATCTGCTGCTCTTTTGAGTCCACGTTAGTTACAGTAGCGCTTCATTTGTTACAAGCTGTCACAAGGATTCACATTCTCGCATTGGGATGATGAGGCCTGATGGGAGAACCATTCATGAAGAACACATTGGTCCTGAGGGCAAAAATGAAACATCTGTCATTAGACGCACTCCCTTCCTTCCGCTCTTCCCCTTTTAAAAAAAATCTGCTCACATAAAACAAAAAACATGAAGCATTTTGCCTGTGTTTACTTTGGGAGTTCCTTTCATATTGCTGTAAAGTGAATGCTTCATTAGCTTAATTCTCCAGAAGCTGAGAACAGGGAATCCCCCAGTGTAGAGGACGCTTTTGCTCACCGGCTGTGGTGTAAGTGAGGAGGAGAAGGTTTAGGACAAAATAATAGCATGATAATTGCTTCTCACTTTCTTACAGGGCTGAAATGGTTCTCGGCAGTGTCATCAAGAAGAAAGGATGGAGGTAAACATATTGATTTGATATATTCAAAACATTCTCAAACTCTCAGTTGATGCGATCTGCCCATGTGAGCGGTTTTCTCCTCAGACTGTCAGAGTAACTGCTGACATCCTCTCAATGGGAAGATGCTTGCTTATACCCTGCAGCTCCTGTTAGTTTGTGAATGACTAATGTGGAATTTGCAGTTAAGGGGACATCAGCTTTTATTCATCCTACCATTCCCTGTATGCGAGCACTGAGGCGAAAAGCCGCTTCCCCCAGGGAAAGATGTCTAAATTTGGACACAATTTTTGCCCTTTTTAGAAACATGGCATGACTGCAGTTTCAAGTATCTGAATATTTAAGCGTGAATATTCTTCTACATTTACATTTTATTTATTCATTTAGCAGATGCTGTTATCCAAAGCGACTTACAAATGAGAACAATAGAAGCAGTAGGAGAACAGTAGAGAACAGAAGGACAACAATATGCAAGTGCTATGACCCCTCTAAGTTTAATCTCAATTATTATTATTATTATTATTATTTTTAATAAATAGAATAGAAGAGAAAGTGTTAGTATTACTGGATCAAGTGCTGCCGAAAAAGATGCGTCTTCATCCATTTCTTGAAAATGGCTACGGACTCAGCAGCTCTGGTTGAGTTAGGCGGATCATTCCACCAGTAGGGAACAGTCAAGGTAAAGGTCAGAGAAAGAGATTTTGTGCCTCTTTGAGATGGCACCACAAAATGACGTTCGCTTGCAGAGTGCAAGTTTCTGGATGGCACATAAGTCTGAAGTAATGAGTTTAGGTAAAAGGGAGCAGAGCCAATGGTTGTTCTATAGGCAAACGTCAGTGACTTGAATTTGATGCGAGCGGCAACTGGCGACGAGTGCAATTTTGTGAGGAGAGGAGTGACGTGTGCCCTCTTCGGCTCGTTAAAGACCACTCTAGCTGCAGCATTTTGGGTCAGCTGCAGAGGTTTGACAGTGCAAGCTGGAAGACCAGCCAGGAGAGCATTACAATAGTCCAGTCTGATAGAACAAGCGCTTGGACAAGGAGTTGTGTAGCATGCTCTGATAGGAAGGGCCTGATACTCCTAATGTTGTACAAGGCAAATCTGCAGGACTGGGCAGTTCTAGCAATGTGGTCTGTGAAGTTCAATTGATCATCAATTACAACTCCAAGGTTCCTGGCTGACCTTGTTGGAGTTATGGATGACGAGCCTAGCTGAATGTTGAAGTTGTGATGAAGCGTTGGGTTGGCCGGAACCACAAGCAGCTCTGTCTTCGCAAGGTGTAGTTGAAGGTGGTGGTCCTTCATCCAGCCAGAAATGTCTGTCAGGCAGGACCGTCGGATCATCGGGCTGGAATGAGAGGTAGAGTTGTCTCATCAGCGTAGCAGTGATGGGAAAAGCCATGTTTCTGAATCACAGATCCTAGTGATGTCATGTAGACGGAGAAGATAAGTGGTCCAAGCACTGAGCCCTGAGGCACTCCAGTAGCTAGATGTTGGGTCTTAGACACCTCACCTCACCCCTCCACGACACCCTAAAGGACCAACCTGAGAGGTAAGACTTGAACCATTGGAGTGCTGTTCCCGAGATGCCCTTCATCTTTAGGATTGACAGGAGGATCTGGTGGTTAATTGTGTCAAAGGCTGCAGACAGATCCAGCAGGATGAGAACTGAGGATTTGGAAGCTGCTCTTGCCAGTCTCAAAGCTTCAATTACTGAGAGCAGGGCAGTCTCAGTTGAGTGAGACTGATCATGATGATCAAACTGAGACCAGTTTGAAGAGAGGTGTTGATGATGTGCGTGAGTGCGGGTACAACTTAGGAAGAAATGGCTTGAAGTAGATTAGTGGGAATAGGATCAAACGGACAGGTAGTAGGGCGATTGGAAAGGAGGAGTTTGGAGACTTCTGCCTCTGAAAGCAGAGAGAAGGAGGGTAGAATGTGTGTGTAAATTGGCCGCTGATGGTGGTTGTTTTATCTATGAAGAATGTGGCAAAATCATCAGCTGTTAGGGTTGGTGGAGGAGGAGGGTTGAGAAGAAAGGAGGTTTTGAAAAGAATGTGAGAATCAGAAGAATTGTTAATTTTGTTGTGATAGTAAGTCATTTTAGCAGTAGAGATATTAGCAGAGAAGGAAGAGAGGAGGGATTGATAAAGACCAAGGTCAGTAGGATCTTTCGATTTGCGCCACTTCCTCTCTGCACCCCTGAGTTTAGAACGATATTCGTGGAGCACATCAGATAACCAGGGTGCAGAGGGTGTGGCTCGGGCTGGCCTGGAGGAAAGGGGGCAGAAGTTGTCCAAGCAGGATATTAAAGCGGAGAAAAGAGTATCAGTTGCACTGTTAGTATCTAGTGTTGAGAGCTGATCAGGTGTAGGAAGTGTGGATGAGACCGAAGAGGATAGGTGAGAGTGAGCGTAGGTTTCGCCGAAAGTTGACCTGTGGAGGAGTGCGAGTTGTGTTCTGAGGCAGGTTGAGGTTGAGAGTGAGGAGGAAGTGATCTGAGGTGTGCAGTGAAGTGACCAGTGTATGGTCAGTGGAGCACTAACATGTAAATAAGGTCCAATTGGTTACCTGATTTGTGAGTAGCCGCAGTAGATACTCGTTTGAGGTCGAATGAGGCAAGCAGAGTGTGGAAATCAGCAGCCTGAGGTTTTTCTAGGTGGATGTTGAAATTTCCAAGAACTATGAGAGGAGTACCATCCTCAGGGAAGGATGAGAGTAGCACATCAAGCTCCTCCAAGAAACTGCCAAGCTGACCTTTTGAGACCATCTTCTGCAGAGAATGTACATTGTTTTTGTTATTGTTGTTGAATTTACAATTTATGTACTTTTTTAACAGAATAAGACAAATTATAAAATATTATATTTATTCTAAAATAAGAATTCTATATTAGGGTTTTCATAACAAAATTTGCATAGTATAAAGTAATATAATAATCAGTATATTTTGGAATTAATTCAATTTAATTTAATTCTAATAATAACAGCAACAATAAGAATAATTTTTTTTATGTGTTCAATACTCTTGTTCTTATATATAATTCAAATATAATGGAACTTCCTGGTCTTTTCATGCGTCTTTTCATACAGGACTACAGTGTAACTCCAGTGTAATTTCCTGAAGCCCAAACTGACACTGTTTACCCATCAATCATCATGATGTCTGGCCCGTCCTTGCCTTTGTTTCGCTTTCAACCACTTTGTCTCCTGTTTTTCATAGACGTTCCAGTTTGGTCATCACCACCAAGATATACTGGGGTGGAAAGTAAGTGCTGTGCTTACAGTATGTGTGTGTGTCAGAAAGAGGTTAATGATGATTTATACCTTCCCCTGACTGTGAGAACAACAGGGGAATCTGGTTAATGATAGTCTCTTTCATACGAGTGTGAGTGAAGCTGCGTGTGGGGTATAGTAAGGGAAGTCCTGCAGACCCTCACTGGAGAACGATCTAGGTCGAATCCCCCCGCTGAGCTGTGCTCTTTCACTCAGGGCAAATTAAAGGCCAAAGCCGAGCACTGATGTGAGGTCACCATCAAACATTAATGGGTTTAAATTGGCACTGTGCTCACATTTTGATAGTAATTAGGCTTACGTACAGAATCAGTGGCCATATTAAATCTGACCTTTGGTAAATTTACCTGAGGAAGATCACTGATTATTGTGTGCAACATTGCACATCAACACCTTGCATTCAATTATAAGAAAGGGGTGGGTTTAAGCAGACTAAATGATTGCAGAAGTCTGGCATACATCACCTTTGAGTGTGTCATATGTTTTTTTTGTTTTTGTTTTTTTAAGTATACATCTGTACAGATGAATCTTTAACAATAAGCTCAATGACAAGAACTTAGATAATAGATAGGGTGTTTTTACATTTCATGCTGACTTTAAAAACACATTCAGTAAGCAACTTTAATAATACTTAAAAAAAGTCTACACACCCCTGTTAAAACAGCTGGTTTTGTGATGTAAAAAATGAGATTTGGACTTAATCAGAGTCACTTCAGGTAAAGACAGGTGTGTAATATTACACATGAGCTTGATGAATTGTTAATTCTCAACACAGCCACATACCCAATTATAAAAGGGTGTGCGGACTTCAATGTGTTTTTCTCTGAAATGTCACTTTGGTTTTCAGTGGCATTGGTTGTAACCACAAAATCACAAAACCAGCTGTTTTAACAGGAGTGTGTAGACTTTTTACTGAACGTGATTTCACCAAGTACATGTTCCTGGAACAACATCTTTGTTGATCCTGGAACAACATTCCAATCAAGCAATCAGTTTTGAGGGATAAGTTTAAAGTTTGTCAAGTTTAGGCTTACAACCAGGGTTAGGTGTTTTTACATCAGTGTTAATCATATTATTTCCCTCTGATTTTAGGGATAACATATGGGTAGGGTTAGGTTAGGTTAGGGGTGGGGATATGGTAAGGACAACATTTTCAGACAGGAATGTTGTTCCAGGATAAAAAAAATATGATAATCCAGAAACATGTCGTACATGACAAAATCACAATGACCATATTCACTGGATGTACTTAAATATGCAACATCTTTGTATGGTTTTCAGAGCAGAAACAGAGAGAGGCTTGTCCAGAAAACACATAATAGAGGGTAAGTCGTGTTAGAAATTATTGCATCTTATATCCTGAGGTCAAATAGTTTTGGGCCTGAAATTTGGTCAAACAATGCCATGTTTCAAGCCCTTAAAGTTCTTCATTCCTTAAGGATTTGTAGAGTACTAATTTAAAGCTGGAGTGCATCATTTGTATGCCAGTAGCAGCACCAAACGGAAAGATGTACAACACAGTTTTTAACAGTACTTTTGTTTTTCTGACCTTCAGGTCTAAGGGCATCACTGGAGAGACTTCAGTTAGAGTATGTGGACGTAGTGTTTGCTAACAGACCCGACCCCAACACGCCAATGGAAGGTAGGTGTGCTTGATGAGATCCTGGGTTTGATGAGTTTTTGCGGCTTTGACTACCAGCAATGGAATGGCTCACTTAACTGCTTTGCACTGAAGCATGGGACTATATCAGACCAGTCGCACAGCTCTCAACTAAAAAAATAGAGATCAAACACATTGAGACCAATGGTGGAGAATTTCTAAAAATGGTCTAATCATCCCATTCATTTTGAAATAAACTACACCATCACACAGAATAATTGATTGTCTATTAGAACACTGAGCAGTGAATGGAGCATGTTGTCTAAGTGTGCTGTCAACAGGGCCGGATCTAGGCAACAGGGCTGGATCTAGGGCTGAGCCCTCCCAAATGTCTGCCTTGCCCATGCCCATCCAATGAGAATTTAGGCACAGATAGTTTTAATCTTTTTTTTTTTTATGATTTGTGCAACTACTAAAATGGGTCATGCCATTGAGATTACCTGAGCAGTTGAAATATGCTAGAAAACCTTGCTTTGAGAACGTACATAGACGGAACAAGAACATAATGGAAGTGTATAGTATATACTGTATAAGTGTATAATGTATAATTCAGTCAGGGCCGTAACTACCATAGCCATCCACCCCCCCTTTTTTTTTTTTGGAAAAGGCCACATTGTGGTCCTCACATCCCCAACCCCAATATTTGATATTCTTAATGCTGCTATGCTGCACTCCATTACGTACCGCTCTGTTTGTTGTTAGGATGACAAACAGTTTAAAAAGCTAATTGTTAGGCTGGTCTGCCTCAGTGGTCTAACAGTGCTCGTCAATGTCAAAATAATGGCCAATCAGATCAAAGAAGCGTGGCTTACTGTTCACTAAAGACGAGTGCAAATTCCAATGCAACACTTTAGTTTTTACAATGAAAGAGTGCGTGGTAATATGCAAGTAGCTAAATATTTAATATTTGATATGTTCAGAGACTAACAGTAATATCCAGTAATGTGAACTACTACATTTTTTTATGAAATTTCGCAAATTTTAATTGTAAAAAATAAATTAATAATAAGAGTGAATGTGTGCATATTTTTAAATAAAATATTATTTGCAAAGATTTTAAATGGATTACTTCTCAACAAGGCTACAATTAGACAGAATTTCTTTTTCTTCATTCCCTTACATCCCTTTTAATCCTTTTAATTATTTAATTTCTTTAAATAAAAAGACCAGTAAAACCCCCCTTCCCCCTTTGGTCAGTGAAGCGGAAAAAATATAAACTTTTTTATGTCTAAATATGCATTTTTTTTAAGTTTAACTTATATTGTTTACATTTTTGAGTGGCATGTCATGCCTGAGACGCTGCAAAAGTATGGATGCGAGAGCACCGGTCAAACCTATCTATCTAGTGCGTTTATATTGAAAGTAGCATAGTGGAATGGAAAAAGTATGTGTGTAAACCAGCCACATTAAAGATCTATCTATCTATCTTTTTTACCACTAAAAAGCCCACCCAGGATATATGCCAGCCCACCCTTCCTTAGCTGCCAAGAACCGGGCCTGGCTGTCAAGATGATTCAAGTTTGCATCACAGCAGTTGCATCCATTATGCAGTTAATGGTTGAGTGAAGTTATTTAATCAAGGAAAAGTGCATGGTCTTGCTTTTGAGAGTTTTACAAAAGCAATAAATGGACTAGTACATGTACATCTCAGATCTTTCATAATAGAAAGGGGTATAGAGCTAAACAACCAAAGCAGCATGACTTAAAAGATCTTAGGTTACTTAAATAGCATATTCACAGCACTACAGCATGGTGATTCTATCAGACTCTGTACATGACTAGTATGATTTTGTCACCTCAATCCCGATTGGCTGTTAATTCTCTTCTCATAAAAACGGTGGGATAATACTGGTTCAATATGTTAAGCTTGGTCGATGACATTTTTGGGTAATAATTTTCATCAAAAAGAAGTGACACATACAAAGGGTTGAATTGAGACACATAAAAAAACTCCCCAAAATGATGATTAAAACAACTTAATACAGTTTTAAGAAGGAATTTATCTAAGTGCTCTTATAATAGTTCTGTCAAATCAATTAATCGCATCTAACATAAAAGTTTGTGTTTATATAATATGTTATATTATGTATAAATATGTGTGTGTGTATGTGTCTATATATACAGTACCAGTCAAAAGTTTGGAAACATTACTATTTTTAATGTTTTTGAAAGAAGTCTCTTATGCTCATCAAGCCTGCAGTTAAAAAAAAAAAAAAAAACAGTAATATTATGAAATATTATTACAATTTAAAATAATGGTTCTCTTTTTTAATATACTTTAAAATGTAATTAATTTTTGTGATGCAAAGCTGAATTTTCATCAGCAAGTACTCCAGTCTTTGGTGTCTTATGATCCTTCAGAAATCATTCTAATATGATGATTTATGATCAATGTTGGAAACAGTTGTGCTGCTTAATATTTTTTTTATAACCTGAGATACTTTTTTCAGGATTATTTGATGAATAAAAAGTTAAAAAGAACTGTATTTATTTAGAATAGAAATCTTTTGTAACAATATACACTACCGTTCAAAAGTTTGGGAACAATAACTTTTTTTTTTTTAAGAAATTAGTACTTTAATTCAACAAGAATGCGTTAAATTGATAAAAGGTGATGGTAACGATTTATATTGTTAGAAATGTTTTTATTTTGAATAAATGCTGTTTTTATGAATAAATGCTGTTAACGTTTTACTCATCAATGAATCCTGAAAAAAGTGTTCCAAAAAAATATATTAAACAGCACAACTGTTTCCATCATTGATAATAACTGAGTATCAAATCATCATATTAGAATGATTTCTGAAGGATCATAAGACACCAAAGACTGGAGTACTTGCTGATGAAAATTCAGCTTTGCATCACAAAAATAAATTACATTTTAAAATATATTAAAAAAGAGAACCATTATTTTAAATTGTAATAATATTTCATAATATTACTGTTTTTTTTTTTTTTTTTTACTGCAGGCTTGATGAGCATAAGAGACTTCTTTCAAAAACATTAAAAATAGTAATGTTTCCAAACTTTTGACTGGTACTGTATGTATGTATATGTGTATATATATATATATATATATATATATATATATATATATATATATATATATATATATATATATATATATATATATATATATATATATATATATATATATATATATATATATATATATATATACACACACACACACACACACACACACACACACACACACACACACACACACACACACACACACACACACACACACACACACACACACACACACACACACACACACACACACACACACACACACACACACACACACACACACACATACACACACACATTAAGTAAACACAAACTTATGTTAGAGGCGATTAATTGCAATTAATCGATTTGACAGCACTAAGCAAAATCATCTGCTTTTAAACCCTCCAAAAATCGGCCCCATTCACTTCCATTGTAACTTCCTTACTGTAACCTTTTTATTTTAAGGACAATGGAGGACAAGTCGAAATGAAACTTTGTGCTAATCAACATCTTACAAATGCTGTTAATTGAGCTTAACTTAAGACTGTGACGATGCCATGCTGTAGAGCTGTGAGGGGTATGTGGGTAGAATGATCAGTGGCAGAGACTGAGCCTGATGCTTCTGAGGTCATGGTCATGTAGACATGAATGCTCGTGCTTGTGCACACACACACACCTCGTGACTTCAAGCGTGGTCCCATAACGCTGGGATTTGTCCGAATCCCCCCTGGTCCAGTTCTGCTGCTTTTTTTTCCTTCAGAGATTTCATTCCATTTGCTGCTTGGTAAACCTCTTTTCACAGTCTTTTGTTTGTTTGTTTATCACCAGGAGATCCATTTAACACTTCAAAATCAAGAACATTCATCATAGAAGGTACATGGTACCCTCAGTGAGAGTTTTGACCTCCTGTCTCCAAAAGCATTTTATGGCTTTGATTTGTGATAGTTTGCCCTCTTTTCCTGGTGTGAGAAACCTGACCGTGTCCATAAAATGCTGAAGATTTCCAGAATTTCCTATAAAAACCTGGTATGCCGTAGAATGATTGATTTCTTTGACTCTCCCGTCCATCTTGCAAGTGAAATTTGGAGAAGGTCATTGCATCTTACTGACCCGTGATTATTGTTTTTCCTTTTTTTAATTCAGACCTTTTTGTTGGATGTTTACCATGCATTTTCATTCCATTTTAAAATCTTCTCCATTATAATTTTTTCGTAGAAATTAATTTATGTAGGTGCTAAGCGGATATTTTTTGGGCTTCGCTTGTTTTTTGTTTTTTAAATAAATAATAATAAATAAATACTGTCAGACATAAAAAAAACCTGCTTCTGCTTATACTAAGCTCTAGCCTAATGTTCAGATTTTCCTAAAACCAATTAAAAATATTTTTTGCAAGATGATTGCCTGCAGTGTCCTCAGCTTCCCTGCATGTGAATATTTTATTACTGCAAGTATAGCTGCTCTATATTTTGCATGTGTCTGTCTTTGTTTTCTGTCTTTTTTTATATTTTCTCTGTTTGTCTAATAATTGTTGATGGTGATATTATTCACAAATCTTGAAAAAGATAAAAGCTGCTCAGCAGAACCCAGTTTAAACTGGTAAATTGAAGATATGCTACCATGTGAATAATGTTAGTCTAGTTTGTTAGTACAGAATGGAAAATTGATTGATTTACGAGAGGTTTGTGAATGCTGTCTTTTCCTGCCTGTAGTGTTTGCTTTTTACTTAATAAATAATAGTAATACATATTTGGATGATTTACCATAGCATAAAATTACCTATTTGAATATGTTATTTTATTTATTTAAATTTATGTTAATATGTGGGAATTTCCTGTGGTGTGGCCAAATCATTAACTTTGAAATACAGAAAAGTGTCACAATAAACAATGTGAATGGAAACACTTTGCATATATTGTCATCTAATGTGGGTCTATTTTCGAAAAATAACTGGTCACACATTTACACTGCTTTGAAAATTAAAAAATATTAAAAGAAAAAAGAAACTTCATAGACAAACAATAGGCACATTTTTGGAATCCTTGAAAATGTTGCTAATCAATTTTTCAAGGTTCTAATTTTGTAGAATGGAGACTATTATACCTGCTACTTTTACGTAATTGAATGTTTGGGTGGAACTACTTCAGTGTTTAATGTAATGACCCGCGGTGTGACACCTCCATAGTACTTGGCAGCTTGATTTCATACAGTTTTTTTTGTATCCATGGTGTCTGGTTCCTTTCTCATAATAGGGTATGTTCATGCAGCAGTGCATAATAATATGACATGTAGTAGATTGTAGGCTGGACCATGGAAAATTGCTCCTCTGCTAAATGTCAATGAAATGCAGCCTTGTGGAGTCGTACTCTGATTTATTTTCCACCCACTAAGAAGCTCTTTGAGTAGAGTTACTATAACATGCATAACCTTCGGGCCTTTTTTAATGCCCTGCCACTTTGTATAAAGAAAATATGATAAATGGCCTTTGTTGCTCTTAGCTTTCTTCAGAAGCTACTTCTGCTCCACTTCCATTACTTTACCGTTATATCCAACCTTGTTTTTTAATGGCTAGGTGTGTTGCAGTCGTCTTACTCTCTCTCATCCCGACCGCATCTGATTTTGTTCATCGGTCCCTCAAGGTCTGAGTGTTATCTGGAATCTGATTGTTAATATTTTGATTGGCAGAGACGGTTCGAGCAATGACCCATGTGATTAACCAGGGAATGGCCATGTATTGGGGTACTTCCCGCTGGAGCTCCATGGAGATTATGGTGGGTTTGAAAACAGTGAATTTTTCCTAGCATTAAAAATAAAGCACTTAGATAAGTATTCATGTTGTTTCAGCATCTCATTTGCTGTCATTGAAGTGTTTTTTAGATAAGCATTATGTTGGCAAGCATTCATCGTGCTTTAATTGAAAAATTCATATCATTTGACCACTACATACTTGCCTACAAACTTAACTTCGGCTCTCATAATAGCAAAAGACTGTTTTCTGATCCTTTTTTATTATTATTTATTAATTTTTTTGCTCTTTTATGTTCGGCTAATGGTGTAGGATTTACTTTGAAACAATTTAATTTGATTTTACAATATTGTTGTATGTTTTTTCAGGAGGCGTACTCAGTGGCGAGACAGTTTAACCTGATCCCGCCTGTCTGTGAGCAGGCTGAATATCACATGTTCCAGAGAGAGAAGGTGGAAGTACAGCTGCCTGAACTCTTCCATAAGATAGGTGAGTGTGTTTTTTCTAGAGAAAAGTCATTTCAACACAGTTGCTGAGATGGTTGCTGGTTCATAGTACTATGTCACAATGGTGTTTGTGCAGGTGTGGGTGCCATGACGTGGTCTCCGCTGGCCTGTGGGATCATCTCAGGGAAGTATGACAGCGGTGTGCCTGTAAATTCCAGAGCCTCTCTCAAGGTATTCCTCGGCTATGAGTTACAACCTCTCGGCACTCCTCTCAGTCTGTCCTGACTGTTGTTGTCGTGGTGGTCTTCATTGGTCACTGTGTGTGCTTTAAATGTGAAGACCTTGCTTGCGTTTTTGTTTTATTTCTGTCACTTTATGGGATTGTGAAGTGCTCCAGTTCATCTGCCACACATGCATGTAGATGAATGTATAAACACTTCTGTGTTGTTCTCTTTTCTGTGCTGTGATAATGGTGCCTTTCCTTATATATCTATACACATAGCCATTGAGTGTTTTTGATTGTCGAAACATTTGTGATGTTGTTTACTGTACATTGCATTGTATGGATAAGAATACCTACAGATATGAGTAGACCATAGCACATCCTTAACAGATTCACATGATGTACACTTGAGAATTAATAAATACCGGTATACATAATTGCCATGATAATACATGTTTAACATGATTATAATTAAGTGTTGAAGTATTTGAAGCAGCAAAATTAATAAAACAAATAATAATCATAACAAAACAGTAAAATCCATATGCTACATTCACAAATACAAAAGTAACATGCATATTTTTTCAGACGGTTCAGAACTGTGCATTGAGTTCAATATTTTACAGTTTTGTTCTTGTGGATAAGTTTGAAACGTCAAGGATTCTCCCTAAAATTATAATTCTGCTATTATTTATACTCACCCTCATGTCATTCCAAAACCATAGAGCTTGAAGCTTGGAGCCTTTTTAGAGGCCATGTTTACTATTCACTATTTAACGGGAAAAATCTACACTACCTTTCAAAAGTTTGGAATTAGTAAGAGCAAGAATGCATTCAATTGATCAAAAGTACAGTAAAGGCATTTATAATGGTACAAAAGATTTCTTTTTCAAAAATATTTCAAAATGTTCTTTTCAACTTTCTATTCTTTAAAGAATAAGCAGCACAACTGTTTTTAACATTGATAATAACAAGAAGTAGTGCTGTCAAATCGATTAATTGCGATTAATCTCATCTAACATAAGTTTGTGTTTACATATATTTCATATACACACACACATTTATACATACATAATATATATAACACATTATATTTACACAAACTTTTATGTTAGATGCGATTAAGCACGATTAATCGATTTGACAGCACTAAATAGAATGATTTCTGAAGGATCATGTGACACTGAAGACTGAAGTAATGATGCTGAAAATTCAGCGTTGATATCAAAAGAATAAATTACATTTTAAAATATATTCAAATAGAAAAGTTATTTTAAATTGTACAAATAGTTTACAATATTACTGTTATACTATATTTTTGATCAAATAAATGCAGCCTTGGTGAGCATAAGAGACTTATGTGAGCATAAGATAAATCTTACTGACCCCAGACTTTTGAACGGTAGTATATACGTTTTTTTAGACAAGAATGAATAAATAATGAACCATCAATGGCACTCTAGTGTAATACATACAGTAGGTGCAAGAACACTGTACTTAAATATGGTAAGACTTGCTGCCTGTCAAAAGCACATTAAAAAAGTAGCATAAATTATGTAATTACACAGCATTTAAAACTAATTTATGTTTACAATACCATAGCCTTGTCCTATTTCTTGTGTCAGTATTGAGCAAGTTGAGGAAGAGTTTGAGAAGTATAATGTTCACCAGCAGGTGATAGTAAAATACCCTCCCACCCCACCATCCCATCAGCACCCTCTCATAAAAACATGTTCCTGTGGCTATGTATGCAGATATTATCCATTCCATCATCACTTCACAAACAAAATGAATATCCACCTGCTATTCCTGTGGCTCTGTGGCCGGTGACGTGCGGCTCTCTGAGCAGGTGTGCTGTCTGTTTGAAACAGGGCTACCAGTGGTTGAAGGACAAGATCCTGAGTGAGGAAGGCCGCCGTCAGCAGGCGAAGCTGAAAGAGTTGCAGGCCATTGCGGAGCGGCTGGGCTGCACGCTGCCCCAGCTGGCCATCGGTAATACTGCCCAGGCCTTGCTGCTCTCTCTCTTTCTGTCTGTCTGTCTGTCTGCCTGCCTGGAGCTCAGGACAGGCTGTCTGTTCCCGTCTGCTGCTTCTGTCCTGTGTCTTATTGTCTTGGGTAATGTGTTGGACAGTCTTGTCTGTTAAATGTGTGTTAACTCAGATCCGCGAAAACGACAAAAAACGCTGTATTCTGCTGCCAGGCCAGTAGGTGGCGATGCCACTTTGTAAAGAAACACTACGCGCCTATAGACCGAACACATAATACACGTGCATGATGTCACTTTCTTCACAAATTTGCATTTTTTTTGTTTACACAGAAACGATAACCGTATCGTTTTCGAAAACGTGCACTTTGAAACCCAATTTCAAAAGCTTGCGTTTTCAGGCTGCCAAAACGCTGTAAATGAACGGCCAATGCGTATAAATAGATTTCTGTTGACAACGGTGTTATGTAAACGGCCCCTTACATAATTAGGATTCCTGTTCCTGAACATTACCATGAATCAATCAGATACTTTACCATTGTCCATTCACTGACCTAAAGCGAGGGGACATGATTGGCTGATCAGCATGGCCCTGTTAGCTACTGCATTATTATTAAGGCAAAAAATCATCTTTTTCCATTGACATGATCTAGCCTGGCTAACGTCAAACCTCGTCTCATTGAGACGTGGTCTGGGAACTACATGTTCATTTTCTCGTATTTGAGGCGTGGTTTACGAATGCCCAGAGCCGTTTATTGGGCGCTACGAATGTCTATCAAATGCGACTGTACATAGCTCATAGCCAATCATTTCAATTATACCAGATGACATATGCAGAGCGACAGAAATTCGACGAGGAAGAAGACGATGGGTCAGAGATTTATGTGTACACGATGGCGTTCAGCGACTATTGCCGTTTGTGCAAGACAAACATGAGGGTAGAAGGTATATATGGACACTCTACAGACATGTTTTTATCGAAAAAAACATTATGAAATGGTTTAACGCCAAAAGTTGCTCTTTTTTCAAAATAAACTTGCGTTCTAAACTACTTAGAACACTAACTAAGGCTGCATCGAAAGGTAACTTCGCGTCTGCTGCCATGTTGGATCCATAGATATAAACAAACTGCTTCGGTGTGTCGCATAGACGTCGTCATCGTCTTGCTGCTCCCTCCCCGTTCTGTGATTGGTCCCCTCGCTGATGCGAAAATCTGGTCCATGGAATCCAGGCTGCCTAGCAGCGTGAATAAAATCGCGCTGCGCGCAAGGCAGCATGGGGACACCCAGGCTAGACATGATCTGGATTTGCTGAACTTTACTTGTTCTGTGGCTACAGGTCTTAAAATATATTCAAAGTTTTGTTTTGTTTTGCACTACATCTTTTTCAATGTGTTAATGTGGAATACCTGTTGGTTGTTTTTATTACATGTTGTTCAGGCTCTTCATGTCTAATTGGTCTGTTCCTGGCCAGAATAATCTATATTATGCACCACACTACAATTCAAAAGTGTGGCTAGGTGAGGTTAACTTAACGCTAAACCGTCCCAAAAGCACAGAGGTCAGTGTTTGTTTGATAGGAATTAAGCATATAAAACAATCAGATGATGACTACTACGGTTAATAGATTAGGCTTTGCCTGTGTAGCTTCAGGCCTTGTTGCTTGTATTTCACACTAATCATTTATACTGTACATAACCTTATTTAATAGAGCAGTAAAGGTCAGAGGAACAGCTGGGGTTCAGTAGGTTAGTGCTGACTGGGAACTACAGACCAGATATGCATTGCTTGGCACTTGATGTGATCTGTCTTGTATTCATTGTGCGTCTGTTCTTGTGGTGTCATGTGCGATGTTGCTTTCTGCAATCTGTGAATATTAAGCTTATTTTACTTCTATAATGTTACTGTGTGAAACAGGACATTCAACATTAAAAAAAATTGGGAAGAAATACAAATATAACACGAGGAACATGCATTAAATAAGTGAGTTTAATAGTTAGTTAGAGCCTAAAATAAGCTTCCCTTCTGTGTGTCACTTGTTTAAAATAGAACAAAAATCAAGTTTATTTTTATAGCTTAAAACACACCTGCTTCAGTGGTAACCGGTTAGTTCAAGCTTTATACCCACACGTTAGCACTGTCAAGTACACCTACTTCTGGCTTTCTTCTGTTCAGTGTTCTGACATTATTGATTACATAAAAAGCACACAGGCCTGAATTGCTTTCAACTCTCCTTAGAGAATCCAGTATCTAGATTTAGCTCTGTTACCGTAGGCCAGATTTCTTGTTGAGCTTTCGAATGGCTTTCACATGTACAGATTTGCAGGTCTAGAATCTTGCTGTCGAGTGTTTTGAGTGTCTGTGCTTTGGTCTGTCTCTAGCGTGGTGTCTGAGGAATGAGGGTGTGAGCTGTGTTCTGCTGGGCGCCTCCAGCACTGATCAGCTGATGGAGAACATAGGAGCCATTCAGGTGAGACACTGACAGCAGACAGCAGGATACACACATGAACAGAGCTTTATATTCTGAGATGAAAGATGCTGCGGTTTTTGCAAACAAAAAATGGCACAAGAACGATATGACGCAACAAGCTGTGAAAATGAGCGTTACATCATTTTGAAACACTACAGCTTTGAATTTTTTTAATGAGATTTCACTGTTCACACTTGACATTCTGAAATATTACAATATACACTCACCTAAAGGATTATTAGGAACACCATACTAATACTGTGTTTGACCCCCTTTCGCCTTCAGAACTACCTTAATTCTACGTGGCATTGATTCAACAAGGTGCTGAAAGCATTCTTTAGAAATGTTGGCCCATATTGATAGGATAGCATCTTGCAGTTGATGGAGATTTGTGGGATGCACATCCAGGGCACGAAGCTCCCGTTCCACCACATCCCAAAGATGCTCTATTGGGATGAGATCTGGTGACTGTGGGGGCCATTTTAGTACAGTGAACTCATTGTCATGTTCAAGAAACCAATTTGAAATGATTCGAGCTTTGTAACATGGTGCATTATCCTGCTGGAAGTAGCCATCAGAGGATGGGTACATGGTGGTCATAAAGGGATGGACATGGTCAGAAACAATGCTCAGGTAGGCCGTGGCATTTAAACGATGCCCAATTGGCACTAAGGGGCCTAAAGTGTGCCAAGAAAACATCCCCCACACCATTACATCACCACCACCAGCCTGCACAGTGGTAACAAGGCATGATGGATCCATGTTCTCATTCTGTTTACGCCAAATTCTGACTCTACCATCTGAATGTCTCAACAGAAATCGAGACTCATCAGACCAGGCAACATTTTTCCAGTCTTCAACTGTCCAATTTTGGTGAGCTCGTGCAAATTGTAGCCTCTTTTTCCTATTTGTAGTGGAGATGAGTGGTACCCGGTGGGGTCTTCTGCTGTTGTAGCCCATCCGCCTCAAGGTTGTGCGTGTTGTGGCTTCACAAATGCTTTGCTGCATACCTCGGTTGTAACGAGTGGTTATTTCAGTCAAAGTTGCTCTTCTATCAGCTTGAATCAGTTGGCCCATTCTCCTCTGACCTCTAGCATCAACAAGGCATTTTCGCCCACAGGACTGCCGCATACTGGATGTTTTTCCCTTTTCACACCATTCTTTGTAAACCCTAGAAATGGTTGTGCGTGAAAATCCCAGTAACTGAGCAGATTGTGAAATACTCAGACCGGCCCGTCTGGCACCAACAACCATGCCACGCTCAAAATTGCTTAAATCACCTTTCTTTCCCATTCTGACATTCAGTTTGGAGTTCAGGAGATTTTCTTGACCAGGACCACACCCCTAAATGCATTGAAGCAACTGCCATGTGATTGGTTGATTAGATAATTGCATTAATGAGAAATTGAACAGGTGTTCCTAATAATCCTTTAGGTGAGTGTATAACTGAAAGATAAATGCAAAATCAAATTTATTATATAATTATAAATAATAATTCTAAAAAGTAATTCTCATTACAGGGCATTTAAGAGCTATTTTACCTCAGCGAATATATAAGCAAATTGTAAAAGTATAAATATATTGGGGTAAAATGGAATAAAAAATTAGCTTGTTTGTAGGGCTGCACAATTTGGCTAAAACCGTTTTGATTGTAAGTTAATAAGACTATAAAATAATTATTATTATTTTTGGTTTAATGTGATTGCTAAATAAAATATTGAACAAAATTTTACTATTGTAATATTTTACTGTAAAATAAAACTGCCGATTGTTCATACCTACTATATTGTGTAAGTTATCACTACGGAACCTGTCATTAAACGGCCTATTATAGGCTTTGTAGCCAAGATTGAAACAATTATGAAACCACAAAAAATATAAAGGGTAACAAACATATTGGGCCATTGTTTTGGCCAGTGAGTTTTGTTATTAATACATTTGTAACATTGGAAAAACACAAACTTTAATCCAGCATTCTTTCAGGTTCTTCCAAAATTATCATCATCAATTATACATGAAGTGGACAGTATCTTAGGCAACAAGCCCTTCAGTAAAAAGGACTACCGGTCCTAAAAGGAAGGTCAGTGACACCTATGTCGACCTGCTTCTTTCTCTGAGCTTTGACTGAATTAAACATTGGCACATGGGACCAGCACCGTCACGGGTCCTGCAAGGAGACACCAACTCGCACACTACATGGAGTCTGCCGACATTAGCCTGAGAGGAGGCCAAGATCCGCACGGGCAGAAGGGAAGCATGCTCACTTACTCAATAAGCAGAACGCCGCTCCAACCACCAAGAAACCACTGAGATCAAACACACTGGCTCGCTTCCTCCTCCCCTTTGTCCCCTTGTAGTAAACACTAAGAAGTGCAGTATTAGGGATCCAGAGTTTGTACTTATTCTAGAAATGCATGAGATTCACTGGCCAGTGCTTTTTCCCCTACATTTTGGAAAACAAATAAATTTGCATAACCTAACAGGAAGTAATGAAACTGATGAAGCACTAGCAACTACATGACTGAACAAACTAAATAAGGCATTTGAAGTAACTCATCTCTAGTTTTATATGGAAACATCACTGAATTGATAGCCAATATGTGATTGTTTACAAGACCTAATTTATACTACAAGCTTTATCATTTCTGGCTGCTTTTTAATTCTAGAAAGGGATAGTCGTTATAGAGTTATATATAATACTGTAGGTAAACAAACATTAGCTTTGGGTTGTGAGACTGTCAGAAATATTAATCAAAAACAGGCCTCAACAAATGTGCAATATCTGAAAGTGTTCGTAAACCCATCGTTTTTTCTAGAAAACAAATGTCCTAATACAGTGTAGTTGAGTGGTGGACTGTGTGCTCACGTCAGCTTCGTCTTGCTGAAACCAAAGAAATGTCTGTGTCCTCCAAACACCTGCGTTTGATCATGTGACTATTGTTTTTAAAATGGTATTATTTGGTACTCATCGTGTCATCTGTACTCAGTGTTTGATGCATTGCCTTAATGATGTGTATTTGAATGTGGAAATCTCTATTCCTATTTATTTATTTATTTATTTATTTTATTGGACGCTCAATTATCAGAACCATTTTGAGCGCACTGGATGATTATATCTGTCAGTCAGTATTCACACAAGACTGTCTAAAGAATTTTGAAGGAATTAAGGTATGTTTGTTGTCATTTAACAGTTTTATGAACATTTTAACTTTTCATGTTTAATGTTGTTTGTTTGTCCTTGTGTGTGTGTGTAGAATGGGTCTTACTACGTTTGTTTTTGGCTAATGGCGCCCTCTACTGGCCAGGAACACATCACTCCACATTATAAGTAAAATGACATTATTCAGTTGGAAAAAAAAATTCAGTAGCTTACAATAAAGTGTAATTTATTTCGCATATGTTCTCCATGAAACATTTTCAATTACGCAGACATTTACAAATTGATTAGCCAATTAGGACAGTGCTAATTTGCTGTCTGAGAATACTAGATTATATGCCTTATTCAGTACTAATGCTAAATATTCAGTGTTGCAACCATTTATTTAGCATGTTTCATCTGTACCAACAGAATTAGGCTATCTAGTGTATGCATTATGGCATTTTAAAACCATTAGTGGTAAATGGTGAGCATTACTAAAGGTGACAGAGGCGTTACAGAATAGCCTAACTTATGTTATTGTAATTATTAACTTATAATAATATAAATGAATTTATATCATATCAAGGCAGTTCAAATTATTCTGACTCATTCCAATATGAATGGACATTTTACTAAATTTAGCCTATGTATCGTCATCTTCAAAGAGTCTCAATATTGGCTGCATGTACATTAATGAATTTTAATAATGGCCTATATTTTAGTGTAGAACAATGATTATGCTTGGCTGAGTATGAAAGTGTTGACCTGTAGTTGGAATGTAATGCAACCTATAAGGGTTCTGATTGTTGATTGAGCCACATTAGTCGTAGGTGCGGAGATGCTGAGTTGAACATGCTTTACTATTAGTATCCGAGAGGCTTTTTGAAGTAGCACTTTAACCAAAGAAGATCAGGCTTTGATAGAAGTGGCAGCATTGCTTCAGTTGCCATTAGCTGAGGCTCATTGTAAATGTCCTTATATTTGTATTTGTATGTTGAGTGAGGCTGCATCTATCATGAAATGTTAGAGGTACTTTTCGGTTCAAAGTATGTTTTGATATGTTTGCACTCGCTCAGGAAGTCATAACTGTTGTTGTCAGTAATTAGATGGTAAAAATCGCACCACATGTACCAGTTTCGTCATGTGGAGGATAAAAGTCCCTGAATGAGAAATTGTTGCTGTACACAAATATAACAGCCTAATATTTAAGTTTTTTTCCTGCAAGGGTAGGTTGTTGTAGATTAGGAAGAGCCCCAGCTGAATACTTTGCTGTAAAATTATTTGAAAAAATATTGTCAATAGGAGTAACTATGTACAGAAACTGTAACTGTATGTACAGGAAATCTGAAATGTTTTAAAGCTTATTTGATATGAATAGGCGGTTTTTGGTATAACCTTGTATTCTGATAATTATTAACTGTAATATGACCATTACTGTTAAAGAAATGCATTAAGTTATGGTGATCTCTGTAGATACATAATGGAATGGTTTGATAACATGTATATAATCTAATTCTATATGCTATACTGATTTTAATGACCATAATCACATTTGCCTTCATTTATTTTTTCATTGGCAATTATTGCTTGACATTGTGCTTGAAGAAAAACATGTACAGCTTCAAACGATGAAAATAAATAATTCGGAAAATTCTTTAATTTAGTCTTGGCAATTTTTGTCTAAATGTGTGTTATTTATGATATAACTTTTTCTTTTTATGGGAAACAAATAGCAATTTGTTCTGAAAAACAGTAAAAAGCGTAAAGACCAGTACCAGTTCAATGCATGACTTTTGCAAGTCTAAAGAACTATAGTTCAGTGATGTGCAAATTGCAAAATAATGCCAATATTCTTGTTTTTTTTAGTTTTTTTGTCAATTAAACACTTAAAGTCCACCAAGCACAACATAACAAAAGATGTTTAATCCCGAATAATGATAAAAAAGTGTAAGCTTCCAGAAACTCAACCATTACAAAACAAAGAAAAAGCATTGACCATGGCCAAACACAGAATAATTTAAGTGCTATCTTTGGCCCTGACTTAGCTGCAGAAATATTGAAATAAACACTTCCTTTGAGTTCATATAGTCAAGTAAAAATTCAATTCACACATCACAAATGCACATGGTGTAGTTAGATATTATACTATACAAAAATAAATCTGGCAAAAAACCTACAAGGATGAAACAGGAATCATATAAGGATAAGGTTTACAGTACAGGTTCCTTTCAAATAAAATTGTACAGAAGAATTCTCATAAAAAAAAAAACTTACATTCATAAAGTATATGTACACAGGTAAAAAGAAAATGACTCCAGTTTCATATTTTTTTATGATTTGCAAAAGTTCAAAGTTTTGAATATAGACAGTCAACACCCAAATATTATATACCATAGTAATATATTTAACTCAATTTTGTGCAAAATTCTACCTAAATTCTTAAAGAAGTTATTACTTGAAAATGTTTATTATGAATGATGTAAGATACCATTAACATGCGTTTTACTCAAAGTGTCTTAAAATTGCAAAAAATGTCACTCAAGACAAAATCTGGAGTTAAATGGACATCAAACCATGTAATGAGGGTAAATAAGTGGTTCCTTAAAGGCCTTTGTTTGGGATCACAGTGGTGTTAGAGTGACACTGGGATTCAGTTTCAGGTGAACCGAAGGCCTTGATTTGGTGCTTTTCTTGATTACAGTAAAACTAACTAAAGTCTTCTAGAAGCTCGATCTCCCTGAGCAGAACTGATGCTGAAAAAACTCTTCAAAAAATGTTTCAAAGTTGAATTTGTCCTCATCTAGATGGAGCTTCAATATAACAAGTCATGTTGGACTTGATGTCCACTTTTCCATGAGAAAGTTTATCATTTATTAACTAACTATTGGAAGTCTCTATCTCAACTGGCACAAGAGTTTGTCCTTGTCAGAGTCATCTGATCGTTTGGTGGACTTTTGCGTTCAAAGATCTTTAAAAAAAAAAAAATGCTACAAGGCTAAAATTCAAGGCAGGTCAGTTTACAGTCATTGACACTGTCTGTGAGGAAAAAACCGTGAGACTGCTATACTGACGAGTCCTTCCTTTTGTTGCTGCTAGTACTCTGACTGGATGTGAGCCCTGTTATTAACACATATGATACAGAAAGTTATTCTCCGAAATCACTGTTAAATGCGAAGGTTATTGTGACCAATAGTGAAATTACCCTCTTGACAGCTCGGTCCGACCCATCTGTTCATACAGGTGCAGCGCCCATTGCGTGGATTGCACTGGCCTCCGTTGTGACATTCACATCTCTCTGAGCAGTCAGGCCCAAATTGATTTACCCCACAATCTGATGTGAATTCAAAAATAAATATTTGACTGAATGACTGACAAAAAAGTACAATTAAAAAGAAATTTGGTGGAAGGCTCACCTATATCACAGCGAGATCCCATTTTCCCAGGTGGACACAGACACCTGCCACTGACAGGGTCACATGGTGTGTCTCCATCACAGTCACATTTGTGGACACAATTACGCCCAAATTTTCCAGGCTCACACTCTGAAACATACCGTATGAAATAATGGTAATCCTTTACAATAAGGTTTCATTTGTTAACATTAGGTAACTACATTAGGGTAAGTTTACGAGAAAACGATGTACTAAAAATGGAAAAAAAATTCCTTAACGTTGTTGTATGTACGTGAAAAACAGTCAAAACAATCCCCGTTCACACGGATCCAAGAAAACGACTAAAAACGCTGTATTGTGCATGACGGGCCAGTAGGTGGCGATATCACTTTCACTACATGCCTATAGACTGAACACGTAATACACATGCGAATGACGTCACGGATTCTTTTCACGAATTCACGTTTTTGTAGTTTACACGGAGGCGATAACGGTTCAAAAACTGGCACTTTTAAACCTGTTTTCAACACTGTAAAAAAATGATATGATGAATAAGTAATGACAACATGTGTTTTTACATTGCTTTAACTCATCAAAATAAGTAATGCAATTTTCAACTTTTTTTAAGGTCAGTTTAATGTAATTTAAGTTGAAATGTCTTAAACATCCAAGTTGATTGTACTTAAAAATTCAAGGAAGCAACTTTTCTTTTACAGTAAAAAGTGAATATTTTTAGGCCCCCAAAACAACATTGTCGTGTAAATGAATGGCCAAAATGCATAAAAGGTTTTCTGTTTTTAGTTGAAAACGGTGTTGTGTAAAGGGACCCTTAATCAACATGAACTAACAATGAAAATACTTATACAGAATTTATTAATAGTTAATGTTAATTCTAATAAACTTTTAAGATCAATCTGTTAACATTAGTTAATGGTCCTGGTATACTCTACATTATGGGGACAAAATGTCCCCACAAAGTTGGCAATATCCGAAATCCTTGTCCTTGAGAGGACATTTTGATGTTGTTGTTTTGTTTTATGTAAAAATGCAGAAAGTTATGTCAATGGAAAGTCCCCATAAAACATGGAAACCCAACATGTTTGTGTTGGCATGTGTATACAGTGAGGAAAATAAGTATTTGAACACCCTGCTATTTTGCAAGTTCTCCCACTTAGAAATCATGGAGGGGTCTGAAATTGTCATCGTAGGTGCATGTCCACTGTGAGAGACATAATCTAAAAAAATAAATCCAGAAATCACAATGTATGATTTTTTAACTATTTATTTGTATGATACAGCTGCAAATAAGTATTTGAACACCTGAGAAAATCAATGTTAATATTTGGTACAGTAGCCTTTGTTTGCAATTACAGAGGTCAAACGTTTCCTGTAGTTTTTCACCAGGTTTGCACACACTGCAGGAGGGATTTTGGCCCACTCCTCCACACAGATCTTCTCTAGATCAGTCAGGTTTCTGGGCTGTCGCTGAGAAACACGGAGTTTGAGCTCCCTCCAAAGATTCTCTATTGGGTTTAGGTCTGGAGACTGGCTAGGCCACGCCAGAACCTTGATATGCTTCTTACAGAGCCACTCCTTGGTTATCCTGGCTGTGTGCTTCGGGTCATTGTCATGTTGGAAGACCCAGCCTCGACCCATCTTCAATGCTCTAACTGAGGGAAGGAGGTTGTTCCCCAAAATCTCGCAATACATGGCCCCGGTCATCCTCTCCTTAATACAGTGCAGTCGCCCTGTCCCATGTGCAGAAAAACACCCCCAAAGCATGATGCTACCACCCCCATGCTTCACAGTAGGGATGGTGTTCTTGGGATGGTACTCATCATTCTTCTTCCTCCAAACACGTTTAGTGAAATTATGACCAAAAAGTTCTATTTTGGTCTCATCTGACCACATGACTTTCTCCCATGACTCCTCTGGATCATCCAAATGGTCATTGGCAAACTTAAGAAGGGCCTTGACATGTGCTGGATTAAGCAGGGGAACCTTCCGTGCCATGCATGATTTCAAACCATGACGTCTTAGTGTATTACCAACAGTAACCTTGGAAACGGTGGTCCCAGCTCTTTTCAGGTCATTGACCAGCTCCTCCCGTGTAGTTCTGGGCTGATTTCTCACCTTTCTTAGGATCATTGAGACCCCACGAGGTGAGATCTTGCATGGAGCCCCAGTCCGAGGGAGATTGACAGTCATGTTTAGCTTCTTCCATTTTCTAATGATTGCTCCAACAGTGGACCTTTTTTCACCAAGCTGCTTGGCAATTTCCCCGTAGCCCTTTCCAGCCTTGTGGAGGTGTACAATTTTGTCTCTAGTGTCTTTGGACAGCTCTTTGGTCTTGGCCATGTTAGTAGTTGGATTCTTACTGATTGTATGGGGTGGACAGGTGTCTTTATGCAGCTAACGACCTCAAACAGGTGCATCTAATTTAGGATAATAAATGGAGTGGAGGTGGACATTTTAAAGGCAGACTAACAGGTCTTTGAGGGTCAGAATTCTAGCTGATAGACAGGTGTTCAAATACTTATTTGCAGCTGTATCATACAAATAAATAGTTAAAAAATCATATATTGTGATTTCTGGATTTTTTTTTTTAGATTATGTCTCTCACAGTGGACATGCACCTGCGATGACAATTTCAGACCCCTCCATGATTTCCAAGTGGGAGAACTTGCAAAATAGCAGGGTGTTCAAATACTTATTTTCCTCACTGTATATATACACACACAGTATATAGTATATATAGTATAAGTTTCAGTATTCAATTAAATTAGTTTTTTTAACATTCTCTTCCTCAAAGAATCCCGAAAAAAATACCTTCCCAGAGTTTCCTCAAAAATATAAATAAATGCAGTAAATCAGCATATTAGAATGATTTCTGAAGTATCATGTGACAGGAGTAATAATGCTAAAAATTCAGCTTTGCCTTCACAGGAATAAATTCCAATTTAAAATATATTCAAATAGAAAATGGCTATTTTACATTTTAATAATATTTCACAATATAAATGTTATTACTGTATTTTGTAAAAAAAAAAAAGAGAATAAGAGAAATGTGGCTAAAATGGAAAAATATAAGACTCAAAAACCGACCCCAAACTTATATACATGTAACATTATAGAAGAGCTCCTCTGTACCTCTATCACAGCGGAGTCCTTGGTAACCTGGAGGACAGAGGCAGCGGCCCGTTCCAGGGTCACACGGTGCATTGGCACGGCAGTCACACAGAAGCTGGCAGCGATGACCATGGAAACCAACAGGGCATGCTTTTGATTAAAATAAAATAAAAATTAAGAATCATCACAAAACTGACTAAAATTCTATGAAAAAGATCCAGTGTTTTCTCACCATGTTCACAGAGATGCCCATAGTATCCGGGAGGACAGTGACACTCGCCCGTCACTCTGTCACAAGTGCCGTTATTTTGACAGTCACACATTTCCCTGCAGTCAGCACCATATCTCCCTCTGGGACACTCTGATCAACACAACACATTTGAATTTGACATTTTGGCTGAAAATAATTCTCAGCTTATCGGTATTGGCTTGAATTTTTATATTGATGCATCACAGGTATAAAATATTGCTAAAAGGTGCGTTAGCAGAATTTTAATTTTCATGTTTGGGTAACCTGTGCAAAAATCTGTGCTGACCTATATCACAGTTGTCTCCTGTCCAGCCCAGCCCACAGGTGCAGTTTCCTGTAACAGCGTCACACACTCCTCCATTACTGCAGTTACAGCGCTGAGCACAGTCTTCCCCAAACCAGCCCTTAGCACAGCCTGAGAGACAATTACATCAGCTTATTTCACACAAACTCAATCCCTCCACCCTTAATTTGAGCAGAAATACTGTCAGACCTTTCCCACAGTCTTCCCCTCGCTGGCCAGCTTTGCACACACATCTGCCTGTGACCGGATCGCTCCGGGCCCCTTCACCACACAAAGCTACTCGTACACAGTCTTGCCCGTAACGGCCTAACGGACAGGCTTTAGAGAGAGAACAGTCTGTTAGTGATTACACTCACCTTTCTTAAACCTATGGGTCGGCTCTTTGGTCAGAAGTGACCGAAAATAATAATTTTGTTAAATTTCTTTGCTTCATCGGAATGGGATGACACTTGGTGACTTTTGTCGCATTAGCGATGTAAACGGCAAAAAAAAAAAAAAAAAATCATAGAATGAATCGCGGTTTAAAATGACCGATATACGAAATGAATGGGAAATATGAAATAATATGAAAACTCAGAATCTTTTGGTGGTACATACTACAAATCAGCCACTGTGCAGAAAAAAAGTGCTATCCATTCCTTATTTTGTTCGATTTTTAATTATCAAATACTAACAAAAATGATTTCCATGAGTTCCCTGTTAATGTTTGATTGTATTCATAATGCAAAACCTGATACTTATCTGACAAAATATATCTAAATCTTGACAAAAAGATGTGTCAAAAGACAAAAGAATGTCTAAATATATATCTAAATGCAAAACCTCATAAAGTTATGAAATTCTGTCTAAAAAGGTTTTTATTTTTTAACGCCTCCAGATGGCACTATTCTCCAAAAAAAAAAAAAAAAAACTTTTTTAAAGGCTTTCACTCTGTATTATTATTATATTAATATTGCATTTATAAAAAAATAAAAAATAAAAAGTTTCTAATGGAAAAATAGCTCATAAAAACTTTTCTAAATATTGCATAGTATCATAAAATCACCTCAAAATTCAAAATAATAATCAAAAAATATTATTGAAAAAAAAAGAAAAAAAAAAAAGAAAAAAATTCAAGGCTCTGGTCACTTTTGACCGAGAAGGAGGAGAGTGTGACACCTAAACCAAGAGGTCCAGAGGGTTAAATCTTGTAAAAGTGTGACTAACTGATATTGCAGTTTGGTCCAATGTATCCTGCTGGACAGGTGCAGGTGCCCGTGCTGGTCTTGCACACTCCGTTGTTCAGACACTGGCACTCCTTTTCGCAGTTGGGACCATAACGTCCCGCCTCGCACTCTAAAACAACAATGAGGCATCAATGGTACAATGATGATTATGACCTTCAACAAAGGGCATTTTAGCCACTAATGTAAATTTAATTTAAACATTTTTGTAATAAAATGACAATAAAAGATTGATTGGAAATTACACACTGTAAAAATATTCTGCACACATCACGTCTCATATTCAAACTCAAGCATGTTCCAATAATGTTCTCCATGTTAAACAAGTACACTAACTTAATACACTCGATAAAAGTTCCTATAAAGTGTCAGTTGTAATGTGACAATTGTAAATTGTGTAAAATGTATAATGATTACTACAGTCTTTGTTTAGATTTAGATTATTTTATAAATGTAATTAATAATTTTAGTTTGATTTTTAGGATGAAAGTCTGGGACAAATCTATATATTTAAAGCATTTGAAAAGTAGCACAAATAAATGAATGCATGTAAAAAGGTTTTTAATATGACATACATTTTTTTGTTGAAATCTGTTAGTTTTAATACAAATCAACACTTGTGATATAATAATGCCTGTATACAATTACATAAAAGCATATTTGGCCTATCTGGTATATTCATAAATAAATTATTTTTTTCCCATACTGCCCTATTGTCACATGTTGAATCCTTTCTGTTCGTCTCAAACCTTTTAAAGGCCAATTCACACCTCACAGACAGACGGCAGCAGACACTTCGACAGGTTTTATCGGATCAGTGTGTTATCCCTGTCGGAGCTTGTTTTCTCCGAATGAACATGCTGAATCGGAATTAGAAGTGACGTGCTGTAATCTGACTGTCACCGCTGGTCTGTCGGTACAGTGTGAATTGGCCATAAGATGAAAGAAGGTGTCATCATGAAGGGCACACCTGTATCACACGTGGTGCCATGGTATCCTGGAGCACAGTAACACACACCGGTGACGGGGTGACAGAGCTGATTCACTTCAGAGCACTGGCACACCTGGTTACAGTTCAGTCCAAACGTACCTGACTGGCACACTGACACACACCAGCAAGATCAGTGTTTCACTCATGTGCTGTCAAAGATATTTCACTGTAAATGTGATGAGATCTATAGATAATCACTCACTTCGCTCACAGCCGTTACCAGTGAAACCAGGTTGGCAGCCACACTCCCCGGTCACATGGTTACAGGAAGTGGCGCGAGGACAGTGGCATCGCTGAGCGCATCGCTTCCCATATGAACCGGGTAAACAAACTGAAAGAGCACAAATGAGTTACGGTGGGTCTGTCAGCAGGGGGCAATTGACAGACATTGGGGGAAATTACTTTTCTCGCAGTGTGAGCCTCTCCAGCCTGCCGGACACATGCAGGTGCCAGTGATGTGATGACATGGGGCGTTATGATCACACCTGCAATGCTCCTTACAGCCTGGCCCATATAAACCTTGAGTACATGCTGATCAGAACACACAGAATGGTAATAAATGTACATGTCATCTTCCTTAAGGTCATTTTTTTTAATGTTTATAACATTATGATAACATCACCGTATGATGTTTTTTACCCGTCTCACAGCGTGTGCCCATCCAGCCTGCTGGACAGGAACACTTGCCACTCTGTCGGTCACACACGCCACCATTCTCACATTCGCATCTGTGTTGACACTTCATGCCAAAATGTCCCAGAGCACATTCTGAAAACACAAAACATAAATAGGATGTTTGGGGGGAGAAAAAAACATTGTCACCTTAACATCTGCCAAAATAAAAATTAAGAAATCAAATGAACTTCTGCCAAACGGTTTAATGCACACTGTTATTTGAATTACTTTACATGCTACAGTAAACGGTTCGGTCTGTTTTACCCAGTTCACAGGCCACTCCAGTCCATCCACTAAGACATGTGCAGTGCCCACTGATCCGGTCACATGACCCTCCATTCTGGCACAGGCAGTGCTGGTGACAGCCCACACCATAGCAGCCAGGTGGACACTCTGGGAACACACACACACACACACACACACAAATCTTACCTACAATTTGTATAATAAAGACAAAGATCTCTATCTTATGAACATTCAGATGAGCATGATTCTGGCATGAGAGATAAACATATTTTAAATAAACCCAAATATAAAAATCACAACTGTGGAGTGAAAACAATAGAAAATGAGATATCACATTTTACTGTCTAGGGTCTTTGGAGAACCCAAACATCCTAAATGTACAGTGGGTATGGAAAGTATTCAGACCCCCTTACATTTTTCACTCTTTGTTATATTGCAGCCATTTGCTAAAATCATTTAAGTTCATTTTTTTTCACACCTGGATTTGGGTATCCTTTGCCATTCCTCCTTGCAGATCCTCTCCAGTTCTGTCAGGTTGGATGGTAAACGTTGGTGGACAGCCATTTTCAGGTCTCTCCAGAGATGCTCAATTGGGTTTAAGTCAGGGCTCTGGCTGGGCCATTCAAGAACAGTCACGGAGTTGTTGTGAAGCCACTCCTTCGTTATTTTAGCTGTGTGCTTAAGGTCATTGTCTTGTTGGAAGGTGAACCTTCGGCCCAGTCTGAGGTCCAGAGCACTCTGGAGAAGGTTTTCGTCCAGGATATCCCTGTACTTGGCCGCATTCATCTTTCCCTCGATTGCAACCAGTCGTCCTGTCCCTGCAGCTGAAAAACACCCCCACAGCATGATGCTGCCACCACCATGCTTCACTGTTGAGACTGTATTGGACAGGTGATGAGCAGTGCCTGGTTTTCTCCACACATACCGCTTAGAATTAAGGCCAAAAAGTTCTATCTTGGTCTCATCAGACCAGAGAATCTTATTTATCACCATCTTGGAGTCCTTCAGTTGTGCTTTCATGTGTCTTGCACTGAGGAGAGGCTTCCGTCGGGCCACTCTGCCATAAAGCCCCGACTGGTGGATGGCTGCAGTGATGGTTGACTTACTACAACTTTTTCCCATCTCCCGACTGCATCTCTGGAGCTCAGCCACAGTGATCTTTGGGTTCTTCTTTACCTCTCTCACCAAGGCTCTTCTCCCCCAATAGCTCAGTTTGGCCGGACGGCCAGGTCTAGGAAGGGTTCTGGTCGTCCCAAACGTCTTCCATTTAAGGATTATGGAGGCCACTGTGCTCTTAGGAACCTTAAGTGCAGCAGAAATTTTTTTGTAACCTTGGCCAGATCTGTGCCTTGCCACAATTCTGTCTCTGAGCTCTTCAGGCAGTTCCTTTGACCTCATGATTCTCATTTGCTCTGACATGCACTGTGAGCTGTAAGGTCTTATATAGACAGGTGTGTGGCTTTCCTAATCAAGTCCAATCAGTATAATCAAACACAGCTGGACTCAAATGAAGGTGTAGAACCATCTCAAGGATGATCAGAAGAAATGGACAGCACCTGAGTTAAATATATGAGTGTCACAGCAAAGGGTCTGAATACTTAGGACCATGTGATATTTCAGTTTTTCTTTTTTAATAAATGTGCAAAAATGTCAACAATTCTGTGTTTATCTGTCAATGTGGGGTGCTGTGTGTACACACTGTACACCTTACGAGAACAGCGCATAAATAGCTGATGTTAACGCGGGGAAGATTGATGCGTTGGACCCATCGATGCCACCCGTCTATGCGTCGGTGAGTGGGATGACTAAGCAATATAGTTATGTTTTTTGTGGGGGTTTGTGAGGACAGTTACATTAAAAACATCACCTTGTTCACAGCTGTTCCCTGTCCATCCTGCTCCACACTCACATCGCCCATCAGCAGGGTCACAGGTGCCATTATTGTGGCAGTTACAGGTTTGATCGCAGCCAGGGCCATAGGTGCCAGCTTCGCATGCTACAGCAAGACAAATATAATCATTAAAACTATGTTTTGTTTTTTGAAACAACAAAAGGTACTGCAATACATCCTGAAATACAATGCCACTAGGATTCCACATCAAAGGCATATCAGGACGAGGCCTTGCCGGCATGTAAAGTGTGCCGATCCACTGACACACAAATTCAAAGCATCTGTTTTATTGCTCTACTTGTCTTTCACCTTACACGAAAGAGAGAGGGAATGCTTTGAACATGCTCCTTGTTACCATTCATTGTCATGGGATGTTGACTGCAGTAAAATGACTCACTGGTGTTGCAGAGGGGCCCGACCCAGCCGGAGGGACACTGGCAGTCTCCAGTCACGGGGCGACAACGGCCACCATTCAGGCACTGGCACTTCTGCTGGCACTCGAAACCGTGAAAGCCCTCAGGACATGCTGTTGAAGATACATTTAAACAGGTTAAATGGACTAGATTTAAACATATGTAGCACATAACCAGAAATTTTTCCTACGTTTTTCACAGTACGTTCCAGTCCAGCCTGGTAAACAAGTACAGGCACCGCTCACATGCTCGCACGCTGCTTCATTCTCACACTGGCATCTGTGGCGGCAGCCCTGGCCGAAGAAACCATGGGGACACTCTAGAAAACACAACAAAAACATCAGAAAATGCTAGATTTACGTTCCCTGAAGGACATACCAATGGTTGCTCATACTTTGATCACAGCGTGGTCCCGTGTAGCCTGCATCACAATGGCACTGCCCAGTCACAGGGTCACAGCTGCCCACGCTGCTCCTGCAGTCACACGGGTTGGCACAGTTCGGCCCCCAGCGTCCCGGCTCACAAGCTGCCACAGAATATACATGCCCCATTACATCAAATAATTAATTCCCACTATGTCACTATGAGATGATCACATTACGAGTTTGAGTAAAGTAAAGACCAGATTTATTAAAGCAGTTAACTCGTTTACTTTAGGGTTTCCTGGCAGGCGTTTTTTTTGCAACAAACTGCATGGATCCACTGAGGGCAAGAATCATTTATGCGAAGAAACCTGATGCAAGTATTTGTAATGGATTGGATGGAGTGTATAGTGAGAAAGTAAATATTCAAAATTCACAAGCTGACTTTTCACTTCAAGTTCTTAACATGGAATATATTATTTGAAAATAAATATCAAATTATCGTTTGCAATGTGTATTTAATTCCTGCAGACAAAAATGCTGATAAAAATGATTAAATGCAGATTTATTTATTTTTTTGGCCAATGATGGGGCAGTGAAGAGTTGCAACATCATATTCTATTTGAGCTTCATCTACGTATAAGTATGTGGTCGTCCGACTGGATATGATGTAATTCCTATTAAAATACAGGCTGAATTATAGGTAATGAGGCCTTAAATAAGGAAGCCAATGCAAAGAACGGGGCATTATGTGAGAAATTCTGGAGATGGAACACACATCATGGAGCTTCATTTTGCGTAAACTCAAGATGTTTACATAAAAGATACATAGATATACATAACAGATCTATGTTGACCAGTAATGGGTACAAAAGTCTGTTCCAAACACAATAAATCCTGAACAAGGAGTTGGGTGTGGTAGCATCTGTGGCAATGCATGAAGGACTGGATTTTGTTATTTTATGGGGCATGAAGAGGCAAGACTGGGCAGCTGCAATAATGTGACCAGCAAAGGTCAGCTGGTCCTGTAGGACAGCTCAGTCTTGTGTTGAAGAGAAGCTGTCTGACATCCATTTGACATTATCACTGAAGTGCTGTCTCATATTTAGTATGGTCTCATTTACTGTAAGTTCTAGGCATGGAACTAAATCTAATCTGTGACTTAAGTGTGACCTTACCTTTTGCGCAGTTGGGCCCTGTCCAGCCATCTTTACAAACACAGAGACCCGTCACGTGTTGGCAATGCCCACTGTTTTCACAGGAACAGCGCAACTGGCAGCTGAGGCCAAAGTATCCAACTGGGCAGACTGATAAAAAAATTAAAAATTTGCCACCATGTGAATTATATCAACAGATAAAATCAGATTTTCGATCTTGCATTTGAAAAACAGAAATACAAATGTAATTACAAACTCATGACATATGTCTGGTATTGAACAGAGGTTTGATGATGAATTAAGATTATTTAAATGAAAGATTAAAATGTTACCATTCTGACAGAGATTTCCCATGTATCCAGGCTGACAAATGCAGGTGCCGTTTTGCCGATCACACACTCCACCATTATCACAGGAAGGACACAACTCTGCACATCCCAATCCCCAACGGCCCTCTACACACTCTTAACATAAAGTTATAGAATAAAGTTAATAATTTACCGCATGTTGTTCCAAATCTGTATGCATTTCTTTCTTGTGCAGAACACAAAAGAAGTTATTCTGAAGAACTCAAACTAAACAACACTGGACTTTCATTGTAAAAATATCCATTTCTCCAAATATCTTCTTTTATGTTCCACAGAAGAAACAAAGTCATTCAGTTGAGGAAATTACATGAGGGATGAATAAATGATAGCCGAATTAAAAATTTTGGGTAAACTATCATTTTATTTCTACCACATAAGAAAAATCATGCTTTGGTAAATGATAATTATGACCTAAAAGACATAATTATGAGATTTAAAAGTGACAATTCTGACACATGTTAGTCAAAATTGAGATAAAAAGTAATTATGACACGAAAAGCCGCATTTATGGCACAATTAACTTTGTTATAATGCCCTGTTAATTTGTCCAATGTCCATAATTTCAACTTTTTGTCAATTTCAAACTTATCTCATAATTACGACTTAGTATGGCATAATTTCAACTTTTTTATCTAATAATTATGAAGGTTTATCTCATAAATTAGATTTACCAAAGCATGATTTCTTTTTTCTTACGCGGCTAAAATGGTCCTACTACATATTATTCAAAATGTAAGATAACATAGCATGATGTCAATACATGAACTGATATAACCAAATAATCAAAATAAGGGGTAAAAGCTGTTAATCTTATTCATACTTACAGGCATGTCAACATGGGAGTCCTGACAGCATCACAGCACACCTCACATTTAACCTCACACACACACACACACACACACACACACACACACACACACACACACACACACACACACACACAGCTGGAAGCCACTAACTGTTCATTAACAGCTAATAGTTGTCTCTGGCTTGTTAACTAGCTCTTCACTCTTCTCATTCTGGAATGCGTCTCATTATGTCCTTGTGTATTTGAGAGAGAACTCCTCTAATGGATTGGCCCGTAAGGAGGGATATATTACCAGAGTTATGTCTGTGATCTTTGGCTCAGCAAATTGTGGCTAATAATAGACCTCCAAAAACACAGCAATTTCTCCCCTCTAAACTACCTCATCCACTCCAGAACAGAATGAAAAGTCATTAATGGCATAACAATTTTCATCTCTCTTAGACGTGTAGAGCGAGGAGAGAAGCTGAGGTCAGCTTGTTTAATACGGTTAAGATGAAGCACCATGTAAAATGATGATTCCAGATAAATTTGGGATAAGTGAATATGATGGTTCACTAGCAAACTCGCTCTAAACTATTTGATAGTATTAAATGACACTCTGTCTTTGGTTTCTTTTTTCTTTTCTTTTTTTTTACTTCGCAGCACTTCTTGATCTCCAGTGCTGTTTTTCTTACCTTCCTCGCAGTGTTCCCCTGTCTGCCCAGCAGGACAGTGACATTGCCCGGTCACTGAGTCACATGGAGCTCCATTACAGGCACAAAACTGTGAGCATCCAACTCCAAACTGTCCCACAGGGCACACTGTAAAATATAGTACATCGGTTCTTAAAAAAAATTAATACTGCTTGTTTGTCTGATCTCCTTTTTTAAGAAGGGTATTTAGGAGTGGGGTTTTTTTCCCCCAAAATGGTTTAGGATTTTAAGGTTAAAATTAACATAATAATTATGTTTAATGCAATATTTTTTTTAACATGTTGCTTTGTAATGATAATTACTGTGAAAAATCCTTTACAAATAAATCAAAATCGTATTATTAATCATAATGTTCATGGACCCAGATTTTACATGGGCCAGACAGTCTACTGAGCATCAAGAGTAATGAACTGACAGGTCAAGCAACTACAGGCTACGAGTAAAAAAGGCAAGCCAAAGCGACTCTCTTCACAGCCTGTTGTTCCTAATTGATGGCAGACGTAGCACTCTGATCGTTTAATGACTTCCAGGCTGTGGGGTTTGACTGCCAGCTCAGTGTTTCTGCTGAAATATTCGGGATATTTCCGTACCCCCTGCCAAGTAGAGTGGACTGAGGCATGAAGGCTGCTTGGGTTCTGAACAACATGGCAGCAGGACAGTTTTGTTTTATACTCATAAAAAGGCATGCATACATATCAACTCAAGCAACTGAATGTCATCTGGCCCGGATATCATTATTAAATAAAAGTGTGCAAGTTTCAAGCAGGACCAACTTCGGTTTTGAACTTTCTTACCTTGAAAATGACTTACTCAACCTTTTCACATTTTCACCCCAAAAAAGTCTTGTTCAAGCCATTTTCAAACATTTCTGACCCTTTGTATTAAACAAGCTGGTTTTGCCAACGTTTCGATGTAAACTGACCCCTTTTTGCAACTTATTTTTACAATATGGTTACCATTTTGTTCATGTTCATAGTTTGAGAATGAGGGTGTGTATGCAACCTCTCTACATTGGCATCTGGTAAATTTGGAAAACAATGGGTTTTTTTTTTTTTTTTACGGGTTTTGGTGAAAAGTCTGTGGTTAACAAAACTCAAGATATTTTCATGTTTCATTTTACGACATAAAAGACATCAGTACATACTCCCTTGAGATTTTTTTTCTTTTTTCTTGAAAAAGGCATGCGACTGTGATTTAGTTAGCCTACGTTTAGCTTTTTACTTCTGCTAATTGTATTTAGGCTTCAAAATTCATAATGCATCAAAGTAGTTCATTTGTGAAGATTATTGTCACGATGTGTTCATGTCTTGTGTATGGAAGCTTGTTTCCGCCACAGAATAAAACATTTTAAGAGATAATTGCGAGTTTACATCTCGCAATTCTGACTTTATTTCTCACAATTGTGAGATATAAAGTCAGAATTGCATGAAATAAAGTCGCAATTGCGTGTTATAAAGTCAGAATTGCGTGAAATAAAGTCGCAATTGCGTGTTATACTTATAAAGTCAGAATTGCGTGAAATAAAGTCGCAAATGCGTGTTATAAAGTCAGAATTGCGAGATATAAAGTCAGAATTGCGTGAAATAAAGTCGCAATTGCGTCTTATAAAGTCAGAATTCTGACTTTATAATACGCAATTGGGAGATATAAAGTCAGAATTGCATGATATAAAGTCGCAATTGCGTGTTATAAAGTCAGAATTGTGAGATAAACTATTCTGAGGTAAAAAAAAAAAAGTCCGTCTTTTTTTTCCCCTTAGAATTGGACTTTATATCTCACAATTGTGAGTTTATATCTCACAATTCTGAGAAAATATGTCAGAATTGCGAGATATAAACTCGCAATTGCGTGTTATAAAGTCAGAATTGCGTGATATAAAGTCGCAATTGCGAGAAAAAAAGTCAGAATTCTGACTTTATAACACACAATTGCGATTTTATATCTCGCAATTCTGACTTTATAACACGCAATTGTGACTTTATTTCACGTAATTCTGACTTTATATCTCGCAATTCTGACTTTATAACACGCAATTGCGACTTTATTTCACGCAATTCTGACTTTGTATCTCGCAATTCGGAGAAATAAAGTCAGAATTGCGAGATGTAAAGTCGCAATTGTGAGATAAAAAGTCGCAATTATCATTTAAATTTTTTTTATTTTGTGGCGGAAACAAGCTTCCATACTTGTGTGAGGACTTTTGTGTAATTTCCTGTCTTGTGCCATGTTTTTCATGTTGATTAGTCTCTCCAGGTGTGTCTTGTTAGTTCCCTTGGTTACCCTCGTGTGTTCCCATGACAATCAACAACACCCCCTTGTTACCTTGATAGCCTGTGTATAAATTGCCCTTTTGTTTCTCTTGTGGTTTGTCAGTCGTTGTTTGCTCTACAGTGTTCCTGTCCTAAGTTTCTTTGTTTGCCCTGGATTACCTATTTGTATGGTTAGTAAAGTTGTGCTTGCATGTGGATTCTCTCTCCGCTTCATCCCTGTCTCATTGTTACAATTATGATGATGAACCAAACTTTTGCTGGTCATGTTTTTTGTCGAAGGAACCAGGGTGATGCTAACTTCCAGGTTGTCCTACAAAAATATGTCATCACTGCATCACTCTATTTTAACAATGCATGATTAAACTGTTAGTTTTAGCATTAATTATGAGCACTGAGCATTGTTTTTCCCTGCTGACCATATCAGAACTGGCCTGCGACCTCCACATAGTTCATCAAACTTTCAAAAGGCCAAGAAAATTCCTGTTATCCATGATATTTTAAAATCTGTTTTGTAACATACTGGGCTTGAATATTCTAGATCTTTCAATAGAGTGAAATACAGGATCATATCCACACATCCAGCAGGCCAGGAGATAAAGGTATTTCCATCAGTGTTTGGCAGCTGTGTTTGGCCTGGCCCCCTCATGTTATTCGTACTGTCAAACACTAGTCCAGCGTAACTTACACAATGACTCTCAGAGATGGCCATAAATCCACTTTTATGGAAACTCTTCTAACACTGTTCCAGCAAATACATGGCTTAAACTCACCTTGTTCGCAGTGCTCCCCGTGAAGACCTGCTGGGCACTGGCGCTGACATTGTCCGGTCATGTGATGGCAAGACACTCCCAATGGACACCGGCATTTTGATTTACATCCTGGACCATAGTATCCACTATCACACTCTAAAAAGCAAAGAACAACAGATAAAACATATTTCTCGCACACAAGCTGTCAATCCAGTGAATTGTACTTCCCTGAACTGACCTAGGTCGCAGGTCTTGCCTTGATAGCCAGGCTTGCACACACATGTTCCATGACGTCGATGGCACTCAAGCGTGTTCTGCTGCACGCATTGACACTCCAATGAGCAGCCAGATCCATACGACCACTTGGGGCAAGCTGGAAAAGACATTGTGTAGGACATTCTGTTATAACCAAGAGAACCATCAGATGTTAAAATGATAACATGATTAACACAAATAGGAAATGTTCCTGGATCATCATCTTTGTAGGTTCTGGAACAGCTATCAACTGAATCAATATATCAATGAATCAGGTATTAAGTTTAGGTTTATCCCAGAAATCTGGGAATCTAATTTGAACCTGGTTTGAATTTTTTTTTTATTTTTTAGGATTTATCTATTTTAAATGACGAAACATTTATGACAGACACTCTTAAAACCCTTTATTTTGTATTTAGTGCAACGACAATCACTAATCAAACAAGCACATTTGTGACAATGTTCATGTGACTCTTTCACTGAAGCTTAAGATGCTCTTTGGATCATCTCAAATCATGCAGGAGAACATGATTATCAGGTTTAACAAAAACTTGGGCTACATTTTATTTTTCAATAGTCCACTTTAGACATTCTACTAACTATAAGTAACTCTTTCAACTAACTATAAGTAACTACATGTCAACTAACTCTTATTAATTTGTCAACTAACTATCATTAGAGAAACTCTGTTTGCATCATTGAATCATTTTCCTGTTTTCACTGTAAAGCTGCTTTGAAACAATCTGTATTGTATAAAGCACTATATAAATAAAATATAAAAGTGACTTGACTTGAGTACAAGTAACTGTTAGGTTAGGGTTAGGGTATAGTAGTATACGTTGCTACAGTATGTACTTGCAAAGCTAATAATATTCAGTAGAATGTCTGTTGGGGGACCATCAAAATAAAGTGTTAGCCGATATTTAGCAGACAGTCTACTAAGACTCTAATGAATGGTAGCTGACATGTAGTTGCAAAGTTACTTATAGTTAGTAGAATGTCTAAAGTGGACTACTGAAATAAAGTGTTACCCAAACTTGTATTATATATTTGTATTTGTGGTCTCAGACTTTTGGACCCCACTGTCTCTTTCCCTTTGATTTTATGGTTATGGTTTGGAATAGGATTAGGGCTTTGATTGCTTCACAGGAATGTTGTGTCCAGAAAAGGATGCTGATCCAGGAACATGTCCTACTTGGGGAAATCACTCTGTGTAAGTATCTCCTGGAGTTTAAGTCACTGTCTGTGTGATATACTGCTGGACTTACGAAGGTGACAGAACCTGCCGTAGAGCCCTGGATCACACAGGCAGGCTCCATATGTGCGGTGACAGCGCCCGTTATTGGCACAGTTACATTTCTTGTTGCAGTGCTTTCCATATAGTCCCTTTGGACAACCTAAATCACAGAGAGTAAAAACTACACATTAAAGCTTTAATTCACAGATTAACATCAACTAAAATCATCAGCTGTAAATTGAGATATAAAACACAGGCCGTATTTCATATAAACATACCAACAGTAATTGGAACATCAGATTTGGCACAGATACGATTTCATTTTATGCTCTAATCTGGCAGTCACTCACCGTCCTGGCACAGGTCTCCACTGACTCCAGGTGGGCAGCGGCACTTCCCGCTAATCGGGTCGCAGGTGCCACCGTTTTTGCACTTACAAGAGAAAGAACAGTTTCTACCAAATGTTCCCTCTGGGCAGGCTAAAATGGACAAAAGAAAGTGTTATTTCGTACTAAGTAAATATGACAACTATAGGCCTACACTACTGTTCAAAAGTTTGGGTTTAGGGTTAGGAAATGAATACTTTTATTCAGCAAGGGCACATTAAATTGATCAAATGTGGCAGTAAAACATTTATAATGTTACAAAAGATTTCTATTTTAAATAAATGCTGTTCTTTTGAACTTTTTATTCATCAAAAAAATCCTGGAAAAAATGTATCAAGGTTTCCACAGAAATATTAACTGTTTTCGACATTGATAATAATAAGAAATGTTTCTTGAGCACCAAATCAGCATATTAGAATGATTTCTGAAGGATCATGTGACTCTAAAGACTCACACTTTACCATCACAGGAATGAATGACATTTTAATATACAGTACATTAACATGTAATAATTAATATGTATATGTATTTTAGATCAAATAAATGCAACCTTGGTGAGTCTTCTTTCAAAAACTTTTTTTTTTTTATTCTTACCGACCCTAAACTTTTGAATAGTAGTGTATGTTTCACACTACATAATGGACACACTTTGGTTACAGATGATCGCTGTCCAACCATCTGGGCAGTCACAACCATCTGTGTCAATGTTACACAGTCCTCCGTTAGAGCAGTCGTCACACGTCAGGCTGCAGTCATGGCCAAACGTCCCATTCAAACACACTGCGATGGACAAGACAAACGTAAGATTAATAAGAAGCAAGCCCCACTAATAATAAACCGAGACACTTGAAAAAAACAACACACTAAATTTCTCAGAGAGGGTGCTCTCTGCCCGCAGCTCTCCGAAGCGGTCTTCCTCATAGTCGTGATAGCGCTCCAGGGGTTGTGGGTAGTCCTGGAGGAGAGTGAGATGAAGGAGAGGTCTCTCAACCACCATTGGACTGGACAATTCCTCAACTGCTCTCTCCAGGGCTACACAGAGAAACAGATATATTGACATGATCAATGTTGTCTTGCTGTTACAACAACTATGTATCATACTGAATAGGTTTATCAGCTGGCTCGACACTGTGCTTCTTATTAGACAGATATTTTTCAAATACCAAATAAAATTATTCAGATCTTTATTCGGATCCCCATGAGGTTCCAAAGAGTGGTTGAAAGTCTTCCAGGGGTCCATAAGACAATATTAAATATATTGAAAACATATATAAAAAACAAATATGTACATAGAATATTGATTTTTCATTTCTGATTACTTCATTATGTGAGACAAAAGGTTATGGACTGTTGGAAATCATACCAGAACTATGTAGGAAATTAGGTAAACAGGTTAGCTTCAATTTTACAAAATTAGTACATAACTCTCTGGAATACTCGACTCGGATTGGTCAGTCGATTCTGAGGTCAAATATTTTTGTATGATGACATTTCCCTTGCAACCAATCACCTACACTGTGTTAGTTTGGAAGCTTTCACAGTATCTTTCTCATATAAAAAATAATAATAATAAAATAAAATAAATATAAAAATATATATATATATATATATAAATATAAATATACAAAAAAAAAAATGGTACTGTATGTATTCATTTATTTAATTACTTCTTGTCAAGTATCCATGAAATAACTGGATAATGTACAGTCAGCTAGTCATCATCGCAAAACAAACCCCTTCATTCTCTAAGTGATGCTGGACCTGATCACTTAGGGTTTATTTTGCAACGATGACCATATGGCTGTACATATCCGACCACAGAATGTGTCTAACCAATCAGAATCAAGTAATCTAAATAGCTGTATAATGCATAGCAAATAACTAATATATACTGTGACGTGTGACCCCCACGGTGTACTTACAGATGCAGGAATGTCTATCGTCAGCGAGCCGGTTTCCAAACTGACAGAAGCAGTGATAGGAGCCAGCGGTGTTCTGACAAATGTGCTCACAGCCCCCATTATCAGACAGACACTCATCCACATCTACACACCGGGAGAAAACACAACGCTCTTAGACAATGTGACTGCACTGTGATGTAACTAGGGCTGATTTCATTATAGCATTGCCAGTAACTGATATGTCTCCTCGCTCTTCCTTAATAGTCGATCTGTAATAAACAGGTTGTGATGTACCGTCACATCCACATCCATCTGCATTGAGTCTGTATCCTGCCCTGCAGTAGCACTCATAACCTCCAGCGTAGTTTGTGCAGTCCTGCTCACAGCATGAAGTTCCCTCCTCACATTCTTCCAGATCTACAAAACAAATAAAAGCAGCACAGGAAGCGAGGCCATGAGCCATTGGTGTGTATTAGGACTCTGTAGACCGGGTATTTACATAAGCACAATTCCAGTTCTGAAGAGAGAACCTTCAGGGCACAGCCAGAAAAACACAAGACCTAAAACTGCTGAGATCCAGCTGGCAGACATTCACTTTTGCAGGAAATAGTTGTTCATTTTGTTTGAGGAATGAAGATTTTAAAGGTTTATCAGTGCAGCTGGATGCACGCTGAGGCCAAGAGATAGATTTCATTGGAGTTATTCTGTAAAACTAATTTATGTATCTGTCTGTACACCTGCACACTCACCCAAACAGGTTTTGAGGTCCTCTGCGAGCTGATAACCCTGGTTACAGCTGCAGACGGGTCCGAGTGCGCCGTGCTGACAGTGGTGCGTACAGCCACCGTTATCAGAGTCACAACTGTTAACAATCTCCATTTCAATACCTACAGGAAAGTGAATGATTCATTGGAACAACTGTTTAAAAACAAAAATGATTATGAACACTTTAAAATAGCATGAATCTCACTGCATTCGATTACAAATATCAAACTTTGTGTCATTTATTGCAAAGTTATCACTTTCTGGTTTTCAAATGTTAGTGGAACATAGTGTTCATATCCTATGTCAAGTGCTAGGCCAATCTTGCTGATGTCGATACCACTACCAGTATATTTATTTGTTTATTTAATTCAACTTCAATTTTTACAGCCAATCTCCTATACTGTGCTAGTTTCATAATAAAATTTCATAAGAAGAGAAAAGAAAAGAAATCTGATAGCAAGTGCTAGGCCACTATCACTGATATTGATTTAAAATTGAATAGGCCTAAACTGCAAATGTTCAACAAACAATCTTTGTGTATTATGTCATAACAACAATTACAGAACATGAGGAATTTTAACTTAACGTTTTTTTTTAATGTTTTGTGCATTTACAGATGAGAATGCACTAATACAGGTCAGATTTGTCATTTTGAAGCTCACTTTATGAATTATTTTCTTGCTAAATAAATCAAACACATTACCGTTTAAAAGTTTAGGTCAGTCAGATTCTTCTTACAAAGACATTTTTATTTAGAAAGTACGCATTAAATTGATCAATGTGTTAACAAAGACATTTATAATGTTACAAAAGGTTTCTTTTCTTTCAGCTTTCCCAACACAGGAATAGAAAAAACAGAAAACAGTTATATTAAAGGAGTCATAACCTAGTATTACATTGGATACCTACTGCTGTATTATAGTCTTTCAGGCCCTTCTAAAAAAGAAAAGTGGAAAAAAAATAAACACAGACCTACTTTTACCCTTATTTCTGAAGGCATTATTGTCTCGCGAGATCAATGCGATGTTTTGGCTGTCGTGGACGCTCTATATGGCTCTGCACGCCAGTTGAAAGGGTTGTTGGGACAGCGTCATTAAAAATGAATTTCATCCACTGGTCCCTGATAGTTTCGTCCGATTTTGGGAGATAAAACACATTTACATGTTTTTTATGGCAATCAACCACAGAGCAAGTCCGGTGTGCACTCGGTTTCTCCATCTTTCCCGACTGAACTGAATATGAGGGGGAGAGGGGAAGTGCGGGCTTCCTGCTGCGGTGTCCATATATGGTATATCCTACTACCTCATGACGTCAAGAGGGAGCTGAAATCAAAATCTCGTATTTGAGTGCGCGTGCACGCGCGCTGGTTTATTTACCCTGAGGTAAACAAACGCTTCACTTTTAAATATCGGCTTCCCGGCCAGTGTATAATCGTTAGTCGATCATAACATACATTGATTCTCGTGGAAAAGTGAAAATTGCAGGTTATGACTCCTTTAAACAAATAATATTTCACAATATTACTGTTTTTTTACTGTATTTTTTATCTAATAAATGCAGTCTTGGACTTCAAAGACTTCTTTCGTTAAAAATCTTACCAACCCCAAACTTTTAAATGGTAGAGTAGTTAAAGTTCATCCACAAGCAGGATCGATACTACATTATTAAAAGTATCAATACTTCAGACTTGTCTCACCCATGCCTACTTTTTGGGACCACTGGGGTTCAGTGAACCGTGCTCAGAAATGAATTAAGAGAAAGTTAGCTCACGGTAGCATTTTCTGCCATCAGAGCCCAGCTCATATCCTGGTTTGCAGAAGCAGGAGAAAGAGCCCGGGGTGTTCCGGCAACTGTGAGCGCATGCCGCCAGTCCCGTTTCACACTCATCAACATCTGAAACACACCAATTACAAGTTCCTGATGACATGTCACCTTTTTCTACTTATACAGAGATCAACTTAGACGAGAATTCACTTTGGATTTGTTGAGTCAGAAAACAGAAATTTCTTCAATGAATATCAATGAGTGCAACCCCTCAAGCTCTAACTGGTTCCATCATGGCCTTGAGAGTGGAAAGCTCTGCTCACTGTCTACCTCGCCAGTCCTCGCCAGCGTTGAGAAGATGAGCCATGTTCTACAGTTTTCAGCTATCTAATTAAAGACAGTGCTTCCACTGTTCTCACACCATGGGAAAGAAACTTCTTTAAAAACTTTGGAAAAAGAGGATCCAGCAGATGAGAAACTCTTTAATACTTTCCATGACAGCGTAACTGAACCCTAGCAAGGTGGGAAGGCCCTTCACTGCTGCTGTCAGAAGCTTTTACCTTCACAGTTCTTCTGGTCCGGGGCCAGCGTGAAGCCTTGGTGACAGCTGCACACAGCATGGCCGGCATCACTGCGACATGAGTGCACACAGCCGCCGTTCCTCTCCACACATGGGTTCCTCACTGAAACACATGCCATTTGAGTCAGATCGTATAAGTCATTTTACTGGCTGTCTCCCTCACGCACACAAACTCTCATTATCTTGTCAACACAGTCCATGTAATACACATACATAATTCCTGCTTTCTGAATTCCCTACTTGCCTCAGTCACGTTATGACATAAAACACATCATACAATGCAATTTTGAGACCCTTTGGAGGACAGTTTCTATCCAAAATAAATATATAAAATAAAATAAAATAAAATAAAAATGTGTTTTTAACATTACATCAGGGAGAAACAAATATTGCCAGGTTTATGGCTGCTATAAACTTACTTTTTTAACACATTTTTATAGGTTTGGGTGAGCAAATCGTTGACGATTCGAGGTCTTGGCCTACCATTTAAATACCATGAATATGATATTTATTGCTGATGTACAGTACAACAGCTCTGGAACTGTTTCACTTAGCTTGTCTGTGTTTGTGCATTCCAGATGTTAAGGTGACTCTTTCTACACATCACATAATTACGCCAGTAGTTTGTCTTAATGAGTGAATCATTGATTTGTTGGCTCAACCGATTCATTCAAAAACACTGATAACATTAAGGACTGGAACAAATGACTCCCTGTATGCGTCCAAATATACCTACTTTCTTACTATATAGTAGATAAAAAACAGTATGTAAAAAGAGTATGTCTGACTTCATAGTATTCATAAAACAGCAGGTGAAAATGACAGCGACTTTATGAACGATCTTATGAATGACTTTGAGCAAGTCATTGAATCATTCACTCAAGTGATTTGTCAAAAACTTGGATTCACTTAGCAAATGAGCTTCTGGGCCCTATCTTGCACCCAGCGCAATTGACTTTGTACACGGACGCATGTATCATTCCTATTTTGCACCCGCGCAAAGCGGACTTTTCCCTCCACAGATGCACGTCGGTTAACTAAGAAATACACTTGCGCTCCCCGGGGCGGTTCAGCGCAAAGAGGAGGCGTGTTCCGGCGCAAACGTTCCCTCATGCTATTTTACAGGTTTAGAAAACAATTGCGCCACTGACCGAAAAAAAAAAACAGTTTAAAGTCAGTGGCGCATTGCGCATGTTATTCATATGCTATTTTAAGGGCGCATGCTTGGCCTTAATCAATGTAGCGTGTGCACAACGCGCATACACTTTGATTCTCTCATCTACACACAGACGCAGCAGTTATTTTTGCAAAGCATACATTATTACGATAGATAGATAGATAGATAGATAGATAGATAGATAGATAGATAGATAGATAGATAGATAGATAGATAGATAGATAGATAGATAGATAGATAGATAGATAGATAGACATTTTATTATAAAAGCATACATCTAGCTTACACATTTACTCAAATTATCATACGCCTGTTTAACCGAAGTTAATTTGGGTGTGTTTCTCCATCCCCAACGTCCCTGACGAGAACGTCGGTCTCCTCGGCCTTGAACCGCTCCTGTCGTGCGCCTGGCAAATCCGCCGTTATAATAGGAATCCGCTTTAGAACAAGCGCGCCTGCTCTTAAAGGGAATGTGAGATGTCGCTCTGATTGGTTTATTTCACGTTACGCCCAAACCACACCTATGAATAATGAAGCTACTTCAGACCAACCCCTTTTAGATTTGCGCCAGGCGCAAGAGTAATTTATTCCGCCGGGAAAATAGCAACAGCGCCAAGACCCGTCCACAAAGTTACTTGCGCTTTGCGCTTTGACACTTGCGTTTCAGATCGTTAAAATAGGGCCCTCTGTGTTTTACTCATAGACACGCAACCATTAATTCTGCTTTGGCCTTTGTATTGAACTATTTTCAAAAAAGACAAAGAGCTGACAATATGTCCCTTAAATCGAAGTTACTCATTATTAACTGCTTGTTTATTTAAAGCAGTATTGCAATGCTGTTTGTCTCAATATCAGTAATTAAATTCACCTTATATTTCAATGCAGAAGTAAACCATTTCCTGTGAATGTGCAAGACTTCCGACTCATTAGCTGCTAAATAAATAGAAGAATAAAGTGGAGTAAACGGTATAATTATTTGCTCTACAAATCAGTGTGTTTATGATTACGATAACGTAATCATAATGAAATACTATTTTGCCATATCACGCAACACAATAAACTGTTTTTATAGAAAAATAAATAAAAGGAAGCAGCTAAAACCAGAAGCCTTGCACATGCAAGTTAAAAAAGCTTTTACATTGAACATAAGGTGGATATTGTAATAGGTTTTGTATTGATTGATTCAGAACAACAGTGTGTGAAATTGCTTGAAAATGTAATGCAGATATACTGTATGATATAGTCTTTTTATATCATATGTTTAATTGATATAAACATATATATCATTGTCTTTAAGTAAACTAACAAGCACAAATACTTTTGTCCCAGGACTCATCTGTACTTTGATCACAACAGTTTGAAAACAATAAAATTACAATGTTTTCCATTTGCCGAATTGAACTCTCCACACTCTCTCGTGTCCACACTGATGCATGGAAGGTTTTTTTTTTTTTTTTGGCAATGTCTTACAGTTTCACAATGAGATACACATTCTCTTTCTCCCTCCTTCTTTCTCCTTGTCTTCACCTAACTCTCAGGGGTAAGACTTCATAGGGGAACAATTGTATCTGGTGAGTGTCAGGACATTGGATATGTGTGGTAGTGTAGATTGAATATGAATTTTGGCAGACACACTGGAATTGACACAGTGAAATCATCCAAGATGAGGATGCTATCGCCTAAATAATATAAGTTTCTCTCAGTGAAAACTGCTGTTTAAAGTAGGCCAAAAATGCACAGAGGTTTAAGAAATTGCTGTTCAAGTGACTCACATTGCAAGGTCTGAAGTTCTGGTTATGACACACTAGTCTAACCTTATTTGAATTCAGTCAGGACTGATACAGATGCCCTCTTCTGCAACCTTCAAGTCGCCAAATCAGTGGCCAATATCTCAGAGAAAACAGCACATCTGGGTTTTAGTGTTATGATCAGTTTCTTTAGCTTCTACCTTTCTACCAAGAACCCTTTCATCCACACGTCCAAAAGCTACATACTGACTTTATGACACAGTTTTAGACCAAAGGTTTTCCTACTTTCATCCTCTTGTCAGCATGCCCTTTGACTAACAGCATGTGATATGCACTGCCAGGACATTTTATGGACAACGTAATGAACATAACAAAACTTTCAAAAGGTAAAGAGAATAAGCAACAATAATAACTGCTTCTATACCCTGCTGAAATAACCATCTTACACCAACATGAATTTCCATACTAGTCCAGACTGGTTAACGCTGGTCAGGTGCTGGTCTAGATGGGGGCACCAGTATCCAAAACATATGATATTTGACTTCTGACTACTGTACTAAAGGCTTTTATCAGGATTACTGGACAAATCATGAAGTTTTGTCAACAACATTATATCAACTATATAGTAAGTTGAACATGAAGCCTTGCTATTTTGAAACAGCGAAAACGAGCACCATCTGAAGTTAATTTTGTTTTAAACTAAACATTGAGCACCACCAAGTCCAGCCATGGTTATGAAATTTAGATACACAAGTAGAAGAGCAAGACTCACGTCTGCACGTCTTGCCATCAGCTGTGAGCTGGTATCCGCGTCTGCAGCGGCACTGGAAGTGAACAGGAGAAAGCTGGACGCATTCATGCTCACAGCCTCCATTATTCACTGCACAGGATAGGACAGCTGAGGGGAGGGAACCGAGAAATGACAGGGAAATGACAGTTAACAGCCAAACAATTCAAAAAAAAAAATTATAATCAACATAACCATAAACACATATACTTATTTGTGAATGAATTTCTATGCATTAAAATTCCTGTAAGGCTTTTTTTTTTTTACGCTTTAATAAGATCTTGCAGCATAACACATGAAACTGAAAAACAAATGTATTATTCTTGGGAGAAAATAATACAAAACTGTCAGTGCTTTGTTTGCATTAGAGTGCACTCACTTTATATAACACTTTGTGGTAGCACCTTTGGCTTTAATTACATCAGTAATTCTGTTTGGATTGGACTCCCTTAACACAGGACATCTGGATTTTCCCATTTTATCCATCCTTTTCGTGCAGAAAAGCTCAAATTGCGAAAAGACTTCCAGTTTACAGCCCGGTGTGGGTCAGTTCACAGATTTGTTACAGAGCTGAAGCCTGACCACTGACACGGTCACCATTTCCAGGAAATTGATCTTACTTTTTAAAATAGTTTCCTGCTTCAGCTGGATGTGTGATTTGAATGCGTACTGTATTGTCATTCATTTCAGCTCTCTGGCAGAAGGCAACACGTTTTGTACAAAAAATATCTTAATTTGATGTCAGATGAGCAATGATTTATCTTTGAACATGACATGGAATTTGCTTTCATTTATTTAATGTTATAACCTATTGGATATTACTTAAGGTGAAAATATTCTGATGATAATTTTATTTCAAAGAAAGTGTGTAGATTTGAATATTTACTTTTATTAAAAATACCAGTGTATTGTCACATTCTGTTATTGTTTCTGTTTCATTTTCATGGACTTCTAGTTTGATTCTCATTGTTTCATGTTTCCTTTGTTCCTGCTTGTCTTTGGTTGTCATGGTTACTCATTGTTTGATTGATTTCTCACACCTGTTCCTTAGTTAGATCGTTAGCTCGCTCTGTATATATTGCCCTCAGTTTAGTTTACTCATTGTATGGTGTTGTTTGTGTATTGTGCACACTGTTTATTCTCTTGTTTTTGGATTACTCTCATGTGAATTAAACTCTTTTGTTTTGTTTATTAAAGTTACACAGCTTTTCTGTCTTCTTCTTGAACTAAAATGTTACATGTCGATTAAAATATTTTATTAATGTTAGATTTTAATATCCACTCTTTGAAGAAATTATTTCTCTGATAATAGAAGAGAATATGGAATAATAATTGAACGGCCTTGTCAAAAGCATTCTTCACAGTAATTATCCAAAATAGTACCAAGCAATTATTTTCAAAACCTGAATCATTTAGTGAAAATATTTCACTTTAAAAGGATTATTTTTTCTTTGATGACTGATATGATGTTTGGATGGAAAACATATCATACTCAAGTGTTTGGATTGTGATGCTTGGCAATGTTGCCATTCTTCTGTTTTCCAAAAAAGGATATTACCTCAGGACAGAAACCAATCATAATATTCACTACTAAATAACGTCTAAATTTCTGCACCATTTAAAAACTATTTGGTGTGGTGATATGAGAATGGTCTGTGGGAATGTTTGTGGTTGATAACTGACATTGGACTAAAAACTACTGTACATGACCAGTAATCTAATCTGTAATCTCAGAACAATAACGCCTAGCATGATGCTTCTGAAGTAAATCCTGAATAGTTCAGATTAAAGACTGATCCATTGATTACACTTTCGTTATCTCTTCTCTAATGATGCAGCTGGGGCAGATGATGTCCTAATGTCAGTGGCCTTTCAATTCGTCTCCACCCTTTTTTGAGAATGTTCACTCACTTCTTTCATCAAACAGGGTCAGACAAAGGCTACAGCTGCAGCTCTAGGTAAACACATACAGTTAGCATACGCTGCGTCCGAAATCGCACCCTCTCTTGAATAGGTACTAATTTTGAATAAGATATTACTCCACGACCACTAAAAAGTGTGTTCTATATAGAATGAGAGTGTATGCAGTATGAATATAATCTGGACATACTACATTCGCCATGTTGTCATTGTCATGTGACCTACCAGCGTCAGTTACGTCGCTTTACTGCCATTCACAAATCGTCTCCCATGGCCTCAAGTGTACATTGTATGCACACCTCAGAATCTTGCCGAAAGAAGTAGGTCATCCGGGTACTTTTTACCGAGTTCTCTGAATTCAGACATACTTCTTTTGTCATATACTGTTTTTCACCTATTATATATTAGAGAAGTATGCAATTTCGGATCCAGCCCTTGTATGTGATCACCACTCAAATGTCTCAGGGAGGATAATCCCCCCCCCAAATCAGAAATCACACTGAAGACACTGACTGCCAAATGTCCTCAATGCACAGTCTATATTTCAGTAGTTAGACTAAATATATACTGTCATAACAGGAATATCAGTCAACCTCAATGTGGAGGAGTGTGGCGTCTGTTATCAAAAATCCTTGCATATAATATATGCAGATTCTGCAAACTGTCCAAAACAGATTTGAAAATGTCACATATATAACCCAATATAATCAGACCATTGTCTCACTTGCATATAAATTAGCAAATAATAGTGATAATTTGTTGAAACGGGATATTTTGGTGGTGGGAGGTGGTGTAGAGGGGTTGAAGAAATTAAATCTTTCTATTTTGGTTATGAGAGTGTATCTAATGAAGGATGATGATAATATTTCTCTTGGCAGAGAATACTTGGGTGCATTAAAAATAATTAAGGGTTTATCTGTGGTTATAAGTCACAACTTAATAAGCTTCTGGCATGAGATATCAGCAAGATTATAGCTTCTCAAATTACTGTTAACCAAAAAAAGTAATCCTAGAAAGAACCCTCAACGATTAATTAGCAGCATCTGTTTCTGGTTTATTCTAGTAGTGCGTTCCTTCCCACTCAGCTTTGGTTTAGATTGTGGTTTCATAGAACAGTTGGTTTGATATCGGAAAAAACTGATAAACAAGCCTGAAGCCTGACTGGAGCTCATGGCCTGGGACTCTTCAGGTCTCTTGGAAGCATAAAAGATTCAGCTGCTGATTCAGCTGAAACAGAATGAACTGCAATGCTGCTACTGCATAAGCAAACAGATCCCAGAATGCAATTTTCCATAATGGAATAAGTCATTAGTTATTTGTCATACTGCCTTGGAAATTGAAAGGAATGTTCTGGGTTCAATACAAGTTAAGCTCAATCATATGTGACATGCAGACGATTACCACAGAAAATAATTCTTACTTGTTCTTCAGTAAATAATACAACAGCAGTCCAGTATTGTTATTGTCAAGTAAAACAGCAGATGCTACTAAATAATCGTATGGCATTTCATGTGCTTTAAACAAATAAAACTGGAAGTACTTTGAAGAAAACTGTCAAATCCAGACTCGAGATTCCCAATGAAACATTTCACCTCCAAACACACTCAAAAACACAAGATTACAAACATATTTCCAGAAAAAAAAAAAGAAGCTCTTTCTCAAGTTATGCCCAAATGAAAGACTTTTCAGCTGTCATGTGGCGTCCCAGCTGGAAGATGAAGCACATGGGCTCATTGTGTGGCACAGCATTGGCTTTGAAGAAGGTATTAGACTGGTCACTTTGTTCATTATTTCAAAGTTTATGCACACTGGTACAATTTTGGTTTCCCGAGCTCTACAAAATACTTTTAATGTTATTATTGCCACAAATTTGAAAAGCAAAACCCCTACATCCAGACACCATTAGCAAAACTGATACGCTTGAAAGAACTCTTTATTCCCACAGGGTTTTTTTTTCCTTTGAAAACTGAATTGTTGGGTTTCACCTGACACCTTTTACACAACAGTCGCATTTGAATAGATTGACGTGATGGTTTGATAGCAGGCCTGGCAAGGGAACAGTTGGGACCTGCTCTGGTCTATCTCAAAGGTCCATCGCAAACTCACCATGACAAGGCCTGTACAGTACAGTACAGAACAGTAGCAAACATTCCACTATTAAGAAAACAAGAGGCTCTTTGATTCCCACTCATACACAGAGCTCAAGGTGGGGACCCCTGCTTGCTTTGAAGAGAAACCCATTCTGTGAAAGCAAACTTTTCTTAGGCCGTGATGATTACAGCCTCTAAAGCTTTGGATGAAGGCCAGACTGTCAGCTCTCTGTCAGTGACCTCTCACGACCCCCCAACGACTCACCTATGCAGGTGCGGCCATCAACGTGGAGGCGAAACCCCGGGTTGCACTCGCAGTAGAACGAGCCTCTGGTGTTCACACACCTATGCTGGCAGCCTCCGTTGTGAACCTGGCACTCGTCAATATCTGAGGAGGAGAAAGCAGACACATGAGGCCACACAGTGGAACGTGGTTTGATTCTTGCACAAACTTTCGAAGCCTAAGGAAGCAAAGCATAAATCATTCTGACTCACTAAATTAATTTATCCACTCCAGAGAAAACTGCAAAAGTGTTAATTTAGCCGTGTCAGTTGCTGTTCAGGTTCTTTGTAATTGAAGTAACCTCCAAAGTTTTATATATTTTTTATTTTTTTATTTTATAAATTATTAATCCATACATTTAAGCGGATTATAAATCATTTTAGTGGATAACAATAGGGGATTTTTTTTAAACATTAGTTTTTTTTTTATATCTTGCTGTATATATGTTTTAATTAAAAGCATTTAATTATTGTCATAATGCACATTTTTCATAAAGAAATCAGGAAACCCTTAATTAACTGACATTTAGTCAGTTACTTCATTGATTGGATTAAAAGGTTAGTTCATCCCAAAATTGTATTATCATTTACTCTTTCTCATGTCATCTAAAAGTGTATGAACACACAAACAAACCAAAAAATATTTTATTAAGTATTAAAAGAACAAACATTTTTCAAACTATATTATTTTGTGTTCCAAAGAAAACGGTACCGGTTTGGATTGCCATGAGGGTGTGTAAATAATAATTGCATTTTTGGGAGAACTATCCCTTTAAACTGCTTAAGCTATAAAATTGAATTTCTGAAAGTGCACTTATGAAAATGTGGAAATGTGCAATCTGCACATAATGAAGATCTCTGAGTGAATAAGCTCTTTGTGTCCTGTCTGACTCAGGCCATGTGTCTTACAATCACCCTGACCTTTAAAATAGCGCTGTCTATGTTTAATTTAATTACAGTAACAAGACTTTCCCCACAGCAGAATGATCAATGTTGACAATCTGAAACACAGGATTCATTTTTTGTTAATTATGTATGGTGCATTTAAAAGGTCAAAACATTGCTTTAAAATATGGCAGCAGTAATAGTTAAGTGAGTTTGAATAGTTCTGACATTTTGAGAGGAAAAGCAAAGATGTTTGACTCAGTACAGTCTACCTTCATTGAATATTCCGTATATGTCATATATTATTTACATTCCTGACCCAGTGGATCCCACTGAGTATTTAGGGAATAGATACAGAGGGGAGATAAGAGTAATGGATAGGTTTAGTACAGGTGCAGAGCTCAGAGATGTGTAGCAGGCATGTGAAAGCCCTGCTGGTGAGAGAGTGTAATGCCAGAAGACTGTGTGAGTGTGTGAGTGAGTGAGCTCTGGGCTCTAATTGATGTACCAACTGGGCCTTGGAGAGTTGAAGTGATATTGTACAGAGAAAAAAGCCTAAAAACATACTGTGGAACTGATTCAGGAGTTTGCTGTTTGTTTCAATATTTACTTCTGTATTCATCTAAATGATAATTAAGGGTGAATATAATTAAATTAGTTATAGAATTAATTAATAATAATTAAATGAACAGTTCACAAAAAATGGTAATTATTTATTTAAACGTATTAATTTATCATAAATATTCTTCAAAAAAAAAAAAGAAAGAAAGTGTGCTCCACTGAAAACCTAAGAGCATTACGGGTTTGAAACGACATTAGTGTAAAGAATTATATATTTTTCCTTTTTGAGTTAACTATTACATATTCCCTTCACAGAGCTACTTTCCCTATAGTTTCACATATCATTTCAAGAGATACAGTGAAAAGGCCATGAGAATTTTTTTTTGTATTACTTGTTTTAATCCTCTTTTGGCAGAATTGGCAGATGAACACTGTGGACAAATTAATGGAGGACTACACTGTAAAAAATTTGCTGTAGTTATGCAGCTGTTTGCCAGTAACTTACTGTAGATTTAAATTTATGCTATTTACTGGCAACAGTTTGTTCAAAGTTAAATGAACATTAAACATTAACAAGTCTTTGTCTTTACAGAATAAAACTATAAAATAACAATCTAATGCAAAGCATTCTGGGAACCAGAAATCTTCATCAACCTTTTTCTGTTTTTCCTTCAGATTTTGGTTCCCAGAATGCTTTGCATGAGGCTGTTATTTTAGTTTTATTCTGTAAAGATAAAGACTTGTTAATGTTTAATGTTCATTTAATTTTGAACAAATTGTTGCCAGTAAATAACATCAATTTAAATCTACAGTAAGTTACTGGCAAGTAGCTGCCAGTAATACTGTAATTTCTACAGATTTTTCTAACAGTGTACATATTACTCCAAAGGGTCTGCAAACTTTCTTCGACCTCCTTAGAGCATATGCAGAAATGGCCAATGTTCTGTAAGCAAGGGTTATTTCAAGGACAAATAATACCCATGTATATAGTTACTGTAGAGCCAAAGAGAGCTGTTGGATGCATGGCAAAGAGAGGAAAATTCAAAATATGAGTTACTGCAAACTGTAACGAGGTGTCCTTAACTTCTTACATTTTGGAGTTACATGTAAACAAACTATACTCACTTATGCATTAAATAAGTCAATTTTGAAGTCCACAAGTACTCCTCAGACAGATCTACTGTTCTCTCCTGTGAAGGTGGTTTAAGTTCATATAGGCAGGATCAATTTGGGACCACTAATCACATACCGTTCATCTTCAGCTCATCATATATATGTGTAAAGTTTTTTTTAAAGGATCATCTCACACAACCACTTCACTAGTCAGGAAGATACAAGTGATGGTCCATTCGACCGCAGTGGTTTTACTAATTAAGACTAAACCTTAAAACACTAAACCAAGCATTTAGATAGACTGGCTGACCCAGTTCTGATTGATAAATAGCAATAACAGGCCAGGAGCAGAGAAGATTAAAGGTGCTCTCGTGATTAATATGATATAGAGAGGAATAATGAACTTAAAATGAAGAAAGCTAAATAGTCCATAGAAAAAGTATCTTAGATTGCAGATTATTATTATTATTAATATACAAAACAGAATAGTTGTGTCTTGTTGCAAGACGGATTGTTTGTTTATTGTTATGGACTGTAATAGAAATTACTGTAGCATTGTAATTAGCAAAAGCTTTGAGCAAATCTACAAATTTAAATCTCGAATCAATATTTCATGTCCACATATTTATTTATTTGGTAAGTAGCCATGAAATAAGAGGGATAACGTGCAGTCAGCTGGTCACGATTCCAAAATAAACCCTTTCAGGATGATATAAGAACCCTCTGCGGACCGGCTGGCTGTATATCATCTCTTACTTATTTAAACCTCAATGACATATAACAACAAATCTGGTTTAGATTTGGATGATGGTTAGAGCAGTTGTTATAGGCTTATGTAAATGCGTATCATGCAGTTTACTTAAACAATTGATACTAATGATTGATCACTTCTGTTATGTTGCCAGACAAACAACTACACTGCAAATAGAATGTACAGCCAATAACTAAATGAAATCCATATTTGATTTAGAACAAACAAGTAGTTATCTGACATAGGGGACACATGCATGTGACAAAGGACAAAATATTACTGTGACTAAATAAAGATGTGAATATAGTAGACTTTTACATTAGAACTTTTTCAAATGTTAAAATACTTTCTCTTGCCCCAGCTTGATATGTAGAAACAACTATAAGTAATAACTGTAAAAAAGTGACAACTATAGGTGACATTTGTAGGTTGATTTTGCCAAAAAGTGGTGTTTGAGCATCCCAACCAGCCCGACAGCAACACTGGCTCAACCAATGGTGTGAGTTTGGGGGTGGGAGTATCTTCATTTAAAGTCACAATGAAATCAAAATTGATAACTCTTCTTTTTTTTATGGAATACTGCAGTACTTTTAAAAAATATTTTATCCGTGCACATCTCTTTTTTTTTCATGTGCCCTCATAATCTTTAATCAAAATAACTTCCCCTACCATTTTGCAGCGACATCTCTTCTCTCCTCTAATGTGTTTACTGGCGAGAGGGCGGGACAACCTGTCACTCACATGAGATCACAGCAATAGCAAACCCCAACCATCCAATCAATTTTCTGATTTTCAGCCCTACATTTTCTCTTGTTCGAGAAGCCCTTTCACTCGGTTATACATCACAATAGGAAATAAAAGACTGCAACTTCCGCTTTAATGCCGACTTTAAGTTTAAAGACCCCCTGTGGTGAAAATCAAGTTTTTAATGTTGTTTATATGTCTATGTGGTGTTTTTAATATGCTTTAAGACAAACCATGTGCAAATTCTAAGTCAAAACCGTTGCTGAGTATTTCCTCCTTTAAACGGCACTGAACAAAAGACTCAAAATGCGGTTTGAAATGCAAAAAGGAGTGAGATGATAAGATACCATGAAGGTAATTGAGACCACCTGTCCAGGAGAGCCTGAGGGAACCTTAATTACAAGAGTGCTGTACACAACTGCAAAACTGAGCTCAGGCAGACAAGGTCCATTCACAGCAGCAGGATGTAAATAAACAGAGTTTTCAAACGAGACTTATGAAATGCAGCAATTCATATGAGAGCCCAGCTGTGGCCCATGGGCTATCTATACAGACCCCTGCAATTCATCACACAGAATGCAGGAAAACAGTGAAATGGAGATTGATCATCTGCTGTCGTGCACTGAGAGGAGTACAGTTTTAAATTACAAATATTATTAGTCTAACAATTAGAGAGAAATTAAATAAGAAATTGCAGGAATTTCAGAATGTCTTAGCATTTGGTTTGTCTCCCTTTGCCTTAATGACAGCAGCAGTCAAGCTGAATGAAATCCAGTTTGTTAAAAGTTTGTTAAATCTGATGATCATGATCTCCAGCATTATTTGAGATTATCAAAAGAGCATCTTGAGCTTCAATGAAAGAAAAAACACCGGACCGTCTGTAGGCCTACAAAGAGTCACATGATCACTGCCACAAATTTACTTCTTTGATTTGTGACCTAAAAGTGCAGAATCTGAAATATTTGTTCTTCGATTCATATCAAACATTAAAACTCTGTTTATTTAAAATCTCATAACTTCAATGTAGACTTAGACTTCTGGATCCCACTGTGCATAAGGTAATAAGGAATCCCACATTTCAACCAAAATAACAAATGTTATGTTGTTTGGCCCTCAGAGTCCTACAGTGAGGTACAGCTGGGACACTGCAATTGAAGAGGGTAAAATCAATGACATATGTGACCTTGAACTTTTCAAGTCTACAGGTTATACAAACAACTGCTTCTTATCACGATAAGTTCTGAAACACTGGGTTCAGATCACTGACCTTTGCTTTGAAGTTTAGCAAAGATCTCACTTGATATCATATGAGCCATGCATGAATCTTGCATTACTACCTGTATTACAAACATTACAGGATTGTGTGAAGACTGTCACATTTGGTTTTCTAAGTAAAAGCATGGCTTAAAAATATGTGATTTTGTGGTGCCAAAATCTAAGTTTGTCTTCCACATTGTTGGAGTAAATAGGGCATGTGAGATAGCAAATAAGAAGGCAAAATGTTAGACCATTATTCATAAGTGAAGATGATCAGAGGAATTCTTATAGGAATGAAAAATAATGGACATGCCAAACAGCCTCCCTTTAATCCAAAACACGTTTCTCCTTAATCTTGCTTTCCGTCTAAGAGAGCATTAGCCTGGAGCACCCTGATTCAAGACCAGATCTCCGTTTAAGGTCATGAAGAAAACCTTGGAATATCTTGTTTTGTGTTCAAAAGAAGAAATAAATGCGTACAGTTTTATTTTTGGGTGAACTATCCCTTTAATTGCTTTACTCACAATGAACTTACTGTATATGAAAAAATGGTTTACTTTATTTTCCTCTTATGCATGCAACCCCTCAGGTCCTACTTGCCGTGCTCTGTGTGACCTGGAGAACCCAGGTCTCCGCTGTGGGAGGCGGGCGCTCTAACAAGGAGGCTAAAGATTACAGACTCTAGCGTGAGCTGCTATGGCACCTCTTGAGATCAGGGTAGTGAGGTTTATCTGCACAGCTCTTACTATCTGGCCTCTGTTACACAGTCATCAAAACTTTCCTTTAGTTGCAGTGTACTGGGACACCTCACTTTTAGCAGCAGAGACAGAGAGAGTCAAATCTAAATCTGATCCATGATCCTCATAGGTGGTGCAGAAGATATAACCCTGAGGGTCTACTGAAACTCAATAATTCCAAACACTACAAATCGTTCCAACAGACTTTATTTTTACCAAATGAATAACATGCATGGTAAAAATGTTCCTACTTTATCAAAGTTATCACTGTAATGAATTCTAAGGGGACAAATGCTGGAAGCTCAAGTTAATTTCCTCTAGTAACGCAGACTCATGGTGTTTTAATGATTGGTTGTGCTCTGACAGTCTCCCTACACCCCCAAGAGCAATTCCATAAATCAGTGTCCATTAAATCAACTCTGAAAATTTGTTTTCAACACAGCCTAAAGTCTTTGTCATTTAAGAATGTAAATGAGATATTGCTAAGTTGTCATAATTACATTGTTTTAATAAGTTGCAGGTTTCTAAAATTGGGAAGAAAACATGAGTCGTCTCTATAGTATTTGGCAAACACTAATGTATCAGTTTATTATTTGTTTTGTTACACATCTGACATCTGTTCATAGTGGAGTGAAGGCATTATCATCTCCAGTCCTTCATGGTGAATTACTAGTGCTGAATGAAGCTCCTTTGGTCACAGCCAAGACATTACCAAATCATACAGCGCGATCCCAGAACTTCTATGAATTCACACAATCATTTAACTTATGTGTTCCACCACATTCTTACAATCACCTGAATTACTATACAAGATCTTATATGATAGTAAATAACAGTACAAGTTATTCCCTCAAAAAGCAGAATCAGTTGAATCTATTCACAGTGGATCCAGTCACACTCACCTGCCTCCAAGTGTCTTGTGTTGTATCCATGATATCCATTGAAGCAGGTGTAGCAGTTCCTGTGATAGAAGCGGTAACGTGTATTCCCAGCACCGAAACCTGGGACCAGCTGTGTCCAGAAGGTAAATACGAGCACAAGCCTCAGCCAATCTGACAGCATTGTCCAAGCACTATGTGTTATAAACCTCACTCAAATAGACATAAATAAGATCATGCAAACAAAACAAGAAAAACACACTCTCAGCAAGTCCATTATGCAACAGGAGAGAAGAACTGCTGCTGTGGCTTGAGTAGCTATTTAAATTAGCTGTGTGTCCTGGCATCAGAATCAAGAAATTTCTCTCTCTCTCTCTCTGCATTGACAGACATGTATTTTCTCGTGGCTATGTGTCTCCTGATATGTCTCCATCGCCTGTGTGCAGGGCAGGCCTCCGCAGTCCCACCCTCCTGTCTGTCTCTGCTCCTCCCTCCTCCTCTCTTAGGCATTGACACTGAGACATTTACCAAATGTGTAAGCTGCAGTTCACTCAAAACAAAACAGTGAACAAAAGATATTTTTTAAACTCTGCACATAATCTGGTCACTTTTGCTTTTACTACATTGAACATTTATTTTAATATTGGATGCAATTAAATAAATTATGGCCACTGGGAATTATTACCAGAGTTGAGCGGCATTCAAATTTGAAAATCACGTTAAATTCTGTTATAGATCTAAATATAGGAACGACTAGAATACAGAACGACAGAACAAACAGATAGAACGACAGATAGATAGAACAAACAATAGACCGATAGATAGAAAAATATATATGAAGACTTCCTGTCTTCCAAAAGCCTCTAAGTATGTCTAACGTTTTTTCTTTAATATTACTGTAACATTTTTATCAGGCTCCTATGTATAGGTTTCTACCTAAGTACCGGCATTTCTGAACAGGCTGAGATTTAGTGAGTTTGAAGTGAATGTATTTGATGAACGTAAACTATGTGCGGAGAGCATTCACTCAATTTTAATATCTAATTTTTGACATAGGTGGCTTTTAGAGGCTTTTGCACCGGAGGTCTTCATATATAGATAGAATCATCGAACGACAGACAGACAGACAGACAGACAGACAGACAGACAGACAGACAGACAGACAGACAGACAGACAGACAGACAGACAGACAGACAGACAGACAGATAGACAGATAGACAGATAGATAGATAGATAGATAGATAGATAGATAGATAGATAGATAGATAGATAGATAGATAATGAAACAGACTTTACAGCTGTTAGGGTTAGGAATAGGATGATTAAGATCATTTCACTAAAAAGATGAAAGGAGTAATGGCCTTTAAATCTCATATGGCCTTTGCTGTCACAAGCCCAGTGATTTATAGGGACTTGGTTATTATTAATCTTTACATAAATTCAACTTATTGTTGCAGCTGAGAAGTTAACAGAAATTTGAATGAGCTACAAATAACCCTAGTTTTGACAAGCTGTTGGTCCAGTGCAGTGGACCCTGAGAGAAAACATGGAAAACTAATTTACAGGGGGTGTAAAGGGGATCCAAAGAAAAGCTCAAATGCTGCACTTAAACAAAGTATGGTATTGACTTACAAAATCAAAATACTGCCAGTCCAAACATGGCATACTGTATATGCTTGCAGTATGAGATGCATCTTGCATCTTGAAAAACACAGGAATCTATCCAAAGTGACAAGGACAAGGAAATACGTAAAGTAAGAGGAAAAGCATGCAACAAAGGTTGTTTCAGTTTTTCCAGAGGATATGAAGGTTGAGAGGAGTTTAAAAGGTGCAGCTGGACACAATTCAAGCGTCTCTTTTCATGTGAGTTTTGTGAGTCAGATGAAAGGAAGGCCACTGCATGTCTTATTCTCTGTGTGGATGTCTTTGTGTCAGTGAGGCCGTCTAAACCACTGCCAGGTGTGGGTAAAGGCTCATGTTAAACCATTTGATTAAATTACATTAATAATGACACATTAATGCTTCCCTGAATTACAGAAGGCAATTTACACACTATATAATGTTAAAACATTGCTCATTCTTCAGCTATTTAACTGGAGAAAGGTATTATGTCACACCAAACAGTGATTTCCAACCAGTGATACACATTAAACCTACTTAAAGGGATAGTTCACCCAAAAATACTGTCAATAATTACTTGCCCTCATGTCGTTCCAAACCCGTAAGACTTTCGTTCATCTTCGGAACACAAATGAAGATATTTTTAATGAAATCTGAGAGCTTTCTGTCCCTCTATTGGCAGCTACGCAACTGATACTTTGATGCTTCAAAATGTTCATAAAGAGATTGTAAAACTAATCCATATGAATTGAGCCGTTTAGTCCAAATTTTCTGAAGAGACTATTATATGATAAACAGACTGAATTTAGGCTTTTATTCAGATATAAACATTGGTCAGCGAATATAAACAGAAGTTCAACTGAACCTGCTTGACGTGCGAGAACAAACCTCTTGCTGAAGCTTAAACGTGCTGCGTAACGCACGAGAATGAACTTCATTGTTTCTTGAGAAAGCTTAAACATGCTGCGTAACACACGAGAATGAAACTCATTGGTAACATTCTTGCGGAAGCTCAAACGTGCTGCGTAACACGCGAGAATTAACCTTTTTGGTTCTTGTGGAAACTCAAACGTGCTGCGTAACACATGAGAATGAACCTCATTGGTTCTTGCAGAAGCTCGAACGGATTGAACTCAGGCAATTCAGCAGTGACTGCGCACGCTCGCTCGTAAGCTGTGTGTACATGACGACCGAGTCGATTTTCATACAGAGAAAAGAGATCCTCTGCACGGGGGAGAGTTTGCTCTTTTCCCAGTTGACAGGGCCCAGACGGGCGAGGTGTCGGCGCACCAGGTCCCTGTGTTCGCAAACCTGATCTCGAGAGTGAGCTAGAATCAGCCAGTCGTCGAGATAGTTCAGGATGCGAACCCCATGTTGCCGGAGTGGCACAAGGGCTGCCTCAATGACTTTCGTGAAGACGCGAGGAGACAGGGCTAGCCCGAATGGAAGTACCGTGTACTGGTATGCCTGCCCCTCGAAAGCAAACCGTAGAAACGGTCTGTGTCAAGGAAGAATGGAGACATGAAAGTACGCGTCCTTCAGGTCGATCACTGCAAACCAATCCAACAGACGAACACATTCGAAAATGCGTTTGGCTGTCAACATCTTGAATGGAAGCCTGTGAAGGGTTCGGTTCAAGATGCGCAGGTCCAGGATTGGCCGTAACCCACCGCTCTTCTTGGGTACAATGATAGGGGCTGTAGAAGCCAGACTTAATTTCGGCTGGAGGGACGGTCTCGATCGCACCCTTCGCCAATAGGGTGGCGACCTCCGCACGCATGACAGGGGCATTGCCACCCATCATGGTATAGTGGACTCCCCGAAAGCGGGGAGGAGACTGTGAGAACTGAATCGCATAGCCGAGCCTGATGGTTCTCGCGAGCCAGCGGGACAGATTGGGAAGCTCTAGCCAGGCTCCCAAAAACTGAACCAGAGGGGTCATGTGAACCACAGATGTACTCACGACGGGGCAGTGAGGTGGAATGACCGGCCCAGACGTGGGAGGCGCCGCGTCCTGACAAAGGAGGCCAGCGAAGGACGAATGTTCCGCAGCGATCTCCTCTGACAGGGGTCTGGCGACAGAGGGGGATGAGAGTGGCGAGGCGGAAAGTCGCACACTGCCATCCTCTGGGGGCTCAGAGATGGGAAAGTCAGTTCTTTTTTTAAGGGAGAACAAAAGATTCTCCCCCGGCCCTCCACTGGGGGAAGGGGTGGCCCTGCAACCACTTCCTGTGAAGAACTGCAACCCATCTCTGAGCTGCCCGTATCAGGAGCGCCACTTTGCCTGGTATTTAGCAGGCTGCAGGGCTGGTACGGGCTGGGGCACCTTCCTGCGGCTACCTCCACGGTGCGGCGCGGGTGAAGGCTGCTGCTGGGGCCGGGCGGGAGGAGCGGGAGAGCGCCCTCGGCGGCGAGCGGACTGAGGCGTCTGAGCCGGCGGCTGGGTGGAGGCAGCAGCTGGCCGCTGGGGCAGAATATGTTTAACCCTCTGGGGACTAAGCCCTTTTTGGTCCGTTTTCTCTATTTTTACATTTGGGCTTATAAACCATGTAATGGAGATGGAACACCATGTGTTTGGTATCTATGGATTCAGAAGACCCTAAGCTAACATAAGAATGCATGTAATGTGTTTATAAAGGAAGTATGAGTAAAAAAAATTAAAATAAACTAGATAATTTCAAAAATGAAACTTTATTTTAGTCATTTATTACTGAAAATCACACCTCACACAACAATAGTGAACAGTTTTTGAACAAAAAATATATTTTTCAAACCCTTTGCTTGACAGACATTTGTAATTGTTCAATCAAAAGTGTAAAGAACAATGAAATAATGACCTTTATATACAAACAGTCCCAGGCGTTTTTTCTCAGGCATGCCAGTGATTCGAATTTCTCCTCGTCACTTTCCAGTAATTGTTAATTGTTCCAGAGCTTGTTCTGAGGTAAATCTTTTACTGCTTGCCAGATCTGTGTGTGTAATTCTACACTCCGTTCGCTCTCTGTCTCCTTCTCCACTCGACGCTGTTTGCGTCATATCACTTACTATAGTACCACCCCTTGCAAGGCTACAGAGTCCTCTGATTAGCTAGAATACATCATGGTAACCTTCCTCTGATTGGGTAAGAAAAATATTTACATTTACATTTATTCATTTAGCTGACGCTTTTATCCAAAGCGACTTACAATTGCTATATATGTCAGAGGTCGCACGCCTCTGGAGCAACTAGGGGTTAAGTGTCTTGCTCAGGGACACATTGGTGTTTCACAGTGGATTCGAACCCGGGTCTTTCACACCAAAGGCATGTGTCTTATCCATTGCGCCACACCACCCCAATATTCCTCCCAGCGGCAATTTTTCCATTGGTCTTTGCGCGTGGAATATTCCTAACAACATCGATTTCATTGGCCTTATACGCAGTGGTATTGCACAACAAAGAAAGTGTGTATACCATATACCACTGTTTTCAGCGGAGTCTGAGGAAGACGGCAAAAAAGACTGCATCTCTCTATCATCAAAATAGTTTTTAAGATATTACATTGGGCGGTACTGCCCAATCCGTCCCCAGAGGGTTAATAACCTCAGTCTGCTCCTGGGCGGCCGAGAACTGTTGGGCAAAGTCCTCGACCGCACCACCGAAGAGGCCAGCTTGGGATATGGGGGAGTTGAGGAACGGGGTTCGCTCAACCTCCCGCATATCAGCCAGGTTAAGCCTGAGGTCTCTTTCCTGGACCACGCATGTGGACATCATCTGACCCAGGGAGCGTGCGGTCACCTTCGTTGCTTGTAGAGCGAGGTCGGTGGTGGCACGCTGCTCTTCCATAAGCCCTGGATCAGCCCTACCCTTGTGCATGTCTCTGAGCACCCTGGCCTAGTAGACCTGGAGGATGGCCATAGCATGCAGTGAGGAGGCAGCCTGCCCCGCAGCTTTATAGGTTTTCGCCACCAGAGTAGACGAAAACCTACAGGCTTTGGAGGAGTGCTTAGGGTCACCACGCCAGGTGGAGGTGCTGTGGGGACACAGTTGCATCGCCACAGAACGCTCCAGCGGGGGGACCCCAGTGTACCCTTTGGCCGCGGCCTCATCGAGGGCAGAGAAGGCGGAAGAGGCTGCTGAGCAGTCGCGAAAAGTCAAAGGAGACTTCCATGATCTCATGACATCTTCATGCACTTGCGGCAAGAAAGGAATTGGGGGCGGGTGCTGACGGGTGTCAGCACGCACCACCCCCAAAAAGCAATCATCAAGCCTTGAGCGCTCGGGACATGGCGGAGGGTTCCACACAAGCCCGATGCTTGCGGCTGCCTGGGAAAGCATGGCAGTCAGTTCTGGATCAGACTCGGGCAATGCTGGCAACCCTGAAGAAGGCAGCACAGCCGAGTCTTCATCTTCAGATGACTCAAGCCCACCTTGTGATGCGGCGATAGACATGTCATCTGCCAGGGTGCCGAATGAAACACTGGGCCCGCCACAAGACTGGCCAGCAACCTCATCCGGAAACCTCACGGGTTGCAATGTGGAAGAGGGGGGTGTGCCCCGAGGAGAATTCGCCGGGTTGTTCCACACCAGCAGCCTCAGATCACCCTGGCCACCAGCCAAAGTATCCCCTCTCGTGGAAGGAATAGATTGGGGTGTGGCAGAGGGGACTCTGCAGCACTTTTAGAGAGGATAAAACTCAACAGCAGTGCTGAAGCGCCCAGGGAGAAAACACACACTGTTGGCAGATCACTGCACAGACCAGCAGCAGGAATGAGATCTCGCTGGAACATGCCGTCACACCAACACCGCTGAAGAGTCGCTCGTCTCGTATCTAGAACTTGTAGACAGCTTGCAGTGGAGAGAATTGAAGAAACACTCGGCTGCGAAGCAAAAACATAATGCGAGATTGTCGCGCTGCTCCTTTTATACCCATGCGGTGGGGCGGAGTTGCGCTATGCAAATTCCGCAGACCCATAGCATTGTTTTGCCATTAACTCGTTTTGTAAGAACTCGAAGAGGATAGGCTTCTAAGCGAAACCCCCATTTCGTCATTCACTGACGTAACTCGTAGTGACTGAATGAAAGGGAACAATTGTTTCTCCTCCATAGATCTAATCTCAGAGAGTCCACATGTGTCTTGCTCCAGTATAAACTCACAGAGCAAATACAGCGTACTGCCTTAAATCTGTAGAAGTACTTGAACGGTCACGGCAATTGCGATTGATTCTGGTTAAGTATCCACATGAAGAACCGGGCTTTTCTTAATCGTTTTTATATGAGTGCAGCAAAACTCTAAAGTGTATTCGGAAATCCATTCTGCCACAATAAACTGTGTGAGATATCAATCCTTGAAGTGAATCTTCTTGCCATCTGACTGGCACAGAATTTAAAGAAAAAAAGTTTTCCATTCTACAGGACATTGCATTTTTTAATGATCTTCATTAAGTCATGAATTAAGCTCAATAGACCATACATCTTTAAGCCGTGAAGCCGTTCCAATTATACATCCAATGATTGACCATAAATCATATGGTGTCTCAGACATTCAAGGTAAGCAGTTAAGGGAGTTACAAGAGAGCTGTTTTTATATAATCCATCATAGCTGCTGTATTTGGATTGAATGCCAAGCAGACTGCCAGTTTCGGCTCAGCTAAATATTTAGATCGTTGCCATTTAGCTTTAGAGATGTGCCAGGCAACTTGTCGGTGATCCACAGAAAATACACAGCTATAGTTTATATAGTTACTGAATGTACTGCCTTATAATATACAGCCAAAGACTTTTGCAAAATGGATGCTTCAACAGGGAGTCTGCCAAATATTGTTTGATCTCAAACTAATTTTTGTGAACAACAAAACAAAGTGAAACAAGTGAAACAAGACACTAAAAACAAAACGACACATCCATTTATTCTCCAAACCGCTTGTCGTGGTTGCAGGGATGCTGCACAAAAATATAATAAAAAATGAACAAAATTTATATATAAATTACAGTAAATGTACATTATGATACGCATTATGATATGCCTCTTTCCTTGTCCTGAAAGAGGTTGAAAAGGACACCAAAGGAAAAGTTCTGAAACTGGCATTCAGTGCCATCACTTCAGTCAGTAATTTGGTTAAATCCATTTCTCACAATGCAATCCATAATGTTGGGAGTATTCCAGAATCTTTTCTGTCTTTTCCATGGATCTTTGACCTCTTGGGAGATTAGAGAGGAAGAACTGTTCCTTACATTTATGACGGCGTTCTCTTGCCAACAGGACTGATCTCAGAGCGAACCTCATATGCAATAAAGCCCATCTCAGGTTGAGGGATTGTCAGCTCATCTTTAAGAAGTTCTTTGAGAGGAACTTCTTAGAGATATTATGCCCAGCGACCATTAGCATGAGATGGAAAATTCGTTGCCTCTCCACATATCTAATATAGTTGTCTGTATAGTGTAGTCAGTGCACATGTCACTTGAGCTCACCAATATTTCCTTTGATTAATGATGTGAAGGAAAGACCTACATTTTTAGCCAAAATCTAATGCAAACCGTGCATGTTATCTTGATTTATAATATAGTCCAAACCTCCCTCTTTATCTCAAAAGCAAGTCTTATTGATGGACTTATAGAGGGCTCAAGTTTCTGTGGTCGATGGTAGTTTTGGACTGATCCATCACCCATGCAGATGTGAATGAACGTACAGTACTGTAACATGCACAATAAACCATTCAGATAAATAAACTGTAGCCTTAGAAGTATGTATTCACTGTGGAATGTCTTTATGAAATATCCTTTCCGTTTTGATAACCTTTCTTTATCCAACACACTTTGTGGGAAGAAAACTCCTACTGTGGAGAAAAATGTTATCCGAAGTCCAAGATAATTTGACTACTGTATGTAGTTTCATTCATATGCTTGGGGTGCTTTGCTGTGTAGTTGCTAAGGCATTGATAGGTGGTAGCTAGGATGTTCTGAATGGAAACTAGGACATTACTTGGTTGTTGCTAGGGTGTTTGTGGCTTTTATAGCACTTCAAAGAGAGTGTCCTGAATGTTTATCTGGGAGTTAAAAGGTGTTCCCAAGGGTGCCATTTCTAGGTGGTTAACATGGCGTTACTAGGTGGTTCTGGGTGATTAATATGGCATTGCTAGGATGTTGGTGGTTGCTAGGGGATTGCTAGGTGGTGCTAGGGTGTTATGGCTGGTTACTAGGATGTTGCTAGGTGTTTGTGTTTTCTAGGGCACTGGTGGTTGCAAGGGTGTTTGTGGTTGCTAGGGCACTGCTAGGTGATAGCTATGGAATTCTTAGGTGCTTCTGAGTAGTTACTAAGGCATTGCTAGTGTTTTGGTGGTAGCTAAGGCATTGCTAGCTGGTTGCTAGAGTGTTCTGGGTGGTCACTTTGGGGTTGCTATGGTGTTTGTGGTTTCTAGGGCACTGGTGGTTGAAAGGGTGTATGTGGTTGCTAGGGCACTGCTAGGTGACTGCCATGGAATTTGTAGGTGCTTCTGAATGGTTACTAAGGCATTGCTAGGCTGTTGGTGGTTGCTAAGGCATTGCTAGTTGGTTGCTAGAGTGTTCTGGGTGGTTACTAGGGTGTTGCCAGTTGCTAGGCTGTTACTGAACAGCTAAGTCCACACTAAAGTGTCTATGATAATCTGCAAACCTAGTAAGTCAAATCAGAAAAAAAGTCTTAAGACTCATATCCACAATAAGCCACATTATTTGAGGTCTCATTCATACCTATAGGTCATAAAACAGTGTTGAAGGAGTAACTAATTTTGGCTTGAAGAGGAATACTAATGCAAGCACTTTAGCAAGCACCACTAATAGACACAATGTAAACAAAACAAAATTCACTCTGAAACCATGTACTACTTGTATTATCAGTTACTGGCCTAAATAGAGGTTGCATGGTATGAAGTTCTGGACAAAGACAGATAAATGAATGAGGACTCCCAAGGGCTTCATTCCTTACCCAGTACTTAAAGAGGAACTTTTGATGTCCTAGTAGTTCAATGAGTGTCATTACAAAGCTAAGCCTGTCCTGTCTAATGAGAGACACTTCAGGTTTAGGACACTAGCCAGAGTCAGACCACACCTAAACACTTGAAAGCAGATCTAATGGAGCAGGGAGTGTCCGTCTGAACTCCTGCATACTTATTAGGCGTGCTTGGGCGTATCCAAATGGCACCTGATTGGCGTGACATTTTCATTCATTTTTTTTAAAATACAAATGCACAAACTATGATATAAAAATGACCAAAAACAGAATAAAGCGTTCATGCCTTGGCAGGTAAGAGCAAACTCTATTAGTTCCATTGATAGGTGTAAAGCGTCTAGCAGTGGAAACTGTAAAGTGGTTGTGGTGCTGTGGGAATGCAGCCTTTCCAATAAGCATAACTGGAAAGCTGGTGCGGAAAAGCTACCATGCCATTTATTTTTTTCCCTAGTGCCTTTGAGAATGAAAGGCCATAAAATATTACAGTATGAACAAAGTAAGTATTCTTACTCCAGAGAAAGCTGGACACAATTTAGTTGCAGGATCGGACACAAAAAGACTTTCTGGTTTATTTTATTTCTACAATCATATAAATAGTGACAGGGGGAAAAAAACAGCCAATGTACTTTCCAACATCACAAAAAGCCATTTCCTCTAATTTCATAATTTGGAAAATATGTCTGGTTTATTTTATATAACTATTCTTCCCTCTGTTTTATGTGTAGCTGCAATCTAAGCAGAAACATGAACCATTCAAGACCAAAAAGGGAAATAATTTCAATATGAAATTTTATCAATTTTATCTGGACATAAGAATCAATAACTAGACCGAGTTGGGTTTCCTCTTCATGTCCAATGCAAAATGCTGAAGCCAAATCCGTTAAGAACCACTGCTTTATAGAGGAAAAATTACTATTTTTGTCAATAAAACCCTGTCAAGGCAAAACTATTTTCCTGCTCTGACAAATCCCATTAAATGTGGGATTAAATGCTCTTTAAGACATGGGTGTGTTTTGATGCTGAAACCCAATCCACCCTGGACAAGTGAGCCCAAGGGAGCGAAGCCCTGTCAGTTTGTCTCTGCTGAACATCAGTGCTGTTCCATCTTCCAAAGAGAAAACCATTCCAACAAAAACACACGGCTAGTCACGTCCTGAGCTACCATGTTCTGACACAAATCTTTAGATAAAGAACTGAAGATGAAACTGTCTAGACAGGTCTGCTGCCATTTATTCCCCCTTCTACCGATTTATGCAGAGATTAGGAAGAAATATTACGTCATATGTTAAGCATTTGAGATCATCACACCCATTTGATGAAAATACAGATTTTCTCTGCTGGGTCACGTTGTGGAATTGCTAACAAAATAATGGAAAGAAGCTTTACAGCATCATGACAATTCACTTCAATCAAGCTTTCACTATGGACATTTGGGTTCTTGGGAAGAAGTTTCTGCTTGATTGCAGAGCAAAGATGCAAGTGAGATCTAAAATCTAACAAAGAATGCAAGTTAGGTCATGCATTCATGACCTCGAGACTAGATTACTGTAATGCTTTATTAGCTGGTTGTCCTGCATCCTCAATAAACAAGCTACAGTTAGTCCAAAATGCAGCTGCTAGAGTTCTTACTAGGTCAAGAAAATATGATCATATAACACCAATTCTACCATCTCTACACTGGTTACCTATTAAGTTCCATATCAATTACAAAGTATTACTACTGACCTATAAAGCCCTAAATGGTTTAGCTCCTGGGTATTTAACGGAACTTCTATCGCCCTACAATCCATCGCGCTCTTTAAGATCACTAAATTCGAGGCCTCTGGTCATTCCTAGGATATCTAAGTCCACTAAAGGAGGGAGGGCGTTTTCACATTTAGCTCCTAAACTCTGGAATGGCCTTCCTGATATTGTTCGAGGCTCAGACTCGCTGTCCCAGTTTAAAACTAGATTAAAGACGCATCTCTTTAGCCAAGCATTCACATAATACTTACCTTTTATACTACAGTTGAATCAGATCGAATGCATTAATATTATGAACAGCAGCTATGCTAATTATTTCCCATCTGCTTTTCTGTTGTTATCTCGGGAACTGAGTTCGTCAGCTCCAGTTTGTATCCAGCCTCTCATGGAAACTTCAGATGCCCCAACACCCGTGAAGAGACGACTCGACGCCTGTGAAGAGACGACTCAACGCTGGCGATATGTTATGCCCTAAATTAATACATGATTAACTAACTGTATTTTTCTATGTACATTTCTGAAATGCACTTTCTGTAAAGCTGCTTTGAAACAATATGTATTGTGAAAAGCGCTATACAAATAAATTTGAATTGAATTGAATTGAATTAAAAGGATGGCTATATATTCAGGCCACGTTTTGTTTGGGCTTTTACCCTAATAATTCTCTCATCTAAGCTGTGTATTTGACCTCAAAGAAAACTGCAGGGGGAGGGGAAAGCAAGCAGTTTAAAAACAAACAGAATACACGCAAAGCCACATCCATCACAGACTTGGAAGTCATACTGCTGAAGTAGAGTAAGTCTTTGATTTAAGAATATAATACAGTTCAATAGCTTTCCTAGCACTAAAGGCTTCAATAAATGCATCAAAATGTGATTTATAGCATGAAATCTACAGGAAATGCAAGATTTTTGTGTATCAGTTTCAAAGTGAGGTTGGCAGTTAACCAATACTCTGATGAGGGTAAAGGAGAGCACACATCAGGTAACTATGAACAGATGGGAGGTTTTTGTCTTTATACCGGGCAGTGAAGGGCTCAGCTTCTTCACGACTACAGTATGCAAAGTTCTGAAATCTGGATGGGGTGTGAAATTCTGTCCTGAGTCCTGAGTTTCTTCTGGGCCCTGACATGCTGACCTCAGCCGGATATTTGCTTCTTCATTTTGAGTCAAATTCAAGGTCCGCCCTGAGACTCAATTACTGCTGACACCTGCAACAGCACCGCAAGGGACGTTTTCTCATTTAATACTTCCACATTAATCAAATGGAGAGATTTCACATGCTTCGTGAAGAATCATTCAACATTTTCTGGAATAGATCTCATTTTCCTTCCATGAAACCCCTGCATTAGAGCAGCAATTATATATATATATATATATATATATATATATATATATATATATATATATATATATATCATAATACAAAATAAATATAAATAAATGATAAAAAAAAAACTATTGAAAGAGATTTAAATAATAGTGCAACAAATTGTCCATCATTTAAGAACACTTCTATTATCGTACATATCTATTATTCTATATTAAGTTGATTATTATTATTGTATTATTTTAATTATGATATCTTGAAATAAAATGAATCAGAAGTGTCTTGCTCATTCAAACTGCATGTCACCTCGATTATTGCAATAAAAAACAACAAAAGCTTGCACAAATCAACGGTTCAAAAACGATTAATATATAAATGCCACAGTTATTATAGGTAATAAAGTAAAGTAGTTTATTCTGGAAAATATAAAATAAATAGAAATTTCCATGTAAATCTCAAAATTTTGGTCAGTCTAATCGAGGTATACCTTCTACAGCAATTTTTTCCTTAAACTGAGAATTCTGTCATAATTTTCCCACCCTCATTTGGCAGAAATCTGTTCATTATTCACCATCACCAAATACAGAGTGGAAATGTAGATGTCATACAGAGTCTAACCATTAAAAATAGTACATATTACCCCCAGTAGAGGGCAACATCTGCCCATTTCTGGAATAGTATTTATATTGTTGATACTTGTCATAACAGCATGTTTTGGACAAAATTAAGGTAAGTAAATACTGACAAAATATAATTTTTTGTGTAAACTAAAGCAGAAAACAACCATTTAGTTGTGAAGATACAATAAATAAAGGCAAAACACATGACAGAAAAGAGCTTCAGGTCGCATGTGGTATCATGTTCCCTAAGTGAGTAGAGAGGATGTCCCATTGAGGACAGTAAGATGAGAAACTATAGGTCCCTGCAGTGGATGCATGCCAACACAGGTGTGCTGAGAACAATAAATGAAAATCTCTCTCGTGAGACTATGGTATTGTCCGGAGTCTGTTCAGAGGGAAACTGGACACTATATGAAGACCTTTGGTTAAGCATGTAAATCTGCAGTTGATTCAAGGGTGAATTCACTTGTGTGCAAGGTAATTTACTGACAAAAATTGTTTGTGTAAGTAAGTTTGTGATTCTGGGGGATGGCCTGGACAGAGCTTTAGCCTTTAGTCGAGTTTCATGCCACTAATTGAGCCTAACACTGGATTTCCTGTTAGTTAGCTTATTCAATTTTAAATCAATTTACATTTATTTGTGTAGCAGTTTTCACAATACACATCATTTCAAAGCAGCTTTACAGAAAATGCATGATTCACTGAACTAGACCTAGAAAACACTTCTAAAATTACCTGGCATTATTTCAAGAAATACAGTGTCTCCTTTTCCTAATTTATCATCTAGGTTGGAAAAATGGCATGTTTATTTTTACAACAAATTTGGATGGATGGATGGATGGATGGATGGATGGATGGATGGATGGATGGATGGATGGATGGATGGATGGATGGATGGATGGATGGATGGATGGATGGATGGATGGATGGATGGATGGATGGATGGATGATACAAAATTACACCACAACATAACCTACAGAACAAACCTGAACATGTATGATTTAAAAAAACTATAGATTGCATAGATTCTGTCAGGAGAATAATGATCCTCATAAACTCTTGATTGCTTCTACTTTAGCCTAGTTATTTAATATTAAGGTTTATATTTTGGAATCCCCACAAGAGAAGCCTCTAATGAATCAGGCTAAACTTTCTTACTGTCCTACTGCTGATAAATATGTTTGTATGATTTTATCATCTGGGATAAAAAAAAATCCTGCCAAAAACAAAATTCTGGACAAGCTTCCTTTTCTATCTTCAAGAAACCCAGTGCCAACACAGAATGCTGATCTCCTAATAAGCCATTATCTGAGCAATATGAGCCTTTAATACCTTGCTGCAATTCCCTCACAGGTAAGTGACTTCCCAAGTAATACCCCATCATTACAGACCAGAGACATAAGCAAAGTAAGGAATGAGAGGGAAAGAGAAAAGAGAAGGACTAATTTCACTTCAGAGAGTGATACCATTGTGTTCCCTCTCAAATTAAGTGTAATTAATGAGAGTTAAGATTTTACACAACGCTATAGCTACTATTCTAGCACATGAATGCTTTTCCCCTGCACATGACTCCAATCAGATTTCAGTTCATGGCAGGGAAACATAACTCATACACATATATTTCAGCAGGTTTTAGAGGAAGTTGGATGTCTTCCAAATACAAATGCATGAGACTGAACATGCACGACTTGACATCTTGATAGCAGGCGTCATATAGTCCAGGAGTAAAGATTATTGTCTACTATATGAAGTGAACATTTACTGAACCAAGGCTTGGTAACACTCACATATACAAATTCTATCTTTGTAAATACTAATACAAATACTTAGTAAATCAAACAGCATGTGAAGTAACTCGGGATGGGAATCATAAAGAAAGTAACAATTTGGGTTCCGGTTCTGATTCCTGTTAAAGTCCACATGTGGTGAAAATCAAGCTTTTAATGTTGTTTAGATGTCAACACCATAGAGTATTTTCTCCTTAAAACTGCAGTGGACCAAAGACGCAGTTTGAAATCGCTGGAGTTATATTATATTATAAATAAATATTTGGGGGGAATAAATGCAAAAATGATCATTTTAATAATGTAATTCATTAGTGTTGTTGCAGCACCGTTGAAGGTAGTGGCATGCTATTCTCTTCACATCAGTGGAGGAATGCACTACAAAAACCGTTAACGGATTGATTCGTTCCACTATTTTTTAATGAAATAACAAAGTACATTCACATGTATTTATTTCCAGAGCAATAATTATGAATCACTCAAGCATAAATTTCTGTTTTACAAGCACCTTAAGGCATCTATCACAGAAAGAGTGCACGAAAAAAAAAAAAAGAAAAAAAAAATAGCCACACTGCTGTCCAGTATTATTCAAAGCTGTCACTCTGCCTTGCATGGTTTTAGTGTAAAGCTTCCAGATATATGAGTCCCTATAGACTTCATGCTAAAATGCATCACCTGCTACTGCTGCTAGTATTCAGAGGGTCTGTGAATTAAATTACAGCCATCAAAGTGTATGGTAAGAGTGTTTAAGTTCATGAACAGGACACAACATTTTATGTTTTAAAATCTCTAGTATTTGATAAATAAAAGTATGCTCTGCTGACTCATCTGTCTCTACTAATGCCTTCAGAATACTTTTATGTCATTGGTAAGTATTTGTGGAATAGTCAGCAGTCATGGAAAATGTCAAGGATATTGTCTAACATTTATCTAGAAATGTGAGACCATGACCAGCACTTGTATTGTATCAGGGGCTCAACGAAACAGCAAATTGCTGAAGTATTTTATCAAACTCATTTCAGCATAAAAAACACTGCTACTGCACCTAATGACAATAAACACAAAGATGTCAAAAGATAAAAAGTTGGATATGTGGCATCAACTTTATTTATATATATAAAGAATACTCATGTAAAGTGTACCGTGTACTGTACGATATAGCAAACCTCGACTGCATGATTGTTTATATCGTCGCAAATTCGCAATATGTCAACTAGATTATTTATTGCCCAGCTCTTTATAAAAAGTTGGATATAAAACTATGCCTAACTTTATACGCATTTATGTAGGGTGAAACTGTATACTATATAGCAAATCTCAACTGATTAATTGCTTATATCGTCACAACATTTTAACTATATTATTGCCCATCTCTAATCTGCTAAATGCAACTAATAAGGCATTAAGGAATTAAGATATTATAAACAGCAGCATCATGATTTTCTGTAAAGCTGCTTTGAAACACGGTATATTGTGAAAAGCGCTATACAAATAAACTTGACTTGACTCAAATGTGATTCAGTGACTCTAAAGTCTTCTGTTCCTCAGAAGAAAGTGGCATACGTGACTTTTAATTTTTTGGTAAACTATCCCTTTAAAACAAGATCACCCAAGATATAAAATGAAATTCTGTTGAATCAAATCTTTATCTGAATAAAAAGCTGTTTTTTTGGACAGTCACCAAAAGTTCTGCCCACAGACAATCATCAATGCTCTAGTCTCCTTTGTGTCCACATGCCCTTTGACCTCAGCGGCACAGATCCTTCATGTTGTAAACATAGCCCTGTTTGCTGAAGGAAACACTAGCCTGTTGCATAATCCAGGATTACTTAAAGACTCAGCAATAAAACTAGCACTAACTACTGTATAATGTCCAAGATTCCTGAACTCAAAACAACCTCAGACAGTCTAATGTTAAAACCATCAATTATGCTTTAGCAACTGAAAATATTGCAAGAGAAACTGTCATGTTCATTATGTCCATTGAAAATTAGATTCACAGCTTCACCATGTAATGAAATCCACTGAGGGAACCACATCAAGACTACACCAGACACCTCGGCCAAGGCTATTTGACACGGATTGCTCTAGATGTGATTCATGATGCAAAGTGCATCAAGGGACCACAGAGATTCCCAGTGTACCATCCTCAAAACCAGTTCAAACACAATAAACACCTTTATTCTTGAATTTGCATTGTTATACAGAGACACCTCGCAGCTTGAGCTACAACACAGCTTCACTGTATATGATCAAATATATTTAAGATAAAATTTCCACATATAAAATTTCATCTTAACACAATAATAAGGCCACCCAGAATATGTGATTTTCACGCATGTGTTTGTGTCAGTAGTTCCTCCGTTTTTCGTAAACTTAGAATCAGTTTTAGTATGAAAGGCATTAGGGAATCATGATTTGTTTGTAAAATGCGCAATGCACATACATGCTTAGTAAATTGAGACCCAGTGTTCTAGCCTTTGAGTAACTAGCTCAATTATGATGAAATCAGCTACTGCTATGGGGCTTAAAGTGATTTTTGAAACTCAAACTGTCAAGTAAAACGGTTAATCTGAAGTATATCCGAAAAAAATCCGTGACAAATCTCATTACATGAGCGAACAGGTTTTCCCTCTATTGCGATGAATAATTGCACACCAAACTGTTCTTCTCCTAGAATGATAAATTATCAGATCAGGACAAATGGATAATGCCATTACCGTAAAAGAAAGGGCTTTTGTTGTGCCATCAATTGAAGACAACAATTCCCAAAATGTTCTTCAAGACAAATGGACAGCACAGGACACAAAGCAGTGTAAATCTGCTGTCCATTTGTATTGAAGAACATCTTGGGAATTGTTGTCTTCAACTGATGGCACAACAAAAGCCCTTTCTTTTACTGTTGGCAAACATGAGAGCTGGGACTTGGGGATTTTATTTTGCCCTGTTGTTGATGATTCTAGCTGTTGTTCAGCCAAAACGCTCCCTCCAGCTTGATACATGTGGTGTGATCAAACTCTGAGGATTGTGAGAGAATACCAAAGCATGTCCTCCAAACATTTGTTCTATCTGGGTTCAGAGAGCTATGAGGTCACATCTCTGGCAGGATTAATACGAGGTATGCTCAATGATGTGAGTGTCATAAAGGGCCACCGAGCAAACACTCCATTTGACTACAGGAATGAGAGCCATTCCATCAGACCCGCGAGACAAAAAAGGTCAGTAACATCACGTCCATAACTACAGGTCCTGCAGCCCCATGGGCACCATCACACGCAATCTTCACAAGGCAGCAGATCTGTAGAGGGAGACAGACCACCTGCTGAGGTTTGTGTGTCCAACACAATCATTTGACTAAAAAAACTGAGGTCAGGGGAGGCCAGAAGGGAATAATTAAAAATTCCAAAATAAATCAAAATTTACAAAAATGTAAGAATTATTTATAGTAATTATCACGCATCAGCGAACATGAAAATAAAAACGGCCAAATAAATATCTTACAATAACTTAGAAAATATGATTCATAAAAGCAATAAACATACTGTGAATTGTCACCATCCAAGGCTACTAAACTGAGCAGTCAGAACATCTGAATCACCTCCCATCACACTCTCACTGACCCTTAATAACTTTAGAACTATGAGGGATTTCTTTGGAAAAAGATTTCCTCTCATATTTCCAGGAAAATAATCTAAAGTTACCTTTGCAAATAACACACAGCATCCCTTTGGAAAGAATGGAATTCTGACAAGAAGGAAACTGTGGGACAGTGTTTAAACTATATAAATGGAATTACATTTCTGGGATATTGACCATACATCCAATCCAACATTTTTGCGATTCTGTTGTTTCTTTGGGGAGCTTTCCAAAAACTACATCAAATCGGTCCAACTTTGCAATGACATGTCTACTAACTCTCATCAGAGTATTAGTAGAGTGTTAGGTTAGTAAGTGTTAGGGTTAGGGTTAGTAGAATAAGTTGACATGTAGTTGCAAAATTACTTACACTCTCAGAAAAAAAGGTACAAAAGCTGTCACTGGGACAGTACCCTTCAAAATGGTTCTAATATGTACCATTTAGGTACTAATATGTACACTTTTGGTACCAATATGTACCTTTGAGGGACTAAAATGCACTCTTTAGGTACAAAGTAGTCCTTTTGAAAAGGTACCGCCACAGTGACAGCTTTTGTACCTTTTTTTCTGAGAGTGTACAGTCAGTAGAATGTCTGTTGGAGGAGCATCAAATAATATGTAAGCAGAAATTAAGAAGACAGTCTACTAATACTCTAATGAGAGTTAGTTGACATGTAGTTGCAAAGTTACTTACAGTCAGTAGAATGTCTAAAGTGGACCATCAAAATAAAGTGTTACCAATCTTTTCCGCATTGTTTTTTAACATTTTCTACAAACTGGAAAAACTACAGTTTTGGTGAAACCTAATTTAATTTGAATTAAATTAAGTAGATTAAGCTTTTCTACAGATATAACTTGGATTGTTTTTGCTTGAATGCCTGTAAGACACTTCCATAATTTGTCACACGGTCTTATAAAACTCGTCCGGCAGGATGTGTCTGCACATAGTTGGCTTTCATCCTGTGGGCTCTGCCAGCTATACTTTACTTTACAACACATACTTTACCAGTGCCCACTTTTGATAGTGCTATTAGAAGAACATCAAAAGATGTCATTTGGTCAAAAAATACTAGGACACTAACTAATTAAATGTTTTAAAACCTGCCAATATGCTAGACACTGCAGTACTGGAAATCGACTTTGTTATTATCATGCTAGCATGCTAAGCTACAATCTGCTCATGATGAATCTGTTAAAGACAAGCTGTTCTTTTCACAAAAAGTAGTAAACTATACAAACTAACTGCCAAACAAAAAGTAACTACGTTGAGGCTACATGAGGGGAGAATATTATTTAAAATGCTTAACTAACAAATGGGAGACCAGCTAAACTAGCTCAAACTCACTAATATGAGCAAACTTCTTTTTTTTCCCCCATGGTGTATTAAACTTGTATGTAAAATTGCACTTAAAATACTAGAATAAACCATAATGTATAAATACAAATGAATTTTTGTGACTTTTCAAAAGCAACTGACACTGAATTACATTTTTACACCTCTAAACATCCAACACTGCTGTGGTTGACATGAAATACAATAACACATCAGGCTTTTTGTTTCCTTATTTTCTAACACTTTCTGCAGCAGCCAGAAGGTCTTTGGTAACCTGCATGTTTTTCCCACCCACACAGACAATGCAGCTGTGCAGATGGACCCCCGAACCCTCTTGAGATCTGCTCTAAATCACAGTCACTTCACAGAGAAGCCTGACTCTCTTCCAGAACTTTATTCTCACACTCACTTCTACAGCAATGCCATAAGGGAACACTGATCATACAGTGTAAGGAGAGGGATTTAACTGCCCTATCAGCCCTGCTGTGACCTAAGAGTGCTTGTGTTCTACTGATGCACCTGGAGGATATTCTGTAGGAAAGCAGTGGAAGTGCTGGGCAACAAAATGAGCAAAGCAGAATGAACTGACTGAGAAGACCAGAGGATTCAATAATGAAAGTGAGAAGCCCTTTGGGAGGACAACATATATTCTGATACAGGGGTTTGAGGTGCTTCATAGCATGTTGAATTTCAAAGAAAAGTGTGGTGAAACAGCTGGTACTGGATGAAATACAAGGTTCTGCTGCACTGTAAAGTATTAAAAAGGTGTTTTTTACAATGAATGTGACATGTACATTTGTGACTAAAATAAGCTCTGTCAGCTGCAGTAAAATAACTTCAGTCCTGTAAGCTGCTGTAAATTGCCAAGGACTCATGTCCTAAACTGTCAGAACTCATACATATCTGACTACTGTGTGAGTAAAATGTTTTCAGCAACAAACAATATTTCTGTCCACAACAAACAACCAATAACCAACATAAATTACAATTCTGTACAATTTTGTCTAAATAAATTACAAATAAAAAAAAAGTGCATTTAGGTATCACATTATAATATACAGTATAAAAATGGATATTCATTTTGAGATTTGCTAAAGATTACATTTAACAGTGTTATTAAATTATAACTTCTAAAAAAGATTTACTTTAAGATAGCATTTGATAAAGCAAGAGGGGGGAAGTGCACCAAAAATATATAATCTGGGAGTTGAGAGATCATATACAAATATTACATTAGGTATGTTCATATTTCTAGTCTATTATCACATTTTAAATAATAATAATAATAATAATACATTTTATTTATAATGCGCTTTTCTAAAACCCAAAGCGCTAAGACTCCACAATAGAACTCCAGTATTGTTAAAAGCAGTGTAAAAACACAAACTAATAATTCAATACTGTTTAAGAATGAATAAATGAAATAAAAAAAAGACGGACAGAGAAGCGGCCGCCAACATGCACCAGCTCTCCACCGGAAGTGTTTGTAAATGTAAATCGAATCAAATGTAGCATCATAAACATCTGCTTTGTACATTAAATACTTAATGGATTCATTTGACACATCTGGTCACACAAGAGACATACTCAGCAGTAACAAATAAAGGAAGGAAAACAGCCTTTCATGTAAGTGTTATAATGAGTGATGGAACACAGTCTGTTTAAATGCATTACACAAGCCAACTGACATTCATTGAGTGCTTTATGAATGAGATAGAGCCTTAGTTCAAAGCTCAGATAACTTGTGCACACCATACTGACAGCTGGATCCATTGAATCCTGGGAGACAGTCACACAGTTGATGCACGTGGCCTGTACACACACCCCCATTAAAGCACACACCGTAAGCGGAGATTAAAAAAAGGAGATTTAGAAGCAGACAGTCCAACTGATCATTCTATGGGGAAATTTAACAGGAAAAATACATCTTCACAGAAAATATTAAAAGTTGGTTTAACAAGAAGATCAAATTATTCATTCAAATGTCCTGCAAGAGCAACTTCTCCCAATGATCCAGGAACATGTCACAAGGCAAGAGTGATAATGAAGTGGCTCGGAGATCATTACATTACAATTTTGGATACGTGGCCAGGCAACTCCCTGGATCTTAATCCCAGAGAACCTGTGGTCAATCCTCAAAAGGCGAGTAGACAAGCAGAAGTCCACAAATTGTGATGAACTCCGAGCACATAATAAGACAAGAATGGATCGCCATCACTCAGGATTTGGCCCAGAAGCTGATATCCAGCATGCCAGAGCAAATTACAGAGGTTATGAAGAAAGTTCAACACTGTAAATATTGACTGTTTGCATATATTGAATGTTTTGAACAATATAAGCCTTTAAAACTTCTAAAATGCTTATCAATTGTTTACCATATAAATGTGTGAAAAAATAATCTACAAATACTGAAGCGGCAAACTGTGTAGAACACAAAATGTATGTCACTGCCAATACTTTTGGCCAAGGCTGTACAGCTGTCTCTTGCCACTGCCTCTGATGATCACAAAGGTGCATTGTATCCTAGCTCACAGCAAGAAGAGGTCACAAAGCCTTCCAGATTCTTACAAGGCCACTGATGAGAAGTTAAGCTCTGCCTTTCAATGGCCTTAAAGCAGTAAAACAAACAAAACAAAATGAAGCAGAAGTGACAGTGAGATTTATCTATCTAATAGTATCTTTTCAACTATTCTCATGGATTTCAACACCTCACTGACTGAATCCAATGCACAATGATTTACTATTTGATTGTTAGAGAATATAGTTTTATTGTGCCCAAACAACCCTGAACCATCCTGAATCAAAATAAAGAGTCTATTGAAATAAGCATCTGATGAAAAGATGATTTATGTGATTGACAATGGCAACAAAGCCAGAATCCTTCTCAAGAGAAGAACAGGAATCTAAATTAATCATGTAAGCCATTCACCACACAATCCTTCAGTGAATGATGTTTATACATCATTAACCTCAGCCCTGCAGGTCTACACTTTATCACTTTAATTGCATGTCATTTAGATATCTATTTAATCAGAAATATGACAGAACTGACTGTACAAACACTTACGATAGATGCAGCCTTCCTCTGCATTGAGCTGGGACCATCCAGGACAGCATTTGTACGTAGTCTTAAAGTCTTGTCTGTAGACTTGTCTGTAGCCCATGTAGTAGGCAGTCCTACAAAGTGATTAGAAGATATGATTACTGTAAACCTACGTTAGTAAAAACTTGAGACAAATAGCAGAGTCTCACTGCTGACAATGAAAATCGGCCAATTAGAATGAAGAGAGAGTGGTGTAATAATAGACTTCTGAAAAGATAGATTGCTCAGTCTAAACCCCAATTAGTTCAGTATTTGTTCAGTGCAATGGCAGCATTTAGCAAGCCCAGTGCCTGTTTCATGAGGGCTATTCAATCACCTTCCATAATTGCCAAGGGAGTTGATGGCTCTGAGAGTCTTGAGCTTCCTTTTGATTCCTGAAGCATCTGAGACCCTTAATAACCATCGTCTCTCAACAAAAGGATCAGTTTCTAACTGCTGTCTTTCTCTAGCCCTCTGCCCATTCTCAAAAGCGGCTAGAAGTTGGCTGGCACTGAAAGGTGTGCCAATGAGAAATGGCTGTCGGGCTAAAAAAAGGACTATTGATAGTGATTCGGGAGAGAGGGACTCTTTGCTGCACGTAAAACCTAGAACCTAGAACTTTTAAAATATCATAATCGTTGTAGCTGTATTCAGCCTGACAACAGTTTAACCGGCTCTTCAATCTGACAGACAAATAAACAAGTACCTCCTCTCATAGTCCATACACCAAGCACGACCTGTGCATCCTTGTCTCCAAACCTTCACCATACATGTAAAAGCCTGTACACATGGCTGTTTCTCAGCTGTGATGACTCTCTCCTGCTCTGAGCAGACATTTGGCCTGAACAAAAGAGAACAAAACAATCACTTTCCATTTCAAGTGCATATAATGCAGCTCATTACTAAACTGTCTTTAAGAAACAATAACTGGAAATTGATGTGTAATCAGTTACTAATACTATTATACAATATAATATAGTATTAGAAACGTTAAGGCTATTTCAAAATGGGAAAACTTTATACTATATATTTAATAATAATTCACAGTTCTGTAAGAATCAAAAGATGATTACAATTGAAATGTCATTATTTTTTAATTAATTAATATTTTTAGAAGAAAAAAAACGTACAATCATCATGCAGCCAATAAAATCACAAAATTAAAATAAAAACATGAATATCTCCATGATACTTACATGAAAGGCTGCAGAGCTCGAAGACACCGCGATGAAAGGATCTCTGCAAACAGGAATAATAATAATATCACCGCGTGTACATCCATGTCAGTGTCTGACAGCACTTTACTTTTCCATACTGCTTCAACTGAGAGTGTTCAGGTTTCATCTGTAAGCCAGCAAATAGCTCAGTAGGAACCGCATGTCTGGTACAGTTCAGCTTAGTGTTTACTATACTAGCATTAACAGTAACGTGTTGCATGAGCAGGCGATGTTTTTAGTTTAGTTTTACATAATTATGAGCAAAGTTTCCAAGTTTTTGTCCATCTCTCTAAAAAAAATGTTTTAATTATCCTAATTGTAGGCTAGTCGTGTTTTATTTATTATTTATTTTTTTGTTCACTTGCATTGTAAACGTGTTCACTGAACTTTGAAATGAGTTTAGCAATAAAACAGTTCGGGATGCAGCAAACATTGAGCATCTGCGTAGGTAACGTATAACGTTAGGTACAAAGTAAACTGTAAATTTGAAATTGTCTTTATATTGTGCTGCCACCTAATGGCCTAAACAGCACGTTAGGAACACTGCACTAGTTAAAACTACAAATAAACACCTCACATTTCAGGTTCCAACGTTTATTACGAATTTATTTAAATTTCATATTTATGGACTAAAATAATTTAATATTATAATTTGTATAAAAATAAATGTTAAAGAACGTTAGGACCATAGACTGGTTAGGACACACCTTCTGTTCTGCAGGTCTTTTTGCTTAAAAATCTTTTTTGGCATTTCATAATATCGCACATATTTTTATAACAACTTCTTTATGATTCTGCTAGTAGTTTTAGTTAATAAACTGCCTCTATTTTTTACATTGTGCACATGACCCAATAAATCCAGTCATAGGGAGCACGCGAATGCCTGATGTTAATTTGTTGAGCAGCGGTTCTCGCCGATAAATATAATTACATTCAAAAAATACTTTTTGTATTTCTATAATTAAACTAAAATATAATATCAAATAGAATGGAAAGAATACACAAATCCCTTTTTATTAAGGTTGGCTGTTTGGGTCCTTAACCGCAGAGCATTGTGGGAGTTGTTCCTCTGCAGCAATGGCTTGGCTTGTAGTCAGATTAGCAATATCGCTGTCTTTATTATATACTGCATCGGCGGTATTTGAAGACCAAGTTGGAAAATTTGATTGGTATGTAAACGGGATTTGTAGCTGTGTGTTGGTTTCACGTGTAATCCATTGTGGGATTTCTGCGACTGTAAAAACAGCCGGTACTTTAAGCAGGCTGCTGACTGTTGGCAGCTACACCGGGCTGATTGTTAACATCACTCTCAACTCACTGCGATTTCTTTCAGGAGGGAACAGTTCGTCGGCAAAGTGCGTTTTGCCTTGTTTGACACTCATTCGCAAGCGTCTAAAAAGCTCCTGGTGGCAACTGACAAGAACGTGTTTGCTTCACTCAATTCAAGGACTGGAGACCTGTGTAAGTCTTTGCGCTCATTTTGCACATTAGATATTATATAGGCTTTGTGTATAGAAGTCACGGTGAAAATGCTTATTTTTTCTTTTTTTTTCTAGAATGAGCGTCCATAATAATGTTGCTCCAAAAACACGTTTTACGTGATAAAAACCCATAATTTAAAATCAGTGTCTTTAAAAAAAAAAAAATGGTTTAATGATAAAATACATTTAACATGTCTGTCTGACAAAGTGATGCATCATTTACATATGTATTTACATATGTGTTCTTTTGCAGTTGACAAATGTGCATTTCTTTAAAAAAACATAAAACCCATATAATAATAAGATATGGAAATCATTACAAACTTGTGAAATTTTTTTTAACATTTGATTATAATATAATAACTACTTGTTTGAGATCAAAGATGCTGTTTTACTGCTGTTTCTTTGTCTAATGTTGTGAACCTCTTCCTCGAACCTCTTGCATGTTCTGCTACTCATTTACTCAACATTTAAGGGTTGTGGGTTTGCTATTGTGTATGTTATGGTTATAAACCAACAGAAATAATCACATTAGTACCTTGTTTCTTACTGGTTTTTATGAATGGGTGTAGTATCTATCCTTATTCTTTATTACTTCATGATTGGACTAACTAATTTACTGAATACCAAATGTATTTATCTTGGGTTTCTGAATCATAATCAAAATAATCTAGGTGGAGAGGTTTGCATTATGGATGTCAAAATATGCCTACCTAAATAAACTTGTTAATTAAAATGTAAGGAAATTTATTTTGTTTTTTATGATCAATTCATTTAATAGTGTTTGTGAAATGGTTTTAATTCTTGCAGTCTGGCGTCATGTGGATAAAACTGGACCAGAGGGCCATATTGATGCGCTGCTTATGTATGGACAAGGTAAGCATGTGGCGAAAAGTATGTGTGTGTACTGTGAAATTGGGCTTGGCTTTTGGCTCTTATATGGTTCTTGTCTCTTAGATGCTGTTGTTGTTGTTGGGAATGGCCGTCTGCTTCGCTCCTGGGAGACCACAGTCGGTGGCTTGAAGTGGGAGGCAGTGCTTGATACTGGGAGGTTGTATTTTGTGTATGTTTTATTGTGACCGTATCAGGTTTAACTGACGCATCAAACTGAGTTTCCTCTTTTGACCCCAGCTTTCAGGCCGCTGCCTTAATTGGAGTTCAAGACTTTGTGAAGTATGTTGCTGTGCTGAAAAAATCTGCTATCTCTCTCCATGACCTTTCAAGTGGCAGTCAGATATGGGTGGAAAACCTACCTGACAGGTGATGAGAAATCCTGGAACAGCTTTTCTTCATATTGCAATTATTACTGATTATTCTGATTGCTGTGAAAATACTCTGCTAGAGATTAGTTCTAGCTTTCAACGACTTTTCATCTTTTTGCGTCCTACAGTGACACTGTTCAGTATCAAACTATTTATTCTGGTGGGAATGGACTGGTGTTTGTTTTGGGATTTGTGCCAAGCTCCCATATTGTTATTGTTGAATACAAAATTGAAGATGGAGAAATCATGAAGAAGGTATGTTTACAGTTTACAGCACCGTTCAAACGATTGGGGTCAGTAAGATTTGTTTTTAAAGAAATGAATACTTTTATTCAGCAAGGATACATTCAATTAACAGTGAAGATATTTATAATGTTACAAACAATTACATTTCAAATAAATACTGTACTTTCTATTCATCAAAAAAGCCAGAATTTTTTTTATAATAGTTTCCACAAAAATATTAACTGTTTTCAACATGATTATAATGATTTAAATGTTTTCAACATGAGGATCATGATGATGATAATAATAAGAAGAAAAATAATAAGACATGTTTCTTGAGCAGCAAATCAGCCTATAAGCATGATTTCTGAAGGATCATGTGACACTGAAGACTGGTGTAATGATGCTGAAAATTCAGCTTTGCCATCACAGGAATAAATTACATTTTAACATGTAGTCAAATAGAAAACTTATTTTAATTTGTAGTAATATTTCACAATATTACTGGTTTTACTGGATATTGATCAAATAAAATGCAGGCTTGGTGAACACGAGATGTTCAAAAACAAAAAAAATCTTACCGATCCGAATCTTACCGTATAATGTGACAATAATACATAAATATATGAAAATAAATAGAGTTTTCTTATTGAGAGAGTCAATTACATAGATAATGATACAATCAATCACATTTGTTTTTCTTAGAAATCAGTTGAAGCCGCATGGATGTCAAGCTTGGAGAACAGCTGCGCCGTCATCAGCTCAGGGAACCTACTGTGTGTGGATCAGATCACACAGTCCTTGTACACTCTACCACTGCAGTCTGCAGAACACACAGAAATGAGACAGATACACCTCCAGGTTCAGATGTCACTACATTTGTGTTTAATGCACAGTGCTTCCTCAATCTTCTGTAATTATCTGTAATATCATGGATGTCTCTTTCTCTCTTTCCCGCCCCCCCCAAAGACGCTAGATTTGGAGGTGGCATCTGGATTCCAGCCTGTTCTGACGTCCACTCAACCCAATCCGGCACAACCTCCTCTCGCTGAGTTTTTCCTTCAGCTCAGTCCAGATCATCACATCCTTCTGCAGCTCAAAGATGACCTCATCGCTCCGCTCCGAGACTTCAATCCAGTAAGAACTGATATGTCTCACACATCTAAGGCCACGTTCACACCAGGGCTCTGAACCGGTTCAAGGAACGAAAACAAAAACTGGAAATGAACGAAATTTTAACAGGAACATAAACAAAAATGAAATCGAAATCAAGTTTAATCTTTCCGAGCAGAAACGCTTATTTGAAATGACCATTAACCGGTTAATAATGTTATTTTATCATTCTGTTTATTATTTTTATTTGGCTGTCAAACAAACATGAATTCAAATAGTACGGCTTATGCAAATGTAACATTGATGCTTCCATCATGTGTAAAATGCCTTCGCTTGGCAATGGCATGGCTTTTGCATCTCAGGTTTTTCCAAGGATAAGTCACCAACCGTTAAAGTATTAAATTTAAGTGAAAATTAGGTAATATCCAGTGTGGTGTGTTTTGAAACTAGTGAAAATTGCGGTAGAACCGCTACTAGTCAGAAAATGGAAGAAAAACTAAATGTTTTTAAGAATTAAACAAGTTAGTATTGTGGCCTTATATACGATCAGACACTTGCATGCGTGATGCATCATTATGTTATTAACATTTTACCAAAATCAAGCTCAATGTAGTTACAAGGTTTTTCACCAGCAAGTGTCAGATCTTTGTGTTTTGTCCGTTATTAGAACGTCATCATCTGAGACGGTATTTTTTTTCTAGTCAAACAGTTTTTTTAATGTAGGCTAATGAAATTTTTAATCCCTGGTTTGCACAGCAACGGAATACAGTTGTCAGTCCTGTATTTGAGTCCTTAATACAGTTACATTCACACACAGTTACGTTATTTACAGAATTGAAAACTGCATTCTACAACCGAAATCTCACCCATACATTTTCAGGACTCACAACCGCATTCTCTAAAAACCCACACTGTGTGAACTAAACCGGACTGGACAACTAGTTGTCTGTCATGTCATACAGTGCGAGAGCACAAACACATTGCACAAACGTGTGTCTACTGTGTGTTGCGTGTTTTTATGTGTGGCAGTGACTCTAGTGAGAGAATACGGGCTTGACTCCCAAGTGCACGTTCATACAGTCAGTATTCAAGATGCTACTGTGAGTTGCAGTGTGAATGGGATATTTCGAGACTCACACCCATAAGTAAATGCGGTTGTCAATCCCAAAAACGGACAGTGTGAATGTAGCCTAAGAGTGGGACCAGAACCATTAAATTCCTTATAGAAATTAGTATTTTTGTTCATTCAAAGACTTAAAGCCCAATGTTCTTCATATTTCAGTCATATTTGGCTGCTTTTGCTACATCTGGAGAGAAGACAGTTGCTGCCGTGATGACCCCAAAGAATGATACTGTGAGTCACATTTCAAAAACTCAACAAAAAAAAAATTCTTTCTATGTATATGGTTGTATTGTAATGGTTTGTTATTCTTACTCAAGGCTTGCAGCATTAACCTGTTCAGTGCTGACACTGGGCGAAGGCACCTTGACACTACCATTATCTACCACATGGACCCTAATGGAGGAAAGCCAAACAGAGTGAGGACTGATGCTGAAGCATATGAGCTTGAACGATTATAGGCCAATCATTTGTGTTGTAGATAAATATGGTTTGTCTGTCCTTTAGTTATACGTCCACGCCTTTCTGAAGAAAGATGACTCTGTGGGCTACAGAGTCATGGTGCAGACGGAAGACCTTACACTCACCTTTCTACAGCAACCTGGTATGAACTACATTATGGAGGATGAGGAGTGCCACACTTATTTACCAATTTATTAATTACAATGAATTACAAATAAATAACTGTATTTAAAAACTATTTAATTCATATATGCATCTGACAAATGTATATAGAATCTTTTTGCATTTAAAATATTTAAATAATCTATATTTTTTAATGATTATTTATTACATTTTAACTAAGTTTATTCAAATTAAATGAACTGCTTTAAATAAGTCAGTACAGTGATTTGTCACTTATGTACATTTTTATTGTTGAATTAATGTTGATAAATTATTTCTTCATTTTGGTTTTAAGTGGCTCTCCTGGACCGCCATACTATACCTGTAAACGATGTAAAATTCAGAGAAATAATATGATGTTATTGATAATAGGTTATTATTATTATTATTATTATTAATAATCATGCTCCTTATGAGGTAAAAAATAATAATAATGAAGACTCTGCTTTTAAGTTGTCAGCCACTGCCAGCATTTTTGATCATTTTCACTAAAATGTCATGGCCCTCAGAATATTTTATTGTATAAATAGCTGAACATGCAGTATATCAAAATAGAGAACAAAGCCCCTGCTTTTAAACAAAACAAAAGGTTTTATTCTAGCTTCATGCATTCTTTTTTTTTTTCTTAACACTTGAATGTGGGTAAGTTTCGTAAAAAAGCTACATTTTGAACAAAAAGCTGAGAATTTTCTCTTTTCTTTCAAAGACTACAGTGTGCATAAGCAATGATTTGATCAATTGTGTCTGCTTCTTTGCCTGTTTTGATCAGGAGATTCAGTACTCTTTCAGAAGATGCATAATAGCGCCCCCACTACCGTATAACACTGAAAACACGGAAAGCTGGAAAGTTCTGTCATATGTGGGAAAGCGTTGTCTCATAAATGACGGAAGATTGTCAATGGCGGGGAAAGAGTTAATAGAAACAATGTGCACAGGGTTGATTTTTGTGTTCTACTGTAGGCAGGGTAGTCTGGATGAGGGAGGAGGCCTTGGCTGATGTGGTCACCATGGAGATGGTTGATCTGCCACTCACTGGAACACAGGCAGAGCTGGAGGGAGAGTTTGGAAAGAAAGCTGGTAAAGTGCAACATAAATGGAAACCATTGTTTATGTCCTTTTTTGCTTATTACATTGTTTTTAGTCTTATTCTTCCATCCTTTAGTTTTGGAGCAATCAGGTTAAGAAGAGTTAGTTCACAATATGAATACACATATCTTAAAGTTAACATGAAGTGTTATTTAAAAGACATTTTATTTTTATTTTATCCATCAGGTATTTATTTATATGAAAAGTTGTCTTTATTTGACAGGTTTTTGATTAGAAAGTCATTTTTCCCTTTTGAAATACATATAGAACGCATATAGAACAAATTTTATTTCATGTTGACTTTAAAGTCTAAAATCTGTTTAGATTTAAACCCTATAAACATTTTCAATATGTGTGTTATGTAAGCCTGTATGTTGTGTTTGTGATGTATATGTGTTGTGACGTTGCTGCTTTTGCTGGCTAAGCACAAAAAAAAACCTTCTGTCTTACTCATCTGTCCTGTTTTTCATGGCGTGCCATTTCTTTCTGTATTTATTTCTTTCTGTGTTTTCTTTTGCACTCGCTGCACTCGGATCCAGCTATTCAAGGTAAAGTAGAGAGCTTCCTCTTAATTTTGCTTCTCTTCCTAATCCCGTTTATTTTATGCAACGTCGTTGTCTCTAACTTTTAGACAATAGGCTCAAGAATCATACTAAAGTAATGTTACAGCTGATTTTTTTTTTTTTTCTTCTTCAATGCAAAAAATTGGAGTCATCTCTGACACTTATCACTGATCTCTTGTTCCCTTCAGATGGGCTGTTACCCATGGTTCTCAAGCGCCTCTCTTCCCAGTTTATCCTGCTGCAGGCCTGGATGGCCCACCTCTGGAAACTCTTCTACGATGCCCGGAAGCCTCGCAGCAGCGTGAAGAATGAAGTCACCATAGACACACTGTCTCGGGATGAGTTTAACCTGCAGAAGATGATGGTGATGGTGACTGCCTCTGGAAAAGTAAGTTCAGAAAGCACAGATGTTGTTTTGTCCTTTTAGCTGTCCTGCCGGTAAACAAACACGTGTCGTTTTTCTACACAGCTCTTTGGCATTGACAGTAAATCAGGAACCGTTTTGTGGAAACAGTATTTAGAAGACATTCAGCCCGACTCCATTTTCAAGCTCATAGTGCAAAGGACCACTGCCCATTTTCCACATCCTCCACAGTGCACACTTCTTATAAAAAACAAGGTAAGATTTTGAAGTTTTTTTTTTTTTAATGGTCTAATGCCATTTATTTGCTTTCTTGCTTTTTGTTAGCTTGTTTACTCATTTGTGCAGTTGTCTTTGTTTGTTTGTTCATTAGTTTTACTAATTTTTCTGTTTGTTTGCTAGTTTGTAAATTGTGCAATTGCTTGTTTGCTCGTTTGCCTGTTTGTTTGTTAGCTTAAGTTGTTTGTTTGTTTGCTTGCTTGTTAGTTTGTTTACTCATTTATGCATTTGTTCATTAATTTGTCTATTCGGTTGCTTGTTCACTTGTTTTTTAATTTGTTCATTTGTAACATAATTTAAATAGGATGATTCAATATTGAACATAATTACTTTTTTGTGCTAAATTTAAAAATGGATTGTATTTATAGGACACGGGTCTTGGAAGCCTATATGTCTTCAATCCTATCTTCGGCAGGAAGAGTCACATTAGTGTCCCTGCTTTACCCCGACCTGTGCTTCAGACCCTTCTGTTACCTGTCATCGACCAGGACTATTCTAAAGTCCTTCTACTTATTGACGATCAGTACAAGGTAGGTATCCGTCCTTCTGACAAACCTTCTGTGTTCCTTGCAGAACGTGAACCCATTTCTTTTATTTTCTCTTACAGGTCACAGCATTCCCATCTACTAAGAATGTTCTACAGCAACTTCAAGACACAGCATCCTCCATATTCTTCTACCTAGTGGACTCCAGTCAGGGAAAGCTGTCGGGTTTTCGTCTGCGCATGGTTGGTATTCATTTAGCAAGCATACAGATAGAAAGCACTTTTGGTGCTGGTGTTCATAAGTTATTTTTTTTTTCAGGATTTGTCTACAGAGCTGATCTGGGAGGTGGTCATCCCCACTGAGGTGCAGAAGATAGTGGCTGTCAAAGGAAAGCGTGCAAATGAGCATGTGCATTCCCAGGGCAGAGTGATGGGGGATCGAAGCGTGCTCTACAAGGTACTGCTGACCTTTATGACTGCTCTTATTGGCTAAATCAGATCACATTTCTAATCGTATGTCCTATCTGTTGTTTGTCTTACCTGTTGTTCCTCTGCAGTATCTAAACCCTAATCTCTTGGCTGTGATAACGGAAAGCACAGACATTCATCAGGAGCGCAGCTTTGTTGGAATCATCCTGATTGATGGCGTGACTGGCCGTATTGTTCACGAGGCAGTGCAGCGGAAGGCCAGAGGACCAGTTCACTTTGTGCACTCTGAAAACTGGCTGGTGGTAAGTGCACAGGCTTATCTATCTTTGGTTTGTTTTTTATTATGCCTGTGATAGATTTATACACTACTACAGAATTGAACACTACTTTTTTTGTTTTCTTCCTTATAGTATGTGTACTGGAACTCCAAGTTTCGTAGAAATGAGTTTTCTGTGTTGGAGCTCTTTGAGGGAGCAGAGCTTTATAACAGCACAGTATTCAGCTCCCTGGACAGACCACATCCACCTCAGGTGCTGCAGCAGTCGTACATCTTTCCTGCTCCCATAAGCACTTTGGAGGCCACACTTACAGAAAAAGGCATCACCAGCCGACACCTACTTGGTTAGTATTGAGCATATCCTGCAGTTAGGAATGTTCAGATATTGACAATTATTTTTGTTATTGCTTTTACAATATTATAAATGTATACTACTTTAAAACATTTTAATTGAAACACTCTAAAATGTAAATTTGTGACATTGAAAAATGTGTGTAATCATGTGATTGGCCGCCAATGTGTTGGGGAATGGAATTCCAGAGGGTGGGCGCAGAGATACAGAAGGCCCTGCCACCAAACGATTTGTGCCGCGGGACCAGCAATAGACCAGATTCAGAGGACCTAAGTGTTCAGATAGGGGTGTACTGGGTATGAATGAGGTCAGAAATATACCGGGAGCAAGACCATGGAGGGCTTTGAATGTGATGAGAAGTCAAGTGTCTTATATTGAATACGGTAGCCAATGTAGTCTTTGTAAAACAGGAGTAATGTGGGGAGATTTCTTGGTATATGCCTGTGGAATTCTGAATATATTGGAGCTCATTTATTGTTGTAATTCTGGGTGTTACTTTTTTCATTATAGTGGGACTGCCATCAGGCAACATTTTATCCTTACCAAAGATGTTTCTGGACCCACGGAGACCAGAGTTGATCTCAGAACAGAGTCGGTGGGTTCTCAACTAATATTTACTATGTTGAGAAAAATGTCACACACATGGTGTAATATTGATGATTAACAAATTGCTTGCTGAGTAACCAAGTTGAACCAATGATTCTCACCATTTAGGGAAGAAAACCTCATACCATATGCTCCAGAAATGCCCATTCGTACAGAGTGGTTTATAAACTACAACCAAACTGTGTCAAGAGTAAGAGGCATCTACACTGCCCCCTCTGGCCTGGAGTCTACCTGTTTGGTAATAGTTTTGTCCATTTTTCAAATCACAGTATTAAGTAACTTTTTGTTGGTATGATTAGTCTTAATTTAAGCTCTTGACATTCATGTCATTATTACATTATACGTAGTCACACTGAATAATTTCCATTTCATTTCTTTATCCTACAGGTGGTTGTGTATGGTCTTGACATCTACCAGACTAGAGTTTTCCCCTCCAAGCAATTTGATGTCCTTAAGGATGACTATGACTATGTATTAATCAGCAGTGTACTCTTTGGCCTCTTCTTTGCCACCATGATCAGCAAACGTCTAGCAGAAGTGAAACTGCTGAACAGGGCATGGCGATAAGACTCACCCTAATGGCCTGTTGACTTCACTCTCGCCCTCACTGCAATGTGGTTGACACATTGATGGCAGGAGACTAGCTGGTGACCGTGTCAAAACTGCAAGATCATTTGATAAGTTTGGTGTATTTTTGCAACCAGCTGTCTTAGGGATCTTGTGGCGTCTTGAGTGTAAGTGCATAGATGGCCATGATAGTTTTGTTTCCCTTTTCAGAGAGATGTAATGTAGGTCTTATTTTCCCCCCAGCATTAAACAATTCACTGTTTAATTTAATTTATTGTGCCTTTCGGGGTAACAACTCATGTGATTTAAAGGTAGACTCGCCAAGTATAAAAAAATAACTCATTTAATTTATAAACAAATTTTTTTTTCATTCTATTTTTCATTAAGTAAGTCTGAGTCTGCCTTTCGAAGAGTGGATGTATTTTCAAAATCAATATTGAGGAAGGATTATTTCAAAGGGAATGAAAAGATTGAATAATGTGATTTGGTTTTAAATTAAAATAGTAGTAATTTGATCTGTTAAAGAATATATTGCCTCATTTCGTGTACATGATTTGAATGGGCAAACACTAGTGCACATGAGAAATATGGAATTTCAAGAGTCAAGACATTTGGATCATTTTCTCCTGTACATTAATGATAGAAGGTATGGAGGAATTCGGATAATCTTTTGTAGTTATTTTATGGTATGTCAAATGCACTGGATGGTTTGGAGCCATGTTCTTACTTGATATATTTATGAGCAAGATCCTATATGCCATATACTTTGATTTTGACTCATACACATGCAAATCCTTGTGATTTTACTATTGTGCAGAATGTTTCTACTCTTTTGATTTTCATAAATAGGCCTGTTTATATATATAATTTTGAAAGCATCCCCTCTGCTGCAAATTAATGATGTCAGAAAAAAATAATGTTTATTAATAATATTTATAACAAAAGGATAGATATTCAGTTAAGTTGGTAACAAACCTAATGCTTTTTTAAACATGCATAAATTATTTGCTCTTTTTCCCCCTAATCAGTAATAAAAGATATCCCCTTCATAATTGTTGACTCTTGAATTGTGTATACTCTTAAAATGTATTTATTGAAGTTAACTGATAGAATTGTGGGTAGTCTGGGCAATAACGGGATAGTTCAGCCCAAAAATGTTGTCACCCTCATGTCGTCACAAACCTGTATGACTTACTTTCTTGAAAGGACCACAGAAGGCGGCATTTTGAATCATGTTTGTAACAAAACCGTTTTGGTTCCCATTAACTTCCATTATATATATATAAAAAAAGTGACCGTGTCCAACTGGTCTGATTTTGGATTATTTTAAAGAGATAGTCACTTCAAAGTAAAAAAAAAAAAAAAAATCGGACATATTTACTCAAATTTAATTGAATAGCGACTGAGGCTCTTTCTGCCCAGCATTTCCTTTTAGGTTTCAGAAAAAAAGTATGTATTACAGGTTTGGAAAGACATGGTGGAAAATACATCATAACAGAATTGTTTTATTTTTGGGTGAACTGTCCCTTTAAGTAAACGGTTTTCTAAGCTGTTTTTAAGCTTAAGAGTAAAAACCGTCCATCACAGTCCTATTATTTTCTCAGGTTACAACGTGCTCACATCATGACCATAGATCATGACACAACACCCGAGACTTTTCATGTTTATCTCTGACGACAGTTCCTGTTATTTGGCGTCTGATGATTAACCTCATTTCCGCTCTTGGATTCTAATAGAGTATCTCAAGATGGCGTCGAGTGGAGGAGATGGAGAACCTGAGTGGACCGCAGCCGTACGGCCACTTTTATCAGCGTCCTACACGGCTTTCGAAACGAAAGAGCTACCTCAGCTTATAGGATCCATCATAAACAGGTCAGACGAGGGCTTGTTTGTTGAGTTGCCCCGTGCAGGGCTGAAATAAACTGTTGAGTGACTCCGCATTAGCTGTGATGCTATGGCAGCACCGAGGCTCTGACTCAAAACCTAGTCAGCTGACTACCTTGACAGCATTTCTGGGCATCATGAGAGGGTTTGGGCCGTTCCCAGTGCGCACATAATGGCCCAAAATGCTGTCTGAAATGATTTCCAAAGCCAAAAATGATTTTGAACGCGCAAATGATGCCTTAAAATGCGTTCTACGTAACGTTAGCCAGCTCGTTGGGTTTTAAGACACAGCTGGAGTGTTACTGTGCATTTACAGTAGCAGATACATCAGATTCTGCTTCATCATCAGGCCGGGGATCCATTCTTTTACGTTCATATAACCGGCCCGAATGATATTTTAACAATGTCGATTGCTTATAATGAACCCTAAATCCACTGATATCCATCCCTAAATAAAGTGATTTTATATTCGTGTCGGAAGTGAATTAATTGACACCGAATGAGCTTGTTAGCCTCCCTCGACTAACCCCAAACAGCGCTAACGTTAGTTAGTTAGCCTGCTAGCCACTGTCAAGTGCTACTCATAAGCGTCCCTTTAAAATGTCAACCGAATAAATCTTCCTCTGTCAGTCAGTGGAAACCACAGTAGTCCCATTTACTCAAAGTTTTTATTTTAGTCGGTTCAATTTAATGCTTACGGGGGTGTGCCTGCTAACTAGCCAGCTATGACTTAGCAGCTGGTGCTAGTGTTGCTGATGGTTCGCTAATTGTGAGTTAGCCTTGTTTGGTTAATACATAAACGTCGAAATTCTGTGTTTTAGTTTGTTGCAGGTTTAGCTGTCCATTTCAAAGGCTTATTTGTTTCGGTGTAAATATGTGTAACTTACTGTCATCAGAGTTTCGTTTTTACAGAAACGTGTTAGGTGTGACGTGTGCGCATATAAACACATTACAGTGTGTGTCATTTAATGCTTAATAAACACTGATTTGACTACGAGCCAAATAACTGTCTGAGCTTTAAAATAAACAGTAAACACAATGTGTTGAATTTATGATAAAAAAAAACGTTAACTGTTGTCTTTTTGTTTTTTTTCGGTGTTCATGAGCTAAGTGCAACTTAACCAGTCAAAAGTGAAAGTAGAACGATTGAGCTGTCAACCTATACTGGACTAAACCTGTTTATGTTGGTGCTTTAATAAATATTGAAATGCAATAATTTGTGTTACTGTCCCATATGTCTGTTCATCTGTCTGGATTCAGAATCATTCATTATGACCAGTATTGTTTGCTGACATGAGTGTATTTGTTCAAAAATAAAAGTCTATTCCCAATGCAATTATTTTAAATGTGTATATAAAAAAGCTTTAAGGCGTAGTAACAATGTAGAAATGCTGGCTTGGCAACTAACTGAAATAAAATAGGTTTAAGGTGTTGTACAAAAATTACAAAAACTGAAATAAAAATAAATTAAAGCATATTAGAATTATATACAAAAAACTAAACCTTTGTTTAGTAAAAACATCATTACTAAAACAAAATTAAAATGGAAAAAAAAAGATTAAAAAATGAATTATTAAATACAATAATATAAATAATACTAAAATAACTGGTACAAACTGGGCAATTATTTAAAGAGATTTTAGGAATCATTTAACACATGCACCTTAAACACTTTTTAATGATGTTTGATATAGTGTTTGTTGTTATACACAAATGAGGAACTTTGATATTGCTTTCATGCAAGCATTCAGTCTGTCAGATAAGGTCATGCATTCCTACTCCAAAGAAATGTTTAAGCTTTGGAATTATTTTTCACCTTTTATTGCTAACTAGCCTAGTTGTTACATGCTTACTATAGGACAGTTCTTTTGTTAGTTTAGCCTAGTCTGGCTGCTTTCTGATATGTTACACTGACTTTCATAAATCAGTCAATTCATATTCGATAATCCAGTCCCGCCCTACATTTGATCTCGTTACATACCTGGTGTCACTTGGAAATGTCACATTACGAAAGTAAAATGAGTTGCAAACTGCAATTTACATTGATTGTAACCGTTTTTCCTCTTCTTTTTTTTATAGTGAATCTGAGATTCTTCACCATGACAAACAGTATGAGCCATTCTACTCCTCTTTTGTGGCACTATCTGCACATTACATCACCACTGTTTGTGGACAAAGTATGTCAAATTTCAATATTTTATTCTAAAACTACAATTTCCTTAATTTCTAGCCGAAGTAGGCTACATCATATGTTTTAGCTGAATATAGACGTACACAGATTTAACTGGCTATTCACAATATTCCCATTTAATAACAGTTCTTCTGTCACATTTTAGTCCCCAGAAATCAGTTGCTGTCAGTAGCTGCAGCATGTAAAGTATTGATTGAATTCTCATTGCTGCGTCTGGAGAATCCTGATGAAGCATGTGCAGTCTCTCAGGTCAGACATGCACCTTTTGATCTGATCTGGTCTATTTGAATAAGCATAGCATTTTCTTATAAACTAACTTCCTTTCTCTTTCCGCTCAATAGAAGCACCTGATCCTCTTAATAAAAGGCCTTTGTACTGGCTGCAGTCGATTGGATCGGACAGAGATCATCACCTTTACTGCGATGATGAAGTCGGCCAAACTTCCCCAAACTGTCAAGACCCTTTCTGATGGTAAGAGCTGTTTTAAATTGTCATAGCCCTCTGTTACCGGATAAATGAGTTCTCGTTAGGGTTCTTTCACACTGAGCACGTTTGCTGTGGTCCGAGTCCAAGCGCGATCATTCACGGTGCCCCCAGGAACCGAGTAAATGTTTTTTTATTATTAATTTGGTGCTATTATGCGCAGCAGAGTGAATTACACTTGGGTTTACTGTATTTCATCGCATAAAGGCTGCTTTCTGCTGCTTGCAAACGGACTCTGAGGAACAAGCTGACTGCGAGCCATTCATTTGCCACTCTGATTGCACTATGCGCCATTACACTGCATGCTCACTGTAAATCATCACCAATGTCATCCCTTACATGTGCTTTGTTGAACTAATGATGTCGTAATCGGCTAAAATGCATGCGCAGGTTACTTTACTTCCTGAACAAGTCTGCACCGAGTCTTTCACATTCAATCAAATCGCACCACAGTTCCAGTGTAAGCAAACCTACAGGTAGCATCGGGTCCGTATGACAGCTTTCACATTACCAAACTTTCATGCAAACCGTACACCGTTTCAAGCTGAAAGCCCGTGTGAAAGCACCCTAGGGTGAATGAAATGTCTTGTTTGGTGTAATGACCTGGAATTTTTTTTGGATTTAATCTCTGTGGTTTAAATATAGACTAGACCCAGTATTACGGGATGGGAATATACAGCAGCAGTGTTTTGGTGTGTTAAATGATGCGCCTCTTGCTTGTTATAATTTCAACTCAGCTGTTCGGAAGTAAATACCTTCAGTTGGTGAAGATGTTTGCTTTGCCTTTTGCCTTAAAAAGGCTAAAGGGACATAACATCTGGTTTTGTACTGATTTGAGGTAAAATCTACAGAATTAATTCTTAAAACACACAACTGTTCAAGTTTGGGGTCTGTAAGTTTTTTTTAATCCTGTTGAAATAATTTTCTGCTGGAGTACATTTCTTGTTATCAATGTTGAAAACGGTTGAAACTTTTTTTTCTTTTTTTTTCTCAGAATTCTTCTTTGATAAATTGCATTTATTTATTTTTTTATTTTTTTATTGTAAAAATTTAAATGTCTTTACTGCCACTTTTTTGATTAAGTAATGCATCCTTGCTGAATAAAAGTATTAATTTCTTCCCCCCCAAAAATTTACTGACCTAAACTTTTGAACGGTAGTGTATATGGTAAAAAATGTAAAAAGGAGCTGAAAGAAAGTAGGATACTCTTTTTGGTAAATGATCTGGTTTGACAAAATATTAAATAAACATACACAAAGGGGCAGAGGTTATGTAGGATTGTAGGTTTTTATGGAAGTTCTAATAGTGTGCAATTCTGCTGGGACATATTCCATGTGGACAGATTCCTTAAGGTGTCTTTGCAGTTCATTCATGTCTTGCAATGATGATGCAGGGCTGGTGGTACCCAGATGTGTCATAACTATATTTGTCCCCTAGGGGTGTGCGATATACCGTCTGTTTGTTTTTTAACCATGTGTTGCCGATTTGACATTATGGAGTATATCCCTCACACACAGAGAGTGCATGCATACGTGATGTAGTCTTGTAGATTAGACTAGTGTGGGTGCACATTTTCACTGCGTAATAGTCTATATTTATATAATTTAGTAGTTAATATTAAATTAACTATTAAATTAATTTGTTTTTCTCCAGATATCAGCATAACAAATGTGATATTGATTTTATACAAGTTTAATATACACAAGAAGTTAATTTTAAGTGACTTTTAGAATTTTAAGTGAAATTTTAGACACCATATTGCCTGTTCTATTTCCTTTTGCTCCAGACTGCCAAAAGCAGTGCTAAAGCACTATGGAAAATCCCCTGCGCTTGACTGAGAATTGAATAACAAAGTTGTCACCTCGTGACCCATGGCGTATCTTCAGCTATAATACCCACTTAACACGTCAAATCAATTTCTTTCTTATTCTGTCCTGATTGAATCAAAGTGACTATATTTTGTGCAGCTTGCTGCTGAAGAGTTCTTCAGGATGTATTCACTGATGCACTGATGAGCTTTTGTCTCGTGCATGCAATTCTACCGCAAGCCTTGGCCGTGTTTCCTATTCTTTAGCGCATAGCCTATGCTTTGTGGCATTACACAGCTTTGGGCACTCTTGCACAAGAAGGGAGTGAATGACACTTCGAGAGGGTCTCTCTCACTCTTCTTCACTTTCAAACTGTTCTCAGGGGAAAACCAATGTTTTGGTGTGCACAGACAACGTCAACCATCAGGGAGGCACAAGGTCACAGAGTGCGCTTCAGGTAGCTCACAACCTGCTTATTTGGGCTCGATTGGACAGGAAGATTGGACTCTACACTCAGAAGTGGTGCTAGTGATATGGAGGACGTATGACGCAGCGGTAGATGTGTTCACGGACAGTCAGACGTCTCACTGCCCTCGTTGGTTTTCCCTGATGGACGAACCGGGATCTCTGGGTCTGGATGCATTAGCCCACGACTGGCCAGACGTGACACTATTTGCTTTCCCCCCGTTACCACTGATTTGGAGGACTCTTTGCAGAGTGCTTCGCGTCTGCTGTTAGTGGCTTCTCATTGGCCTGCGAGGCCATGGTTTCAGACTCTGTTTTCACTGATAATAGGACCATCTTGTCATCTGCCCAACAGACCAGACCTCCTGAGTCTGCTAGAAGGAAGAGTTTGGCACCCACATCCAGATCGGTTGAAACTGTGGGTGTAACCATCGTGCCCACCAGAAATCTCGTGGAGTGCTCAGAGAGGGCCAGGGACACTGTTTTGAGTACACGTGCGGCATCCAATGTGAAATTTGTATGCTTGTAAATGGAAGATGTTCTCTGACTGGGGTTCTAGCTGTGATGTTGAGCCATTACACTGCTCAGTTGGATGCATTTTGGATTTTCTGCAACATATTTTGGAACTTGGACACGTTCTACATCCACACTAAAGGTGTATGTGGCGGCTTCAGTAGCTCACCGGTCAGAGTTTAATGACTCATAACTTGGGTCTGACTGGCTGATTGTTGCTTTCCTGAAAGGAGCTAATCGTCTGTGTCCTCCACCGGCCGTGTGGAGTTCAAAGTTGGACTTGGGTATGGTTCTCAATTCCGTGTCACCCCCCATTTGAGCCAATATTAGAGTCTGACATTAAATTGCTGTCATTTAAGACTGCATTTCTCTTGGCCATTACAACAGCGAAACGCATGGAGTTCACTCACACGCTATCGGTGCCCCCTGTTTGCGCTGGAGTGGTAAATTCCGTAGTGTTTCATTGTGGCCCAATCTGGCATTCTACCCAAGATCTTGTCTTCACAGTTTATGAACCAGCCTATTGTGTTGGCTGCACTGCCAGCAGATCAAGCTGATATACGGTTGGAGCTATGTCCAGTTAGGTCTTTGAAGGCTTACATTGAAAAGACAGCAGCCTGGCGTAAGAATGATCAATTGTTTGTTTGTTTTAGTGATGCACGCAGAGGTGCTGCACTTTCTTAACAGAGGCTGACGCACTGGGTGACGCAGGTCATTTCTCATGCGTACGAGTCTGTTGGGCAGTCTGCGCCCTCATCTATTCTGTGATTCTACACGTTTTTTGGCAACATCTGGCTCTGGCGGTCTTCCACTTTCACATAGAACCACAGTTACGTTCGTCACTAACTTCCAACGTTCGCCAACGAAAATAGTTCAAATCAAAGCCTCGTTACTGTAATTGCGTCTCTGAGCAACACACAGCGGTGTTTCCTTACTGAATGAATCAGCCGTTTGAATGAATCTGTTGAATCTCAATGACTCATTTATTAAAGGGATACTCCACTTTTTTCGGAAATATGCTCATTTTACAACTCCCCCAGAGTTAAACAGATGAGTTTTACCGTTTTAGAATCCATTCAGCCGAACTCCGGGTCTGACGGTACCACTTTTAGCATAGCTTAGCACAGATCATTGATTCTGATGAGTCCAGTAGCATTTCTTTCAAAATGACCAAAGAGTTTCAATATTTTTCCTATTTAAAACTTGACTCTTCTGTAGTTAAACCGAGTACTAAGATCGACGGAAAATGAAAAGTTGCGATTTTCTAAGCCTCTCATTCCAGCGTAATAATCAAGGAACTGTGCGGCTGTACCATGGGTGCAGCAGGCGTAATGATATGACGCAGCGCCTGAAAATAGTCCCCAGCTCGGTAACTTCTTCCAACGTGACCGGGACTTAGTTTGTCTAACCTATTAGACCTATTTTCAGGCGCTGCGTCATATCACTACGCCTGCTGCACCCATGGTACAGCCGCACAGTTCCTTGATTATTACGCTGGAATGAGAGTAGTTCCTAGCCATATAGGCTTAGAAAATCGCAACTTTTCATTTTCCGTCGATCTTAGTACACGGTTTAACTACAGAACAGTCAAGTTTTAAATAGGAAAAATATTGAAACTCTTTGGTCATTTTGAAAGAAATGCTACTGGACTCATCAGAATCAATGATCTGTGCTAAGCTATGCTAAAAGTGGTACCGTCAGACCCGGAGTTCGGCTGAATGGATTCTAAAACGGTAAAACTCAACTGTTTAACTCTGGGGGAGTTGTAAAATGAGCATATTTCCGAAAAAAGTGGAGTATCCCTTTAACGGTGACTTGCTTCCACCTATTGGCGGTTTTAATTTCACATTGAAAGTATCTTTTCATGTTTTAAATCATTTCAAATATTCAACGTTTTACAGTTTGTAACTGCAGGTTATTCATTTGTCACCTGTGTAAACAGCCTGTGTAAAATGCCACTTCAAATGCAGCTTCTGTTTCCTCTCCATTGCAAAGATTAATTGTTGATACTTATTTAATTTGATTGGTTACAGCCTTTATTATTTTACAGTCTTATTATTATAATTGAATTTGATTAAATATATTAAATTGATGCAAAAGATGATTCATGCATATAATAATGGATTTATAAAGGTAAAAATGCCCATAAAAGATATAAATCAATTGAAACGTATTGGAAAAAATGAGTTCTGTCACTGCTGTGAACTGACCACCACACAGAATATGAAGAATTCCAAAAACTTTAAGAGGCAACTGGCCATGGCAGTCCTAAACCTGCCAAGGCACCAGCACAATAAACACACAGTAAAATATTGTTTAATTACCGCTATCGATAAAATCCCATAAAAGTGAGATATTGTTTTTGTCAATATCGCACACACCCCTACAACTATTCATGAAAATTAATGAAGCATAGTTTTTTGTGTGTCTGGTTTGTTGCTCATTTGATTATTGTGGCTAATTATAAGCTCTCTTGTGAGGTTTACTGCGTTTACATCAAGTCAGAAGGGAGCTGTTCTGTTTAGTAATTGCATTCTTTAATATTACAAATTAGTAAGGCATTCCTGTAATCCAGAAACTCTAAAAACTCTAAAACATCCAATAATATGTCATTTTCCTACAGCAAATTATGTTAATTTGGGGGCTTTTCTCAGGAAATATTTTTTTATATGATTGTATACAAATAATTGAATTTAACAATGCATCATGGAAGTAATTTTCAATAGTTTGACAGCCCTACAAATTAATCATTGTCTACTTTAAAAAAAAAAAGACATCCTCCTTGACACTATTCAGTCCAAGCAAAGCATTGTCTCATATGAGTGTATTAACCTTTTTTTACTCATGTGAGTGCCGAAATGGTAGAAGGGAAGCTTTGTTTTCTTTCCTCTGTCAGAGAGGATTTAAGATCATCTTTTTCCAGAATAGTCAACTCAAAGGTGAGATTCTGTCTGCTGATATTCTACAATCATCTTTTTGTGCTCTTGCTTTCCAGTGGAGGACCAGAAGGAGCTTCCTTCCCCTGTTAACCCCGAGCTCAGACATAAAGAAGTCCAAATGAACTTTTTCAATCAGCTGACGTCAGTGTTTAACCCTGACATTACCGTGCTGGCCTCTCCATCCGTTCACATGCAGGTCAGTGAATTAGATTATTCTTTCAATTGAGATACCTTTTGTTTGTTTGATAAATCTGAACATACCGTTTACATGAACACTAAATAAAGTGATTGGGTTTATGTGCGTGTTTATAATATCACAAGCTTGAAATCGGAATTGATCTTCTGTCAAGCGCACACTGCATGAATATAGATTTTCTGCTATTGGCACTTATCATTCCATCCTCCTATTATTCTTTCTTATCTTTGTTTTAAAAAGCAGACTTAATATTTATTTATTTATTTATTTATTTATTTATTCATTTATTTATTTATTTAAGGGAGACGATGAGCACATGAAGCATTTGTGCCATGCTGATTATATTTATCAAGTAGTAAAAACGCTCCTCCTTACGCCCAAAACAAGGTGTCTGTGGATCAGAGTCTAAAGCAAGGACTAGTGGGACAATGTTGTCCTGCACCACTTCACAGACGATGAGTGAAAGGAGACTTTTAGAATGACAAAACAGTCATTTATGACTCTATATTCTACAGGTGAAAATTAGCACAAGTGCTATAACCTGGTAAAATGCATCTCTCCTTTTTTTTTTAAGGTTAATGTATATTTTACATTGTCCCTGTTTCAAATATTCGACAACAACAGCTCGTTCCGTGCGTCATACCTCATTACGCCAATTCTACATCATTGCACGTGCAGAAAATTCCGGTTTCAGCACCACCAGCTTTTTTAAACCAGCATTTAAACCACCCCTTACAATCTCAATGAAATCCATTATGATTTATGTGGTTACATGTGACTTTTTGTTTTTTATTATGACTTTGCTACTAGTCCGAATACGAACAGACTTTTAGGGTTCATGTAAACGCAGCTAATGATGTGATCACTCCTGGGATTTCTGCTGTTTTGTTATGAGCAAGCAAAGATGATGTTTAAGGACAAAACTGTAATGTCATGTGTTTTACAGGGTGAGAATGAGTGTGATGACCAGACAACAACAGATCAGGCATTGCAGGCCAAAATGAAGAATGCCTTCATCTCTCAAAATGTGTCCAGTTTACAAGAATTAGGTGAGCTGAGCTTGTGAGCTCAAACTTTTCAACCCAAATACCACATGATCAAATCAGACCAAGTACCTTCTAGGCACAATATTCCCTATTTAGACCATACTCACAATGCCATTTTGATTAATATCAATATTTATGTAGACATATTTTGGGAAGATTACAATTGCACGTTGAATTCGAGTATTCAATAAAAAAAAAATCCTTGATTGCAATTTACCTTTGTCGAGTAACTTGCAAAATATCGGAAGTGGAATGAGAATCCTTGAACCGCATTATTAGACCGTTTTCTAAGGATGCACGATGTATTAACCATTTGAAAACCATACAATAGCGTAGTGCTATTGTGAATTCACTAAGGCTGCGATTCAATTTAACCCTGTGGGTTAAATATATGCGCTTTAATTATTTACATTCGTGTAGGTCAGTGGTTCCCAAACTTTTTGAAAGCATGGCACCCCTTTGTAGCATTTTTTGTTTTTCCCACGGCACCCCAACCCAATTAAACTAAACGTACATGTGTATTGTGTACATAGTACATATGTTTAATATTATTATGAAAATGGCATATAAATGATCAAATTGACTTGTTCTATCAAACAACTTGAGTAAAAAAAAAAATATATATATATGTATTTTAACCATTTCACCACTTTTTACACTCACTGAAGTTAGCTGAGCAGCGTGTGGTAGGCTACATGCCAAAGTCACATACATCCAGTCAAAGAAAATGGTATAAATGACATCCCTGGCACTTTATAGGGATTTTTCGACCCATATATAAAATTAAAGCTAGATGAGCAAACAACAAATGAAGCATGAATTTATTATGAATGCATCACAACAGACATAGGCCTAACACCGTCTCCTAACCAAACGCGACGCAACACGCGATAAAAGTATCTTTTCCGTTTTATTCAGAGTTTTTGTCTTAACCAGCCACGACGGCGACACGCGATCATTTATATTTTAGAAGCGGTTTCTATTTTTCTGCGACGTCGTGGCTGGAACAACAATAGAAAGTATGATAATCTCAGGTACTGTTTATGTGCTTTATTTAATGTTAAAAGCATCTGTGTGAGTTTGAATATCATTTTGTGTGTATTTTATAGCCGTACTGAAAGCAACAATTCACTTCAGATCTTCAAAATAAATAAAAGTGAACAAGAACGTTCAAACTGTCAACTCGTTGTTAACAGACCAGTGTATTTTATGACAACGATTGTTTCAGTAAGTGATTTGAACCAATTACTTTATGTGGGAATCATTGGAACAAAACACATTTAAAGATTGATACTTTTTAATAGCTAATAACCAACTCCAATTAATTTTTCTCTAGTTTCTCATTTGCTTTGTTCAAACCTGACCTTATACTAAAATATCTGTGCATGGAACAGTGTCGCGGGCATTTAAATGCCTCTTGATACTGGGGAAGATTGAGGATAGAGCAACTCGTAGATCGTGCTCCACTTACAGGCGCTGGCTTTTTTGTTTAACGATAGCTCCATCTTTGCCCTATCCTGTCAATCTCTGCGTGAAATATAAAATTGAGCGCGCACCAGTACAGAGGGCAGAGCTGAGCGGAGCGTGGGATTTAAACTTTAAATATATTTGAAATATATCATTGTTGTTTCGCTTATTTATATTTGTTTGGACATGCTCATATGTTGGTGTTTTTATATATTTTTTAAATATATACTATAAAAAAAATTATATGGTAGGATAGTTATTTTAAGCTGTTTAAGTTGGAGAAAAGCTGAGATTCTGCGGCACCCCTAGCCAGTTGTCACGGCACCCACTTTAGGAACTACTGGTGTAGGTTACGTGCGTCTCAGAGCGGCTCTGTTCACAGTAAATGCTGCTCCACAAGAACTGTTATTATTTACATGCATGGAGTAGTCTCAAACTCCATCTCTGCATATGCTGTGAGTTTGGGTTGCTTATAACGTTCATCTGGGAATGCAGTGTGCACCATTTCATCATATTTGTAAGGTAAATCATTTATAAACCTGCATCAACATACAAGAAAACATCATGTTGTATATGTTGCTAGTTACATGTTTAGTTTTTTGCTGCTTTCTTTTATACATATGGACTTTACAGGAGTTGGATGTCGCACATTTAAGTTACCCAAAGCTTTTAATATTGTAAACTTATTTAAGGTTAACATTTTGTTCCACTTTATAAGTCCTAATTCTTATCCCATGCATTACAGGAGGTTCAGAGAAGTTGCTGCGCGTGTGCCTCAACCTTCCTTACTTCTTACGGTATATCAACCGCTTCCAGGATGCGGTATCCGCCAACTCTTTCTTCATCATGCCGGCCACTGTGGCAGATGCTACCGCTGTCCGAAATGGGTAAACCAAACACTCCCTCAGCTCACTGCTTTTTGTTGAACCTGTAAAGAGTGAGTACACTGACTTCCATCCCCATTTCAGTTTTCACTCCCTGGTGATTGATGTGACCATGGCCTTGGACACACTTTCCTTGCCTGTACTGGAGCCTTTGACCCCTGGGAGACTACTTGATGTGACTGTGTTAGCACTAAGCTGCCTCTATGCAGGTGGGTTCATTGAAAAAAAAAAAAAAGCTCCTCTTGTAGAGTTCAGATGTACACAGAGAACTTCAGGTGTGTGTTTTTTTTTTTTCTCTCAGGTGTGAGTGTGGCGACTTGCATGGCCATACTGCAGGTGGGCAGTGGCTTGCAGCTTCGTGCAGCCTCCACTGGCTCCAAGGAGGAAGACTATGAAAATGATGCTGCTACCATTGTGCAGAAATGCGTATGTGTCATTAGTGAAGGTGGCAGATGTCTTTTGAAAGTTTTATTGTCTTCGCTACACTGCTGATCTTCTGTTTTTCCTTTTTTCAACAGCTTGAAATCTATGAGATGATTGGACAGGCCATCAGTAACTCTCGCAGAGCTGGAGGGGAGGTAGGTGAATTATTTGCCTCAGAGTATACAACATAAGCGAGAATGTCCCACATCTGAGATCTGGTTTCGTGTTTCAACAGCATTATCAGAACTTTCAACTCTTGGGCGCCTGGTGCCTGTTGAACAGCCTGTATTTGATACTGAACCTAAGCCCCACGGCCCTGGCTGATAAAGGGAAGGAGAAAGATCCCCTAGCAGCACTACGGGTCCGAGACATCTCCACCCGAACCAAGGACGGAGCAGGATCTCCTAAACTTGGCCCGGGGAAAGGGTAAGTGCCTTTGTGTTCTGTGCTTCAAGGGATTGCCTAATGAATATGAGTTATAAGAGTGTCCTAAAACACTGGTCTTCAGGTTTAATCTTTTTTTAAAGTTTAAGAGATTTTTTGACCTTGACAATTTTTCATGATGGTCTGCAGGATCCTCTTATCATCATGATATTTTCCTAATATCATAATATTTATATTATATTTATAAATTATAAAGCAGTTTTGTTAAAAAAAGTTGGGTAACACTTTATTTTACAGTGTCCTTGTTACATGTACTTACCATGGTAATAAAAGTAAACTAACCCTATAGTAAGTACATGTAGTTGCTTAGTATTACTCAGTACTTAAATATATAATTACACTGTAACAATGACACCTTAAAATAAATTTTTCAAAGAAATCAAATATTTTGTCAAACTACTTTTTATGGTTTTCATTCTTTAAATGAGGCCCTTTTCTTCTGTGTTATGATATTTGGACAGCGTCATCCTGACATTTTTTACTTTATGCCCCCACCACCACCCTAAAATAAAATTAAAACAAATTAATACAGAAATAAATTAAAAGACAAGCTCATAATCACTGAAATGTATAACAATCATTGTATTTACGAATTGGATTTTTTTTTTTTTTTTTTTTTTCAGGCACCAAGGTTTTGGGGTTCTGTCAGTAATTCTGGCCAATCACTCGATCAAGCTGCTCACATCACTGTTCCAGGACTTACAAGTGGAGGCTCTTCACAGAGTAAGGCCAAACACATTAGCTTCTTTTGAAATACCAGGGCATGTTTATATTGTAAATGTGAATGAAGCCGTTATCTGTCTTCAAGGGCTGGGCTAGTGACGGTCCTCCAGCAGAGCTGAACATCATGGCCCAGAGCACGTCTATCCAGAGAGTGCAGAGACTCATTGACTCGGTCCCTCTCACCAACCTGCTCTTCACGCTGCTCTCCACCTCCTATAAAAAGGTATGTGACCACGAGATTCGATCATGGTTGCTATGAGGAAGTGGTCTGTTGTGTTTGATGAATGTGGTGGCTCTGGTTGTGCTTGATTCAGGCATGTGTGCTGCAGCGACAGAGGAAGGGTTCGGTCAGCAGTGACGCCAGTGCCTCCACTGACTCCAACACTTACTATGAAGATGACTTCAGCAGCACAGAAGAGGACAGCAGTCAAGGTAACGAACACTGCAGATTTCTTGTTATTTTAAGAGTCAAGAAACCCCCCTGTTTGAGCACTGCTTGTTCACACTTAAAAAAAAAAAAAAAAAAGCTCTGGAAAAGTGGGAGTGTAGAGGGTGGGAAGAAGGGAGATAACAAAAAATAAAACATTTGCAACACACTCATTATACAGACAAATTAATATTTTAATGTGAGCGGTGAAAAAAACCCTGATTTGGAGGCACCTTGATGTATTTTATAAATATAACCCCATGACAACAAACTCACTGAAATTGTATCATTAGATTCTACTAACAACAATCATGACCAAATCAAATACTTTAAATTCTTCTTAGAAATATCAACCAATCAGCATTATAAATTTGCAGAGCTATTAGTCCATTCTTCTTTGAATTTTGGATCTACATCATTTTCTTCTCTGCATCAGAATAATCCATCTTGTCATCAAAACTCCATCTCTGACCGCATCGTGGTGAAAATGCAAACAACACTCTTGTGCTACTGTTCTGATACACTTACACAGTGTGTCCGAACGCAAAGCTGAACAGGCAGAGATGAACGAACAACGCTGAATCGGTCTTATGTGACATTTGAATTCTCATGAGTAATACAGCGCAGTGATTGGATTAAAAGAGTTTATTCTCAAGAATAATACAAAGAAACTGATGACAAGTACTCTCCAGCCACTCTTACCACTCTGAATTAACGCATATACCTCACTTTTCATGACGTTGATTCAACTTTGCTTTTTAAACAGGACGAACGAAATAGCCAAGAAAAACGAAAACACATCCTCAATTTTCTCTTAATAATAAACATGAGTGCTATTGTTGTTTTTATTAATGTGCAACCAGTACATATCTCATAACATCTCAAAAAATGAGTTGTGTTTCATAACCCTTTAACCTTGTAAATGAAGGCCACAGTGAGGTCAGACATTGTAGTTGATCTTGTAATTAAGAAAGAACCTGACATTCAGTTTATATGCAGAGTAGTTGCTTTTACCAGTAAACCTCCCATTAGATTGATGTCTAGCTGGGTGATTCTCACAAAAAAAAGCTTTATTTTCAGCAATTAAGCACATTTTGCAATGAAGAAAAATCACATTCTCAGTACTGGAACGTTAATGAATGGAATAATAATGAAAATCATCCTGTCCACAAACATGTATATTTTTATATTATTTTGTTAATTTAATTTTTCCTTGTTGATTATTTTTTTACTCCTAAATAAGCTTTCTTAAAACACTTTAGAATAATAAAAAAAATTAATTACTGCAATTCTGATATATGGTTTACTGTAATGCTTTTTTATTGCTGCTACAATTGCACTTATTTTTGGTAACAGTAATGTCAAAACAAACAAAAATAGACTATTTTTATATTTTATCCTGGTTTGCCGTTATACATGTGCATTTTTGTACAAGATAAAAAAAAATGTAATAAAATCCTTTAAAACTTTGATCTACTTTGAACTAAATCCTTTGAAACAGCACAGTTTCCTTGTTGACTTTTTTTTTATTTTTTTATTTTTTTTACCCCTAAATAAGTAAGCTTTATAAATGCATTTTATAATTTAAAAAACTATGCATTTCTGTAATGCTATTTTTTTTCTCTCTTTTTGCATTCCAATAGTCTACTGACAGTTGGAAAGGGAGGATTTAAATGTGCTTAATTATTATATCAATCATGTCAAAATACAAACTTAATTTCCTTAAAAAACTTTCTTTATGAAAAATGTTCTTTCGATGTTTTGTATTGAAACATGACCTGTGCTTTTCTTGACCGTTTTTGTGAGGTTCTCCCAGCTGTCTTATTTAATGATATTAGAATGAGTTATTTTTTATGCAGCTGAGTACAGGGTTTGCTTGTGGTTTACTGAGCTAGTGTCAGGGCTGAGGAATCTCAGGGACATTCTCAGGCAGTTCCTGAGCACAGCACGCTGTAGTAGAAGGACAGAAGTCAGTCCTCCCCAGAGCTCAGAGTCAGGTTAGTTTACTTCCTGCTCCGGAACACTGTGGCACGCTAAGCATGCTCTGCTAACTGTGCTGATCTGGCAGCCATCACAGCTAGTGACAGTGTTCATTATTTCAGCAGAGAGAAGACAGGAGAGGACAAGAGCAGCTTGTTTCTCAGGTCAGCAGATCTCTGTTTTAGGTCAGACTCGTAGTGTCTCATTATGCTTCTGTTATTGTGCAGTAAACAGTAAAAAGATCTTAAGTAGATTTATTTCCATGGCTAAATGGAAACAACATCACTGTTTGCATACAGTACAGTGACTTCATTGAATGTGGTGCTGAATGTCACTCTTGCCGTGTTTTCAGATGATGATAGTGAGCCCATTCTGGGACTGTGGTTTGAAGAGACTATTTCTCCCAGTAAAGAGAAGGTGGCACCTCCACCTCCCCCTCCTCCCCCACCTCTGGAAACGTCCCCGAGACTCAAAAGCCCCAGCAAGCTGAACACGGCAGAGAACGGCAACATCCTGGCCAGTCGCAAGGACCCGGAGTTGGTAAGGCCACAATGTGAAGTGCAGATCTGATTTTGACTAACTTTGCTGCTAGAACTGAAATGTTGTTTTATGTCCTGTACAAACACATTTGTTATATGGCGAGCCATTCCACTAGGTTGTCAGTTGTCAATAAATCCCATATAACTGCCATATCGGTTTACATTACATTACACGATAAGTGAAATGGATTGCAAAAGCCATTTCATCCTAACTTGATGTTTTTCTTGTTCTAGTTTTTGAGTTTGGCCTCAAGCATACTAAACTTCATCACCACCTCCATGCTGAAGTCCAGAAATAATTTCATTCGCAACTACCTGAGCGTGTCCCTCACGGAGCAGCACATGGCCACCCTCGCCAGCATCATCAAGGATGTCGACAAAGATGTCAAAGGTTTTTAAAGCCCCCCACTCTTATCTATGTCTTACATTTAGGCTTTTCCTAACATGCAACTTTTTTGCCATCCAGGTTCCTCTGATGACGAATTTGCATCAGCCCTCTATCACTTCAATCACTCTCTGGTAACATCAGACCTGCCCTCTCCATCCCTACAGGTAAATTATTAAAAAATATGCTTAAATATGCCTGAGCTGCTACTCAATATTACAGACAACAGGCACCTGATACCTTGTTTTGTATAACTTTTCTTCAGAACACTCTTCTGCAGCAGTTGGGTGTTGCCCCATTCTCAGAGGGTCCCTGGCCCATGTACATCCATCCTCAGTCTCTCTCAGTGCTTTCTAGGTTACTGCTAATCTGGCAGCATAAAGCCAGCCAGCAGGGGGAGCCTGATGTACCCGAGTGCATGAAGGTCTGGGAGAGGTAAGACATCACTCAGTCTTTAAGAATGACTTTTCTTTTCTCAAATGTAGCTTTGGATTCTTCACAAGATATATTGTGTGTTAACATCAAATTCGTTGTATAACATATTCACAACTGGAATATATTTTCCGTAGGTTTGTGGGCACTCTAAAACAGCACACGCTACAGGGAGCGGTGCCTGCTGACGAGGACCTAAACGTAGAACACCTCCAGCTGCTTTTGCTTATCTTCCACAACTTCTCTGAAAAGGGCCGCCGCAACGTCCTAACCCTCTGCATGCAGGCCATCGCTGAAATCGCGGCTCACGTTGATTCTCAGCTTCAAGCTGTACCCCTCAACCTGGCCCGCATTTTGCTTGTGTTCGACTACCTGCTGCACCAGTACTCAAAAGCTCCTATGTACTTGTTTGAGCAGGTACAAATGTAGCTGTACTCTCACTGGAAACATGCCACTGTTTTGTAGATAGTTTGTAACAGTTTGATTTTATTTCCACACTCAGGTTCAGTACAATCTCCTGACACCACTGGCATCCGGAGCCAGTTCTGGACAGGAGGGGGGGAAGAGAGGTGCCATCCCACTTTATTATGGTTTCAAAGAGGTGGAGGAGAACTGGGCCAAGCACTGCTCGGCAGGTAGGAGTAAGTCAGACCTCTTATATTTCTCTCCATTATGCCCTTGATAATCACACATAAAGCAGTACTCAACAAACAACACTTGAAAGCTTTGCTAATTTAGTGCAAGAGCTGTTTCGATTGTTATTGATGTCTGTTGTTGTTTTCATTTAGATTCCACGGTGCAGCCGAAATTCTACTGCGTTCTGTCCCCTGAAGCCTCAGAGGATGACAGGAGTCGACTTGACAGCAAGGTGAGGCCACACATCACAAGTCTATGGAAGTAGTGTCCATGGGAGTGTCTGTGCACCTAGTTAAAGAAAATCGTTTTGGTCATTACAAAACTTTTTGTTGGAAAGTTTGCATGAACTTTTCAGTGTCTTAAGTCCCCGATATACTCACAACCATTAGGGGTAAAAAGAAGTTCAAAATATGTGACCAGCGATATACTGTTAAGCGGGGAACACACTACACTACTGTCAGGCCGATTATTAATGTAATTTGGTCCTTACGACTGATCATGCACAAATGCACTGGGTCTGTTCCTGTTGCGCTCAATCTGTGTTTACAGTCGGTGTTTAAAGTTGTGTAGTGTGCGGTGTCTGAAGATTCTAGGCTTTAATGCAGCAGTTGTATATGATATGTATTTGGGGTCCTGTTCCGTCTCTATTTACCATGGGGCTCTTTTCCTTAAAAGTTTGAAGACCCGTGTTTATATATTATTGTTCAAAATGTTATAAATGTTTAAGTTAATGTGCATATTATTTGTCAACTGTTACAGGTCTTCCAAGTGCTGTTCAATGGTGCAGTGAAGTATGACGATTTATACTCCTCGTTGATCTCCCTGTTGGCTGCAGGCTCCCGCTTTGACACAGCGAGACGGCAGGAAAATAAGCCCATCACCCCAGTAGTGAGTTAGACACATTCTGTAATTTTCACAATCACCTTGTGTTTGTGTTGGTTGACCTCTAAATGTCGCTGTCAATCTCGGTTACAGGAAGCATGTTCCTTGCAGTACTACTTCCTAGTGCTGTGGAAGATCTTGGGAGTGCTGCCACCCTCAAAGGCCTATGTTGAGCAGCTTAAGAATGGCAACACTGACCCCAGCGAGAGTGATATCTTACACACCCTGAGGTGGTCATCAAGGTTGCGAGTCAGCACTTTCGTCAACTGGATCCAGGTCGGTTTTGTAACCGTAACATTAAGAAAATCTTGACCTAATGATTAAGGTTTCCTGTATTTTTTTTAAAGTCCATCTAAGCTTCAGATTCATCTCTGTTAACTCTCTTTTATCAGGAAAACCTAGTGAAACAAGGAATGAAAGCTGACCACGCCACATCTTTGATCGTAGTGGCCTCGGCCAAATGCAGTGCAGTGAAATATGATGTGGATCTTGCAGAGGAATACATCGCCAGACAGGTACACTCTCAGAGTACAATACAATACAGTATACTTTATTGTCCCCTTAGGGAAATTTGTCTTGGGCTCAGTGTATGCTGCATTTCCAGAACAAAGAATAAATAAATAGATAAGAATTTATAATAAATTCTAAATCAATCACAGGATAAATCAATCACATGTATCTCACCTAAACAATCCATACAGTGGAGCAAAACATGTAGAACATGTAGACGGTCGTCATATTGCACATCTAAAAAGGCCACTGTTATCGCACAAATAACAGTCGCATAAACCTTAAGAACAGCAATAAAATAACAATAACCACCAATAAATAAGAATTATAATATAAAGCAATAAATAATGTTAAGTAATCAGTGCTAACCAGAAACAATCATAGGCCTTTGTCCTTGCCAATTTGCCTTCCAATGGAGACATTGCAGCCTCTCCAGAACAGTCTGATAAAACGCAGTCATGATTTTTTTGTTGACACCATACAATCTAAATCTTTGTTGGAGTTTAGAACATAAATTGTCAACATGAACCTGCCATGTGAGCATGTTATCAATGTAGTAGCCATTAATGGCTGATATAGATCTTCTTGTCTCTTAATATATGACCTCATTAAATATCTCTTCCATAGATTTCGTCATTTTGCTGCGTGGACCCCAACAGCATCCTACCTCTTCACCAAGTACCCTCTCTACAAACCATCTACACATTGGATGCTGTGATTTCCAAAGTGCAAGTGTCTTTAGATGAGCATTTCTCCAAAGTAGCTGCTGATACAGACCCCCACAAATCCTCTGAGATCACCAAAAACCTGCTGCCTGCCACACTGCAGCTCATTGACGTCTATACAGCCTTCACCAGGTTCTGATTACACCACGTACATTGTTTATTACAGATTTTAAAGGATTGTTCACCAAAAAAGGAGAATTCTGCCATCGTTTATTCAAACCACCATAAAAGTTATTATTCATATGTTTATATGACTGCAAAATATGAAGGGCTTTACTTGATAGGTTTGTGTGAAGAATAGACTGAAATTTAAGTGGTTGTAGTTTACTCTTAATCTTTGCCGTTATTAATCATTGAGTTAAACCCAAAACCCAGATTGGTTCGTTTCTTGAACAAATTGTGCAGTCCCATTTGTGAATTGGTTCAACTGTTAATTGAAAAGAACTGTCTCAACAGCTCTGTCCTGCTAAAGTAGTTTTTGAGTTAATGTTTTTTTGGGATACAGTGAAATGAATATCAGCAAATAATCTCTTATATTTCAGTATGTTCCTTAAATGGCTTCAGAACACTTTTAATATAGTGCACATGATTTTAATACCTTTGTGGCACTTTTTATCCTCTTTGGAGCTTGAACTTGTGATCTTTGGAAAATAGCTGTATGAAGGTTCTTTAAAATGTCTCATTTTGTGTTCCAAGATTGTTTTTGGGTGAACTATCCCTTTAAAGTCCTCAAATAAACTTGATGAAACCAAATGCTTGAATGGAACTGTCCTTAAGCCCTTCTTGATTGGTTTGCTGGTCATATGTTTGCTCAGGTCATACCTGCTGATGAGCCTGCCAGAGGAAGGAGAAAACAAACCCACTGAAGCTAAACTGCAGGGTTATTCTGCTGTGTTGTCCATCGGATCCACACGCTGCAAAGCCAACTTGCTTGGTAAGAATTCTAGATATCAAGATGTTATTGACACAATGGTTTTTATGTATATTGGCATATCTAATCATTATTTTTTTTGTTCAGTGCAGGGTACATACAGGTGTTTTTTTATTTATGTCTGCTGTTTTTGCTCTTTCAGGTCAGACTGTGATGCAGAATCTGCCATCAGCCGTTCAGACACTTTGCGAAACATGGAACAACATTCACACTAATGAATTCCCTAACATTGGCTCATGGGTATGCATGCTTTTACTTCAGCTCATACAGTAAACATACTCTCTTAGTTCTTTACTTTACACTGATCGGTTTCTTTGTCCACAGCGGAACGCCTTTGCCAATGACACCATCCCGTCGGAAAGTTACATCAGTGCGATTCAAGCGGCCCACCTGGGGACCCTCAGCAACCAATCGTTGCCCTTAGCCTCCTCTCTCAAACACATTCTGCTCTCGTTAGTGCGCCTTACTGGGGACCTCATTGTGTAAGTCTTGAGCGACAGTTGAAACAGATGCATGGTATAACATATTGATAGATGCCAACGATTTTTTGTGTTTGGCTATAGCACAGAGGAGCTGAACAGTCCACAGGTGATCCGCACGCTGCTGCCCCTCCTGCTGGAGAGCAGCACAGAGAGCGTTGCGGAGATTTGCAGCACCTCACTGGAGAGGATCCTGGGCCCCGCCGAATCTGATGCTTTCCTGGCTCTCGTCTACGAGCGTCTCATCACAGGCTGCTACAATATCATCGCCAATCACTCTGACCCCAACAGGTGAGACCCCAGATGACCATATGATTTTTAAACAGACTCCTAAACTTTAGGAGTGATTACTGTCTGTAATCTAAAATAATCTAGATTGAAGGGTTAGTTCCCCCACAATTGAAAATTCTGTCTTCAATTACTCACCGTCATGTTCTTCCAAACCCATAAGACTTTGGTTAATCCTGAGATACGATCGCTATATGATGAACAGATAAAATTTCGGCTTTTATTCACATGAACATAAACATGCACATATAGATTGAGCGCATTACATATGTTGAGCACAGCAACTTGTGTGTGTGTGTGTTGCGCGCTAGAACAAACCTCATTGGTTCTTGTTCATGAGTGTGTGCTGCTCGAAAACCAATGAGGTTTGTTCTAGCGTGTGACACGCACAAGCTTCCATGTTTACCATATGTGATGTAAATAAAAGCCTAAATTAAATCTGTGCATCATATAAAGCGATTGTTTCTTTTCACAAGACTTGGATTAAACCGTTCAATTCTTATTGATTCATTATACGGCACCTTTAAAACCATTTTGGGTTCTTTTAAATTTTGGTTACCTGGACTGTCAATCAAGGACAAAAAATTACAAAAAGGACTAAAAATTGCTTAATTTGGGTTTTGAAGATTAACCCAATTTTTAAGGGTTTGGAACGACACGAGGCACAATTTTCATTTCTTGGAGAACTATACCTTTAATATGGTTCTGTTTCCGATTAGTGGTCTGGATGAGTCCATTCTTGAAGAGTGTCTACAGTACCTGGAGAAACAGCTGGAAAGCAGTCAGGTCCGCAAAGCAATGGAGGAATTTTTCTCATTCAGGTACATTCTAACTGAATAAACTCTCTTTAGGAATTGCTTGAAACCCTTTGCATCATTTTAATACATCACTTTTCCCCCCTTGTTTTGTAGTGGAGAATTGGTGCAGATCATGATGGCCACAGCCAACGAGAATCTATCTGCAAAGTTCTGTAACAGAGTTCTGAAATTCTTCACTAAACTGTTCCAGCTCAGTATGTAGCCATGCTATGTCTCTCACAAATTTGCCCCTTTTACTCTTCCCCTCTTACACTTCTCATCTGTGTTCATCCCTCAGCGGAAAAGAGCCCCAATCCCAGCCTTCTGTGCCTGTGCGGCTCATTGGCCCAGCTGGCTTGTGTGGAGCCCATGAGGCTGCAGGCCTGGCTGAGGCGCATGACGGCCTCCCCTCCTAAAGATTCAGACCAGCTGGACACAGTGCAAGAGAACAGGCAGCTCCTGCAACTCCTCACCTCCTACATTGTCCGTGATAACAGCCAGGTTGGCGAGGGCGTCTGCACGGTGCTTCTGAGCACTCTCATACCCATGGCAACGGAGATGCTGGCCAGTGGGGATGGGGCAGGCTTTCCTGAGCTCATGGTCATCATGGCCACTCTAGCCAGTGCAGGACAAGGAGCAGGACATCTACAGCTACACAGAGCTGCCATTGACTGGCTCACAAGATGGTGAGTGACTGGCATCTGGGAAATTATATATTTAATAAATATAAAAGTAACACTTTACAATAAGGTCCCATTAGTTAATTTTAGACAATGCTTTAACTAACATGGACTCCCAATGAGCAATATCTGTTTGTTACAGTATTTATTGATATTTGTCCAAATGTTCCATTGTGAGTTCATGTTAGCTCATGTTCAATATGTAATTTTGGGGATCAAAGATTGACTACAGGTGAACTTTAAATCAATAATAAAATATTACTAAAAAATATAATGCTTTTTCACAGCATTTTATTGGACAAATTGTTAAAGTACATCATACTTTTTGCTATTTTTTCCTAAAATAGAATAAAGGACTAAATTGTATACGTATTTTTATATCAGCTAAAAAAAAATTATTCGAAACTGCCACTCATAGACTGAAGCCACAAAACCACATCTCTCTGATTTCATGGGGTATTTACCTCCTAAATCTGAAATTTTCCTATTTTTCTTTCAGTAAAAAATACTTGTATCAGAAGAACGTTGTGGAAAAAGTTACCGCTAATGTGTCGCAAGGCAAGGTAGGTGCAATTTGATGGTAAAAGTCAAAAGTCCATTTCTACGGTAACCATTCACACGTCTTGGATTTAATTGTTTCGGGCCATTAGTGAAACACTCTTGTTTTCAGCATGCCAGCATGCTGGAGTGTGCCTGCCACATCATTTCCTATCTGGCGGATGTGATGAACGCTTTGAGACAGAGCAGTGGCCAGGGCTCGTCCCAGCTCCTGATGGAGGGAGAGGAGAAGGCAATTGAAGTGGACTCTGACTGGGTGGAGGACCTAGCTGTAGAGGAGGAAGATTCACAGGCTGAAGACTCGGTCAGGAAACAGTCTGCTCACTGTAGATTTAAAGATTGCTTTGATTTTTTCCAATCATATCTAAGTTTCTTGTGTTATAGGATGAGGATTCACTCTGCAATAAGCTATGCACCTTCACCATCACTCAAAAGGAGTTCATGAACCAGCACTGGTAATGGACCCACACGGCCTTCCTTTGCTATGAAACAGAAGCGTTCAGAAGCTGTGCTGTTGGCCTTTAATCTCACGCTCTTCCCCGTACAGGTATCACTGTCACACCTGTAAGATGGTGGATGGGGTAGGTGTGTGCACAGTGTGTGCCAAGGTCTGTCACAAAGACCATGAGATCTCCTATGCCAAATACGGCTCTTTCTTCTGTGACTGCGGTGCCAAGGAGGATGGCAGCTGCCAGGTGAGACCGAATACTTCAGGTCATCATGGGAAAAGAGCAACAGCGGTAACTTTGGCTTGCAAATCATTTATCATTGACTGCCATTAGCTCATTTCAGATCTCCCCCAATTCATCAGGGTTTGCAACATTTCACCTTTCCTTTTTTTGGTTGTAAAGCAAGTTTGTCCTCTATTGTTTGGTAGTATATTACTTAAGATTAATTTGATTATATTGTTAAAGGAATTGTTCACCTGCTATAACAAACATTTACTCGTGTCGTTTCAAACCGTTTCAGTGGAACATAAAAGGTAATTTTACACAGCACTTTCCATAGTAACTTCCACTGTAAAGCACAAAAAAAATTAAATAAAAAAAATTTAAATTGTCCATAGAACTACTGAATGGCTTCAGAAGATTTGGATTATATCTCCATCTATTATTATATCCCCAGAAGCAAAAAAAAACAAACACTTATTTAAAATGTAGGGGGAAAATAACTTTAGTACTCAGTTTGAAACATTTTTTAGAAACTTGCACGTTTGGAACGACATGAGTGTGAGTAAATAATGTCAAAACTGTAATATTTGGGTGAACTGTTCCTTTAATCTTCATTATAGTAGTTGTATATCCATACGATTTCCACTTATTTTTCTAGTCTAAAAAGCTTTTCAGATTAACATTTCAACATTTAAGCCATATCCACTCATGCATGTCTCCTTGATGGAAACACAAAGCATGTCTAAACAATCTAATTTATTTCCCTCTTCCCTGTGGTGTCCCCTCCCCTCCCCAAGCATAAACATCTTTGTAATTTAGCCAATGCAATGCATCCTGTATCCCTGATCCTGGGTCTGTATCCTTGTTTTACAGGCTCTAGTGAAAAGAAGTCCGAGCAGTGGAATGAGCTCCACCATGAAGGAGTCCTCGGCCTTTCAGAGCGAGCTGCGCATGCCAGAGAGCGCCATCCGTCACCAGAGCGCCTCACCCGCGGACAAAGGAAAAGTCACCATCTGTGATGGCAAAAGCAGCGACGATGACAAGCCTAAGAAGAGCAGCGTATGTAAAAACATCGAGGGCTGCAGAGAGGACCTGCTCGTTCAAGTGGTGCGAGAATTTCCTCACTCTTCGTTCTCTGAATCATTGATGTTTTGACTGAAAGCAGACCGGACCTGTCTCACTGCTATCGTTCTTTTTTGCAGTCAAGCTCCTCCACAGCAGCCCTGGTGTTGGAGTTGCTCATTTTCCTAATGGACGCCATTCAGACCAACTTCCAGCAGGCGTCAGCGGTGGGCAGCAGCAGCCGGGCTCAGCACGCTCTCAACGAATTACACACTCAAGACAAGACTGTCGAGATGACCGACCAGCTCATGGTAAGAACCAAATGCCTAAAGACTAATTCTTAATGCTTCCAAAACAAAATTGCTGACACTAAACATGATTTTATCATCCAGGTTCCCACACTGGGCTCACAAGAGGGTGCTTTTGAGAATGTCAGAATGAACTACAGTGGAGATCAAGGACAGACCATCCGCCAGCTCATCAGCGCGCATGTGCTGCGTCGGGTGGCCATGTGTGTGCTGTCGTCCCCTCACGGACGCAGACAACACCTCGCTGTCAGCCATGAGAAGGGCAAGGTAATACAGAAAACCTTAACACGAGTTTGTATCTTCGCTACATCATGTTTTATTGAGACTACATGGTGTGTTTTTTGTTGTTTTGTTTGCAGATCACGGTCCTGCAGTTGTCTGCGCTGTTGAAGCAGGCTGACTCCAGTAAGAGGAAACTGACTTTGACTCGTCTAGCCTCCGCTCCAGTTCCCTTCACTGTGCTCAGCCTCACAGGAAACCCCTGTAATGAGGATTATCTAGCAGTGTGTGGACTCAAGGTAGCAAATGCAGACAAAACTGACACAACTTTTTTTTCCCAATGATTTTAGTCTCATTTCTCTGTGCCTATCATCTTCAGGATTGTCACGTTCTGACGTTCAGCAGCACAGGCTCTGTGTCAGATCACTTAGTCCTGCATCCGCAACTTGCAACTGGAAACTTCATTATCAAGGCCATCTGGCTTCCTGGATCACAGACTGAATTGGCCATTATAACTGCTGATTTTGTCAAGGTGAATTATTGTACTTGTCATGGAACTGCAAACAATGTTCAATGTGCAAACATTAATGTTTATTTTTGATAATCAAATCAAAATCAAATAATTTTTGTTATCTTTTTTAAATAAGCCTCTTATGATCCCCAAGGCTGTATTTATTTTAGTAAAAAATACAGTAATATTGTGAATTATTATTGCAGTTTAAAATATGTTCTTATATATATTATTGATCCCAAACTTTTGAACAGTAGTGTAAGTATAATGCTAGTTCTTGCTGTATTTACTTAAAAAATTATTTTGTCCTCAAATGTGAGATAAATATGAATATATAGTCACTGACCAAAAGTATTGTGCCTCAAATGACTGTTCCTTGCAGATTTACGACTTATCTGTGGATGCCCTGAGCCCCATGTACTACTTCCTGCTACCAAGTTCGAAGATCAGAGATGCCACATTCCTGTTCAACGAGGAGGGCAAAAACATCATTGTGATCATGTCCTCAGCTGGCTACATGTACACTCAGGTGATGGATGAGTCCAGCAGTGCCCAGCATGGCCCTTTCTACGTCACCAACGTTCTGGAGATCAACCACGAGGATCTGAAGGTTCTTACGACATTATCTTTTGCTATATAGTCAGTTAGACTGAAATAAATTAACCAAATAGATTTCAGAATAGATTGAGCATGACAGCATGCTGAGTTAGTGGTGTGTTTGCTTCGCAGGATAGTAATGGCCAGGTGGCTGGAGGCGGAGTCTCTGTGTATTACTCCCACGTCCTGCAGATGCTCTTCTTCAGCTACAGTCAGGGCAAGTCATTCGCTGCCACAGTGAGCCGCAGCAGCATGGAAACACAGAGACTCTTCACCATCAATGTCAAAGGGTAGGATTTCAACATAAGGCTATTCTTATGTAAAACTCTTTCACTCGTGTGTTTTGTATTTCTCTAATGTTCATTCTCTTGTACATCCAGTTCTAATGGAGGTAGTAGTAAGACCTCTCCAGCACTCTGTCAGTGGTCAGAAGTGATGAACCACCCAGGGTTGCTATGCTGTGTACAGCAGACCACAGGAATCCCTCTGGTCATCATGGTAAAACCAGACACGTTCCTCATCCAGGAAATCAAAACCCTGCCTGCGAAAGCTAAGGTCAGTTCCTAGATTTTCCTTGTCTAGAGGAAGTATAAAATATATATTATGAAAGTTTTTATATTATATTGTAAAACGCATTGTTTTCTGTGATTAGTGTGTACTGCTTAATGCAACATTTGTATTTGTTTTTTGCCCCAACCCCCACTTCTGAGGCTGTGCTAATGTTTTTGCTCACTTCCTGTGGCTAGCATATATAGACTCACACTAATCACAATTAATAATGTTAGGTGTGATCAATCACAGAAAACTGCATTTTACCTTTTAAAAATGGATTCACAGCCTTGGAAATATAATAAAATAAATATAAATATTTACTGAAATATAGATGAATGATATTTTTTATTTAATAATAATACTAAAAGATTTACATTGAGTTTCGTGCATTACCGATGCATTTAGACAATTATTGAATGCCAGAAATTGAGATTACAAGGAGATTGAGACTGAATTATAAAATTTTGCCAATCACCCAAGTCCCAATTTACTACTGATACCAGGGTACCAGAGGCTGGAATGGGCAAGTTTGGTTTCAATAAATCCTACTACTATGCCAAGTCAAGCAAACACATAAAGTCTCTCTCTTCCCCTCAGATTCAGGATATGGTAGCAATCCGTCACACAGCGAGCAACGAGCAGCAGCGCACCACTATGATTCTGCTGTGTGAAGATGGCAGCCTCCGTATATACATGGCTAACGTGGAGAACACGTCCTATTGGCTCCAGCCCTCCCTTCAGCCTAGCAGTGTGATCAGCATCATGAAGCCTGTCCGTAAACGCAAGACAGCCACGGCCAGTGAGTCACGCCACATTCTCTCGGATTCATCACATGTTGTTTAGTGTTGTTTAGAGATGGTTATGTGGCTTTTTGTTTTCCCTCATCAGCCACACGCACATCCAGCCAAGTCACTTTTCCTGTAGACTTTTTCGAGCACAATCAGCAGCTGACAGAGGTGGAGTTTGGTGGCAACGACCTGCTGCAGGTCTACAACGGCCAACAAATCAAACACCGGCTGAACTCTACAGGGATGTATGTGGCCAACACCAAGGTATAAAAAATTATTCTAGCTAAAATATTATTTTGAAATGATCATCAGTGGTTTGCTTTTCCACTTTAAGTCATTTGTGTTGTTTCCCGCCAACAGCCTGGAGGTTTCACGGTGGAAGTAGTGAACAATAACAACTCGATGGTGATGACGGGAATGAGGGTGCAGGTGGGCACTCAGGCCATTGAGCGAGCTCCCTCCTACATTGAAATCTTTGGACGCACCATGCAGTTGAACCTGACGCGCTCCCGCTGGTTTGACTTCCCTTTCACTCGTGAGGAAGCCCTTCAGGCAGACAAGAAGCTCTCCATTTTCAGTAAGATCCCAACAGATATCAGAACTACTTTCATGTACACTACCAGTGAAACTTTTGGACACACCTACTCATTCCTTATTATGATAATTATTAACTGTATATCTATTTTACTATAAAACTAGCATAATATTAATAATACAAATTAATTTTAAAAGAAAAAAATGTATGACATGAACATTAAATATTTGACATTTTCAATTAAATTATATAATACAACCAATTACATTATAATATTACATTAATAATAATAATAATAATAATATAATTTTGTATGGTTACACTTTATTTTAAGTAATTATACATTTAAGTACTATTTACTTACGATAGGGTAAGGATTAGGGTTTGGTTTAGTTGCATGCAATTATGTATAATTTACTGTTATTACTACAATAAGTGCTTGTAACATGTAACAAGGTCACTGTAAATGTTATTTTTTTTACATTATATTGTGAAATTGTAACGTTTATAATAAAGTAAATATTTGTATTACTAATATATTATAATATGTATTTTGACAATTTTCACCTGTTTTTTTTCAGTTGGAGCTTCAGTCGACCCAGCAGGTGTCACCATGCTGGACTCCATTAAGATTTATGGCAAAACCAAAGAGCAGTTCGGTTGGCCAGATGAGCCACCGGAGGACTTTCCTTCAGCTGCAGTCAACAACGTGTGCAGCCCCAACCTCAACCAGGGCAACGGGACCGGAGACAGTGACGTCACCAGCCCCATCGCAACTAGCGGCACTGTACTGGAGAGGTACACTTGTCACCTTAACCTGTGTGCTCTGATTTCAACATATTACTTGATTTGATTTCCTGTAAAAAATAATTCATGATGTTTTCTGTCTTTTGTCTTCGTTTCCCTTAAACTGCATTTAATCTATATTATTGTCTCTAAAAGTGTCCGTATTTGATGTCGATTAACGTAACTAAAACGAAGAGCAGAGGATAGAGGAGGGAGTGGGGGGGGGGTGTGCGCGTGACTTGTCCAGTGCATGGCTGCCATCATAATGACCTCGTGCTTGCATGCAATCGTTTCCTGTGTTTGACATACAAATCATTTTTACGTATTTCTTTTCTGTGATCCTCACACATTTTTCTTTTTCTTTGCTCCCTAAAACAATAAAAAAAGTTGTGAAACTGAGTCCTTATCAGCCTTGGACCGGTTAGTAACCGCCCTTTCTCTGCTTGTGTGCATGGTGGTTTGCTCGTGTGTGTGTGTGTGTGTGTGTGTATGTGTGAGAGAGCAGTCAGACTGAGCTTGCTCTGGTGTAGATCATGCAGGACAATTACAGCATTTATAAAGACATTAGTAATCACACAGTTGTTCTTTAACACTCATAATGTTTGATGATAATGTGTTATGGTTTGAGAATGACAATGCTTTGAGAATGGTGTAGAATTTGAACATGTTAGTATGGACGGCTGTAATTTTAATACAATGCATTGCTTTCCCTATCTAACTGTTGTCTGATCTCTAGGTTGGTGGTCAGCTCACTGGAAGCTTTAGAGAGCTGCTTTGCCGTGGGCTCCCCTGTTGAAAAGGTAAGGAGGAGATATTCTCTTTGAGATTGGGGATATCAAAAGTACTGTTGCTTTGCTGCTAAGTTGGTCCAAAATTTTAAAATAAAAATATCATAAGGTATATCATTGTACCTTGTCTATAGGATTAGCACATTTGCCTTTCAGTAAATCAGAAAGGTATACTAGTTTTGCACAAGAAAATATTTGTTTTGAATGTATGTTTAAAATTATGTACATTCAAATAAGATGAAATCCTATCAGTTGTTTTATTGTGCTTTTTTAGTCATTTGTGCTTCAATTTCAGCTTTTTGTTTCAATCATATTTTTTTTTTATTAATTTTTTTTATAGTTAAAAATAGCAGCACTACGTTTTTTTATAGCAAATATCAAAACCACTGTTGGTTTCTGTCTATTTTCTGTTTCTTCTGTTTTTGATTGAAATTTCCATTTTTGTGTGATGCTTTTCCATCCCTAAAATCTATAGGAGAAAAATAAAACTGCGGCTCTAGAGTTGGCCACTCTCCTCCTGTCCATCCCCACTCCTGCTGGAGTACTGCAACAGACCAAAGGCCTTCTGGCAAGCCTGCACACCAGCCGCACAGCCTACCACAACCACAAGGTACACATGATCACTGCTGATTAGAACATGTGTAGAACCCGTGTTAAACATGAATCACCATGTCTTTTACGCTCAGCTTCATAACTGGTGCTGAATCTGTATTTAGGATCAGTCTCTGCTGAGCAACGCAGTACAGTGTCTGAACAGCTGCAGTAAAGAAGGGAAGGAGCTGGACCCTGATGTGTTCCAGAGGCTGGTGATCACAGCCCGCTCCATCGCCATCATGAGACCCAATAATCTTGTGCACTTCACCGAGTCCAGACTTCCTCAATCAGACACTGGTACGCTCATTAAACCTCTTGTACGTTCATCTTGTAGTCATTTTATGTGCCTCTTAATACAGGCAGTTTTTCTCTTGTCAGATGTAGGTGATGATGGGAAGGATGGCCTGAAATATGATACTGAGAGCTGTAGCTTCATCATGCAACTGGTTACTAACTTCTGGAAACTTCATGCCCTCAAACCCAAGAATGCCTTTTTGGCTCCAGCCTGTTTGCCAGGTACGTGGTCGGATTGATTTGAAGAGTCCACGGCTGTATTGTTTCAAAATACTGACATCGTTTTGTTTTTCTCTAAGGTCTAACTCACATTGAAGCCACAGTGAATGCTCTAATTGATATCATTCATGGCTACTGCACCTGTGAGCTGGATTACATAAATGTGGCATCCAAAATCTACATGCAGATGCTGCTCTGCCCTGTATGTATCCCGTTTTCATTCTTCTCAGATATAATCTATATCTTTTGAGAACAGTTATCATTGTAATCTAATCTTTTTGGTCTACAGGACACCTCTGTGAGCTTTGCTTGCAAACAGGCGCTGATTAGAGTTTTGAGACCCAGAAACAAGCGCAGACATGTGACCTTGCCTTCTCCCCCACGCTCCAACACGCCCATGGGTATGAGCCGTGCATTTCAGCTTTGTGACTTAAATCATACACGCACACCTCAATGAATCAACCTCAAACAATGCATTTCTGTGCTAGGAGATAAAGATGACGACGATGATGACGATGCTGATGAGAAGATGCAGTCCTCCAACATGACGGGAGGGGAAGGCGGCAGGCAAGAGAGTCAAGAGCAAAACGAGGTGGACCACGGTGACTTTGAGATGGTGGTGAGCTTCGCAGCCTCTATTAGTCCTTCTATTGGACCCTAAGAGTGTTCATTTATCTGACAATGATTAGATTGGATTTTATTATTTTATGATTGTGAAATTCACTCTTAAATTGGGACTTGGTTTGATTTGATTTGATTTGATTTGATTTGATCTGAACTGATTTGATTATTTTGGATTGATTTGTAATTAATGCATATATTCACTACTGTTCAAACATTTAGGGTCCATAAGACTTTTTGTTTATGAAAGAATTCTCATAAACTGCATTTATTTGATTAAAAATAAAATAAAACCGTAATATTGTGAAATATTAATATAATTTAATCATTAAATAATATAATCAAATTTTGACTAAATAATTCAGTTTCGAATTTAATTTTGGGCAGTAATATGATTCTTTAAATCATGCAAGTCATATAATTATCTATATATTAGTATAACAGGTAATGAACAAATAATCATCGTGAGTCAAGGTGCGTTAAAGCTTATCTCCAAGCAACTTTTCCCAAGTGGATACACATAACGAATAATGATGCACAAATATAAACTCAGCAGCTCAATTTACTTCATGTAAGCAGAACATCAGAAGTCCAGGTCATGCTATAAACAGCCAGCCCCCCCCAAAAAAAACGCCACTGGTGAACACAGTCTTTGTCCAAACTTGTGTATTTAAAGCAGGCAGTTGTTATATAATCCTCTTCTTTCTCTCTGTTTGATGTGCAGTCTGAGTCTATGGTGCTGGAAACAGCAGAGAATGTGAGCAATGGGAACCCCTCGTCTCTGGAAGCACTGCTGGCAGGGGCGGAGGGCTTCCCACCCATGCTGGACATCCCCCCAGATGCTGATGACGAGACCATGGTGGAGCTGGCTATAGCGCTCAGTCTTCAACAAGACCAGCAAGGTCACTTTTTCCACTTTTCCGCCCTCAGAGAGAAACCAGCATGCCTTTTTTTTTTTTTTTGCTAGTTATATGACCATCAGTTGTCTAATGTTGAATATATGCTGTGTCAGCAGGCAGCAGCAGCAGTGCTCTTGGTCTACAGAGTCTGGGTCTGTCCGGTCAGGCCCCCAGCTCCTCATCTTTGGACGCGGGGACCCTTTCAGACACCACTGCATCAGGTAACTGCACCCATCTCTCCACAAATCTCTTTCTGTAATACTTATTGCATGCTCATTGCTCATCCACCATTCCTTCTGTCATCCCTTCATGTCATTGTTTCTTCCAATTTCCAATAATTTTCAAACATATGGCTGTTTTTCTATGTATATGTTCGTGTGCACCTTTAGAAACCCCCCCTTAGCAAAGCCTGCTGTTTTTTTCCTGTAACAGCTCTGGTTATGCTTTCAGCCCCAGCCTCGGATGATGAGGGGAGCACAGCGGCCACAGACGGCTCCACGCTGCGCACCTCTCCCGCCGAGCACGGGGGCAGCGTGGGCTCTGAGAGCGGAGGCAGTGCCGTCGACTCAGTTGCCGGTGAACACAATGGTAAGACTTGAATTGTTACTGTTTATTTGATGTTTTTAAACATAAAAGATTTTAAAGTGGCTCGTTTTGGGAAGTTTCATCCACTCAAGACAATTTGTGTGTTTCAGTGTCTGGCCGCAGCAGTGCTTACGGGGACACGACTGTTGAAGGACACCCTGCTGGACCAGGCAGCGTGAGCTCCAGCACTGGAGCCATCAGCACCACTACGGCCCAGCATGAAGGAGATGGATCAGAAGGAGAAGGAGAGACAGAGGGTGACATCCACACAAGCAACAGGTCTGTCTACATGAAGGAGCACATGTCTCCTTTTATAAACTAGAATAAAATACGTTTCTGTATAATAACTGTCTATTTGCCTGTCTCGCTCCTCTGACCAGGTTGCACATGGTGCGTTTGATGCTCTTGGAGCGTCTCCTGCAGCACCTGTCCCAGCTCCACGCTGTTGGTGGAGTTCAGGCCATTCCCTACATGCAGGTCATCCTCATGCTGACCACAGATCTAGATGGAGAGGACGAGAAAGACAAGGGAGCACTGGACGACCTTCTGGCCCAGCTCATCGCAGAGCTCGGCATGCACAAGAAGGTGAGACTACATTGCAAGAACTTCACTTAAATGCATTGTTCTAGTTTGGAATGTATATCCCCACAGACAAAGCTTAAGCCCTGTCACAGACTAAAATGCATGTTTGAGCTGTTTTAACTGAAAGCAACTTGCTCTGACATATCTTATGCCATTGTTTTGTCTCAGGATGGACACCAGTATTTATTTTATTTTTTTCTAAGGCACATTTATAAAAGCTACTTTAATGTCCTAATTGAACTAAAGTCTAATCCTGCCTTAATCTAAGCCTTGTCTGTTAAACCAGGCCATAGATTATATTATAGATATCAATATACATATAGAGGAGACATAGATAGATGGAATATATAGATATACAGAATATAGATTGTGTCATTTTTGGTTTCCAGGATGTTTCAAAGAAGAATGAGCGCTGCTCCATAAACGAGGTGCACCTGGTCATCATGAGGCTCCTCAGTGTCTTCATGTCCCGCACCAAGTCTGGCTCAAAATCCTCCTCTGAGGTAACTGTCAACTTCGCTATGGTAATATCGTGCTCTCAAAGCTTTGTTCTGAAGGTTAAAATATTTATTTTGAACCACTAAGTCTGAGAATTAAATAGGGCTGGGTATTGAGTTCGATACTTTTTAGGCACCGACCGAATTGCCTCAATACCATTGAGTATCAAAAAAATGTCTTTGTCATTCGGTACCAAATTTCGATACCTGAGGGGGTTAATCTTGTCAACGTCAGTGAAACAATAAGCATGCAGTATGTATGATGTGCTCAAATCAAGTGCTGGCTGTGGTGAGGCATCCAGGAAAAACACTAGTTTACACTAGGATTCATATTTAAATAGACCTTTGCGGTTTAATATTCTCACTTTGACAACATCTCATTTGAGAGAAACTATCATCACATCACAGAAGAAGGTCTAGACGGCAACCAGTAAAAATAAAAGTTTGGTTTAACGTAAAGAAACTGCGATATAAATATATTTCTCTTGTACAGTATAATGTTTATCTTAATGTAATACTACTACTACTAATAATAATAATACAAATATTATTAAACAAATTTTCTTCCATGTTATAATTTTAACAGTAAACCTCTGTTGTGTAGCACTTGTTTGCCAAGAGCTTGTTTCATTTTAATTTTAATAAAAGATAAATTAATGTTTTATGCCTTCATTTGATTACCAGAAATATAAATTAAATACACAAAAAAAAACAATTTTTTTTTTTTTTATTGGGCCCTATTATTGTATACAAATTAAGAAATTAAGTTGTTTTTATGAATTCAATTAATTATATATGTTTTTGATTAAACCATTAAAATGGAATATAGACTAAATTAAACAGAAAGCAAAGAACTGGGTAAAAATAAAATAAAACTTTTTTTTTTAAAACTGTTAATAAATTGCTGTTAAATTGAACAGATGCTTTTTGATTAATACAATTTAATTTAACCATCCAGAAAAATTTAAACCGGGGGGGGGGGAACGGAATCCAGAATAATTTAAATATTATAAAATATTGTAAATGTATAATATTGTTTTCAATTTTAATGTATTTTAAATTGTAATTTATTCCTGTGATGGCAAAGTTGAATTTTCTGCATCATTACCCCAGTCTTCAATGTCACATGATCCTTCAGAAATCATTCTAATATGCTGATTTGATGCTCAAGAAACATTTCTGATTACAGTTGTGCTTCATATTTTCATGATTGTTTTGATGAATAGAAAGTTCAAAAGAATTTTAATTTAATTATAATTAACATAGAATATAGAATTGTTACATTTGTAAAAGTCTTTACTGTCACTTTTGATCAATTTAATGTATCCTTACTAAATAAAAGTGTTGATTTCTTTAAAAGAAAATATTTTTACTTGTGAACGGTTGAGCACAAACGTTTTATAAATTATTTCACTCTTAGGTCTCTGTTTGGATTTAGTAAATTTACAAAATACGTTTTTTAAGATTAAAATTATATTTAATTCTTTAAATAAGAAATACATTTTAACTTTAAATTCTTATTTATTTCCTTTTACATGTTTAGGAAATTTAATATTAAAGTATACTTTTAAGAAATGTTATAGTTTTAAATCTTCTATTATTTACATTTAATAAAATGTTAAGTATTTAAAATGTAGCTGGTGACATAATTGTTGAACATTAATTTGATTGGAAGCCACACTATTAAATTGATTACATCTGTTTGTATACATAGTTCTGACTTCCTACCTTGCATGTATTTAACCAGCTATAGTTTCCACAAAGCAGCACATGTCCGAACAGACCCTTATGTGTTATCTGTTATGCATTTATTATTTTTCCAATAATGATCCAGAGTATTGATTCAGCCAATAGAAAAGTGTCATTATAAGAGCAAAGTGGCTCTCATAATTTAATGTATGCAGAAAAGCCTAAAAGTTTACCTCAAATGTAACAATATATTTTGTTTTGGGAAGTTTAAATCGAGTTAATTTCTAATATTATTGTTTACATGCTACAAGGTTTACTTTGCAGAGCAGTGAGTGTAAAAAACCTTTAAATAATTCAGTTTCATCTGTTTTCTTGCCAGTCGTCTTCGCTCATCTCCAACGCAACTGCTACCGCTCTGCTCAGCATGGGAGCGATAGACTACTGCCTGCATGTGCTCAAATCCCTGCTAGAGTTCTGGAAGACCCAGCAGGGTGAGGAAGAGCCAACGGCCACCAGTCAGCTCCTTAAACCCCACACTTCGTCTTCACCCCCAGACATGAGCCCCTTCTTCCTACGCCAATATGTCAAGGTACAGTTCTTAAAAAGCTTGCTCTTACCCAAACGTTAAATGTATTGTATAAGAAAATATCCGGATCTTTAAAATTGTGGGTGTTTCTCAGGGCCACGCTGCTGATGTGTTTGAAGCATACTCTCAGCTCCTCACCGAGATGGTCCTCCGACTGCCTTACCAGATCAAGAAAATCGCAGACGCCAACCCACGCATCCCACCGCCTATCTTTGATCACTCCTGGTTCTATTTCCTCTCTGAGGTAATGCACGTAATTCGCTTTTGGCCTGTGCTGAAGAGTTATCAATGAATAATTCAGCATGCATCAACCTCTTTCAGCTTTATTTTTTATTTATGTAGCGCTTTTTACAATACTGATTGTTTCAAAGCAGCTTTATAGTGATAACAGGAAAATAATGCAACTAAGTTTGTTTCTGCTGTACAGCAGATCTAGAAGAAAATAGCGTTATAGTCCAGCTTAAAGGGATACTCCACTTTTTTCGGAAATAAGCTCATTTTACATCTCCCCCAGAGTTAAACAGTTGAGTTTTACCGTTTTAGAATCCATTCAGCCGAACTCCGGGTCTGACGGTACCACTTTTAGCATAGCTTAGCACAGATCATTGATTCTGATGAGTCCAGTAGCATTTCTTTCAAAATGACCAAAGAGTTTCAATATTTTTCCTATTTAAAACTTGACTCTTCTGTAGTTAAACCGTGTACTAAGATCGACGGAAAATGAAAAGTTGCGATTTTCTAAGCCTATATGGCTAGGAACTACTCTCATTCCAGCATAATAATCAAGGAACTATGTGGCTGTACCATGGGTGCAGCAGGCGTAATGATATGACGCAGCGCCTGAAAATAGTCCCCAGCTCGGTAACTTCTTCCAACGTGACCGGGACTAAGTTTGTCTAACCTATTAGACCTATTTTCAGGCGCTGCGTCATATCATTACGCCTGCTGCACTCATGGTACAGCCGCACAGTTCCTTGATTATTACGCCGGAATGAGAGTAGTTCCTAGCCATATAGGCTTAGAAAATCGCAACTTTTCATTTTCCGTCGATCTTAGTACACGGTTTAACTACAGAACAGTCAAGTTTTAAATAGGAAAAATATTGAAACTCTTTGGTCATTTTGAAAGAAATGCTACTGGACTCATCAGAATCAATGATCTGTGCTAAGCTATGCTAAAAGTGGTACCGTCAGACCCGGAGTTCGGCTGAATGGATTCTAAAACGGTAAAACTCAACTGTTTAACTCTGGGGGAGATGTAAAATGAGCATATTTCCGAAAAAAGTGGAGTATCCCTTTAAGTAAGTTCAGTGATGGTTAATTTTTGTTGGAAAAAAAGTTAATTTAGTTCATTTATAGATGTGTGTGTGTAAATGTGTGTGTATATGTGTAATATATATATATAAATATATATATAATATCCAGCTCACTTCAGTTCTTATATAATGGTGTCAATGTAGGCAGTTCAATAATATTGTTGAATATTAAATGTCCCCCCTTTCGATTATCTTCCAGTATCTGATGATCCAGCAGACACCGTTCGTGAGGCGACAGGTGAGGAAGCTTCTGCTGTTCATCTGCGGATCCAAAGAGAAGTACCGCCAACTCCGAGACCTCCACACGCTTGACTCTCACGTGCGTGGCATCAAGAAGCTTCTGGAGGAGCAGGGCATCTTCCTGAGGGGAGGAATCGTCACAGCGACATCTGGCTCCGCTCTACAGTATGACACTCTCATTAGTCTGGTGAGTAACAGGCATGTGTGACACCCTACGATTTTTATTCTTCTTTTAGTTTGGATTTGTGTGAACTTTTTTTTCTTTTACACAGATGGAACACCTTAAAGCATGTGCTGAAATAGCCACTCAGAGAACAATCAACTGGCAGAAGTTCTGCATGAAGGATGACTGTAAGTGTGCAATGTTCCTTTATCCAAAGAGTCTTGCATTGCATTCAGGGTGCAAATTTGGTCAGTTCTTGCTTTCCGTGGGAATTGAATCCATGACTCTACAACTAAGAGACCTAGAACAGCTAAGCCTTCCTGTAGCTCAAACAGTAAAGTCACATATGGTACTAATCGAATTCTCTCTGTCTTTGTGTAGCGGTGTTGTACTTCCTGCTGCAAGTGAGTTTTCTAGTAGATGAGGGTGTTTCTCCGGTCCTGCTGCAGCTGCTCTCTTGCGCCTTATGTGGCAGTAAAGTCCTGGCAGCCTCGACAGGATCTTCAGGTGGAGGTTCAGGGACATCTCAGCCCTCTCAGAGCAAATCCTCCAGCAAGAAGAGCAAGAAAGAGGACAAGGAAAAGGACAAAGAAGGTTCGATGTTTTTTCAATGATCTTTCATAATTTTTTTTATCATTGAACCACTTTCATTTAGGATTAAAAATCTGAAAAATTATTCATGACACTTTTCTCAATGTTCCTGTTGTGTTTCCTGCAGGAGATGGAGCTGGCAGTCAGGAAGATCAGTTGTGTACGGCTCTTGTTAGTCAGCTCAACAAATTTGCAGATAAGGAGACTCTTATTCAGTTCCTGCGTTGCTTCCTGCTCGAGTCCAACTCTTCATCTGTGCGCTGGCAAGCTCACTGCCTCGCGCTGCATATCTACAGGTGCTTAGAAGCAAGAATCTTCTCTTAATGCACTCCCTTGTGTCCAGTGCTTTGAGCTTAAACCATCATGTTAAACTGAACATTTATCTTTCAGGAACTCAAACAAATCCCAGCAGGAGTTGCTGCTCGACCTGATGTGGGCCATTTGGCCAGAACTACCTGCTTATGGACGTAAAGCTGCTCAGTTTGTGGACCTGCTCGGATATTTCTCCCTCAAAACACCTCAGACAGAAAAGAAGGTAGTCATATGAGATTGTTTATTGTGGGTGACTGGGTAGAATTTGGTTATACTTTTTGAACAGTAGTGTAATTTATAGTAGGTTTAAAATGTTGGTATGACTGTGTTGCATTGCACCTAATGTTTTGCTTCTGTGTTTTCCAGCTGAAGGAATACTCTCAAAAAGCTGTAGAAATTTTGAGAGCACAAAACCACATCCTGACCAATCATCCCAATTCAAACATATACAAGTAAGTGTTCCCAGCATCTCATTGGAAGATATTTTGGGTCACGGATGTGAGAACATCTCAGAATTTTTCATCTCTTAACACTTATCTTCTCAGCACCCTGTCTGGACTGGTGGAATTTGATGGATTTTACCTGGAGAGTGATCCCTGCTTGGTGTGCAACAATCCTGAAGTGCCCTTCTCTGTGAGTGACGTTCATGACATGTCACATTTAAATGCTTGTTTTAGGTGCTATGGGTCTGAATGTTGGCCTACTTTATTCCCTGTGCTATTAGAACATCAAACTCTCATCTATCAAAGTGGACACCCGTTACACTACCACTCAGCAAGTGGTGAAGCTGATTGGCAGCCACACTATCAGCAAAGTCACAGTGAAGATTGGCGATCTCAAGAGAACCAAGATGGTTCGCACGATCAACCTCTACTACAACAACAGGACCGTACAGGCCATCGTTGAACTGAAGAACAAGTGAGCATGCTAATCAGACTCTCAAAAATGCCCATTTTTGCTGACAGTATTTGTAGATGGTTGATGATACATTAAATAATTTGAAATGTGTGTACACAGACCTGCTCGCTGGCACAAAGCTAAGAAGGTGCAGTTGACTCCAGGCCAAACTGAAGTGAAGATCGACCTCCCTCTCCCCATCGTGGCCTCCAACCTCATGATCGAGTTCTCTGATTTTTATGAGAACTACCAGGCGTCTACAGAGACCCTGCAGTGTCCTCGCTGCAGCGCCTCTGTCCCTGCCAACCCAGGGGTTTGCGGCAACTGCGGAGAGAATGTGTATCAGTGTCACAAGTGCAGGTACGAAGGGTCTGGATGTTGAGATGTGCTTTAAAAATGAACTTTGTACAAAGCCCCAAGAAACAGACAGAATTGCCCTGAAATTGAGGTTGCAATTGTCTGTTTTGAATTTTCCAGGTCCATTAATTACGACGAAAAGGACCCGTTCCTGTGCAATGCCTGTGGTTTCTGTAAATATGCACGCTTTGACTTCATGCTGTATGCAAAACCCTGCTGTGCTGTGGATCCTATAGAAAATGAAGAAGATAGGAAAAAGGTATGGCAGGCATAAATATTAAATATATTAATATTCATTTATATAGATTGTGTAATGTAAAACAAAAATGTGTACAACAACAGAAAACGAGACATATAAACAGACCGGGTTAAGTTGGGAATAGTCTAAATGAAAGTCCTCTTACTAAAACATTTGTTACTGATTTATTGTGTCCAGGCCGTGACCAACATCAACACTCTACTCGACAAGGCTGACCGGGTTTACCACCAGCTCATGGGCCACCGGCCGCAGCTGGAAAGTCTGCTGTCCAAAGTGAACGAGGCTGCACCGGAGAAACCACAGGTCAGTCTGTCAGCATTGATCAGTTTCAGACAGATCAATGACTTTTCTCTTTTGAATGTGTCATTCATGTTTTCATGATTTTTCTCAGGATGATACAGGAGCAGGTGCTGGTCTGGGCACGTCCACTGCCTGTGTTAACCGGTACATTCAGCAGCTGGCACAGGAATACAGCGGAGACTGCAAAACTTCATTCGATGAGCTTTCCAAAATCATCCAGGTTAGCGATCAATAGAGCTGTTACTATACCAGGGGTGGGTTTCCCATAAGCATCGTTAGCCAACAATGGTCGCAAGTTTTGTTGAATTAAGTTGGTAACGATGGAACTTGCGAGCATAGTTGGCTTCAGGAACCATACCTCAGAATGGCAGTCAAGAACAATACCAGAGAAATTTTACGATACTAATACCAATGTTCATACCATAGCAATTTTCAGTAGCAACTAATATTCTATTAAAGTTAAATAATAAATATTTAATTATAACATAATAATAAAATACTTTTAACTCTTTTACTTTTAACTAACTAATATGAATATTATTATCTTAATAGTGCTAATAATTAAATTGAATTATTAATTATATAATAATTTATGTAGCTAGTGTTGATAATTTATTATAATTATACTTGTTTAATAGCATATTAAAGTTAAATATTAATATTTGCATAAGTATTATTGTTAAATTTATTATAAAATGGATGTTGAAGAGTCTTTTTTTTTATTACTTATTCAGAAAGTGCTTGCGTCGCGCAAGGAGCTGCTGGAGTATGACCTGCAGCAGCGGGAAGCAGCTACCAAATCATCCCGCACCTCCACCCAGCCCACCTTCACAGCCAGCCAGTACCGAGCCCTGTCTGTGCTGGGCTGTGGACACACATCCTCCACCAAGTGCTACGGCTGTGCGTCCGCAGTTACGGGCCACTGCATCACTCTGCTGCGCGCACTGGCGACCAACACTGCCATTAGGCAGATTCTGGTACTGCAGGGCCTCATCCGAGAGCTGTTTGAGTACAACCTGCGCCGCGGCACCGGAGCCATGAGGGAGGAGGTCCGTCAGCTCGTCTGTTTGCTCACCAGGTATATACACACAAGTCTCTGAAGAGAATAGCTAATGATGTTTACAAGTTGCTCACTACTTTTATGTCAATGTATTTTGCAGAGATCACCCAGAGGCCACGCAACAGATGAATGACCTAATTATTGCCAAGGTGTCAGCTGCCCTTAAAGGACACTGGGCCAACCCTGATCTGGTATTTATTACATAGTACATTTTAAAGATCACATCTAGCTATTTTGAACTACTGTTTTTGATTCATGTGGCAGGTCTTTAGTACTTGACTCTAGTTCTTACAGTTGTCATCTCTCATTCAGGTCAGTAGTTTGCAGTATGAAATGCTGCTTCTTACAGACTCCATTGCTAAGGAGGGAGGATGCTGGGAGCTCAGACTTCGCTGTGGTGAGTACTGTGGTGGATTTCCAGAGATAAACGTCTGAACCTGTATATATCCTCAAGCTATAGTTGTTCAACAGAAATATCATCTTGAGATGTTTTTTATATAGTCCTCAGCTTATCTGTGTTGGCCAGGATTTTTATATCAGTGCTTCCCTACTCTCATGCCTCTGTTCATTTTCAGCCCTGAGTCTTTTCTTGATGGCGGTGAATATAAAGACCCCTGTGGTGGTGGAAAACATTACACTGATGTGCCTGAGGATCCTGCAAAAACTCATCAAACCTCCTGCCCCCACCAGCAAGAAAAACAAGGTACAACAGACTCATAGTACTGATGATGTGTTGATCAATACGTTCTGATGCACTTACTTTAATTGTGCTTCTTAACAGGATACTGCCGTCGAATCCCTGACTACAGTCAAGCCATATAACAACGAGATCCATGCACAGGCCCAGCTCTGGCTCAAAAAAGACCCGAAAGCATCTTATGAAGCCTGGAAAAAGTGCCTTCCTGCTAGATGTAAATATCCAAATTTTGCATTAGCAATGCTGTGGGCTATTGGCATGAAATCCTTTACTTGATTCTGCACTCTCGTCTTTCTCAGGTCAGGAAACCGTCTCTAAACCCTCGAATAAGGCTGAGATCAGGAGGCAGTACCTGATGGAGAAGTACGTGTGGAAATGGAAGCAGTTCATGAGATCTAGATCAGAAGGCCTGTTCCCTCGCCTGCTCAAACTGGGCCATAACAACTGGCTGAGACAAGTAAATGCTCCCTCAAAAGTTTCTAGAGTGTCTGGATTCTATTCTCCATTTATGTGCTCTAATGTAATCTGACCCCTCTCGTAGGTGCTCTTCACCCCAGCCACCCAGGCAGCGAGGCAGGCGGCTTGCACCATCGTCGAAGCTCTAACAACAATCCCCAGCCGCAAGCAGCAGGTTCTGGACCTTCTAACAAGGTACAAATCACATGGATGAATAAAATAATCCTTTTTGGCCCAATATTTTCACAATAGACTCAAGCGAGTCAGATTTAGGAGACATCTTTTACTGGACTGAAGATTTTGTTGTTTGTTCTTCAGTTATCTGGATGAGCTTAGCATCGCGGGAGAGTGTGCTGCAGAATACCTGGCTTTGTACCAGAAGCTCATCAAACCTGCTCACTGGAAGGTTTATCTGGCTGCCCGGGGTGTCCTGCCATACATTGGCAACCTTATCACCAAGGTATCATCAGAAACTGTTAATATTATATGGTTATATAGTGAGGATGTGTCATTTCCATTAACCTGAACTTGTGTTCTTCAGGAAATTGCTCATCTTCTCGCCCTTGAAGAGGCCACACTGAGCACAGACTTACAGCAGGGATATGCCCTCAAGAGCTTAACAGGTGAATTTTAGTTTTTGTGTCCTATTTGATCAGGATCAGTAAAGTTAAATTCATTAATCTAAAACTTCTTGAGAGATTGTGGCTTTTTTTAACAGTTTCTGTTTTCATTCAGGCCTGCTGTCCTCGTTCGTGGAGGTGGAGTCCATTAAGCGTCACTTTAAGAGTCGGTTGGTTGGCACAGTCCTGAACGGCTACTTGTGCTTGAGGAAGCTGGTGGTCCAGAGAACTAAACTGATAGATGAGACCCAGGACATGCTGTTGGAGATGTTGGAAGATATGACTACAGGTTCCAGCCTTCACCTTCAGGTCGTATCTGATGTTGCTGCATTATTAGAGACAAAATCAGCTCAATGATTCTTCTTTTGTAGGAACTGAGTCGGAGACCAAAGCATTCATGGCTGTGTGCATCGAAACTGCAAAGCGGTACGATCTGGATGATTACCGCACCCCTGTCTTCATCTTCGAGCGGTTGTGTAGCATCATTTATCCGGTGAGTAGACTTCAGCTCATTGACATTCAGCTATAGCTTTTGGAAAAATGATCTTGGCAATACTCAAGCTAATTTCTCTTATCTGTGTCTGTGAAGGAGGAGAATGAGGTGACAGAGTTCTTTGTTACGCTGGAGAAGGACCCGCAGCAGGAGGACTTCCTGCAGGGCCGTATGCCAGGAAACCCATACAGCAGTAATGAACCAGGCATTGGCCCTCTTATGAGGGATATCAAGAACAAAATCTGCCAGGATTGCGATCTTGTGGCACTACTGGAAGACGACAGTGGCATGGAGGTATGTAATCTGCAACAGTCCAGTGTCCTGGGGCTTAATTTCAAATAATTTGCTTAGCCTTATTTTCCATTATTTGTATTTTTAAATCATTGTAAAAAAGAAAGACGTTTATTAAGGTTTTAGGGTCAATTACACTACCTTAAAAAAAAAAAGGAAAAAAAAGGGTCAGTTTCTTTTTGTAAAAAATAGTTTTATTCAGCAAGGATGCATTAAATTGATCAAAAGTGTTGTTCATTTGAACTTTCTATTCATCAAAGAATCCTGAAAATGTATTAAAATAATGGGGTAAAATGTGTTAAAATAAATATATAGGGGGTATTATTACATTTCATAAATGTATGAAAATGTGGTGTGCCCAACTAAGTGGTGCAACCAGAAACATGCAGGGGGGGCGGAACACGATTTTAACAAGATCAAGACAAAGAAAAAAGCTTTATCTTATCTAGTCTTGAACACTTTTATTTGAACATTTATCTGCATTCATTTTTAAACATGACTTTTCTTTGCAGCTCCTTGTCAATAACAAGATCATTAGTCTGGATCTGTCTGTTGCTGAGGTCTATAAGAAGGTCTGGTGCCCCACCAATGAGGTGAGCTGAAGAGAATTCAAAAGATACTTGATTTTATTCATTCTTTAACTAATTGCTCATGATTAAAAAATATTTTTACTTATCAACCACAATTTAAAAATTGTTTCTTTCAATAAAGGGTGAGCCAATGAGGATAATCTACAGAATGAGGGGGCTTCTGGGAGATGCAACAGAGGAGTTCATTGAGTCTTTGGACTCAACTACAGGTAAGTGTTATGTTGTAGGACTTTTTCTTAAGATTACTGTCAGTTTTTTTCTTCTAGTTTATCTCGTGTTTCTTATTTTTAATTGGTGTTTTGTGTCTTTGCAGACGAAGAGGAGGATGATGAGGAGGTATATAAGATGGCTGGAGTGATGGCGCAGTGTGGAGGTCTAGAGTGCATGTTGAACAGGCTCTCTGGAATCAAAGATTTCAAACAGGGCCGGCACCTTCTCACCGTGAGTGTGAAGTTCACCTCTCTAATTCATCCCTTTCTACACATTCCTTAGAAACCTCAGAGACTATTCTAATGATTGTGTTTTACTTTATAGGTTCTTCTTAAGTTGTTTAGTTACTGTGTGAAAGTGAAAATCAACAGACAGCAGCTGGTGAAACCAGAGATGAACACACTGAATGTTATGTTGGGCACGCTGAATCTGGTAGGTAACAAACCAAAAGATAAAATGTAATATTTAAGAGGATATTTGTAATTGGATGTTGTGTTTCAGGCATTGGTGGCAGAGCAGGAGAGCAAGGACAGTGGAGGAGCATCCATAGCAGAGCAGGTTCTTAGTATTATGGAGATAATCCTGGATGAGGCAAATGCTGAGACTGTGTCTGAAGACAAGGTCAGCAAGACATTTTGATTTATGCAATGAATATTACAAACAAATAGAAGTGAGCCAGTTGTGTTTAGATCTCTCCTCCATTGTGTTTCTCCTCCAGGGTAACCTGCTGCTGACGGGTGATAAGGACCAGCTGGTGATGCTGCTGGACCAGATCAACACGTTGTTTGTGCGTTCAAATCCCAGTGTCCTACAGGGGCTGCTCCGCATCATCCCTTACCTGTCCTTTGGTGAACTAGAGAAGATGCACATCCTGGTGGAGCGCTTTAAACCCTGCTGCAACTTCGATAAGTATGGAGTTTGTCCATCTCTATAACCTAGAACTGACTTCTCCTTGAAACAGTGGAGAATGTTTGCTGATTTTAACACCATTTGTTTTCGCATTCAGGTATGATGAGGAGCACAGTGCTGATGACAAGGTCTTCCTGGACTGCTTCTGTAAAATAGCTGCAGGAATCAAGAACAATAGTAATGGCCATCAACTGAAAGACCTCATCTTACAGAAGGGCATCACCCAGAGTGCTCTGGACTATATGAAGAAACATATCCCCTGTGCTAAGAAGTATGAAATGTCTAAATATAACGCGTATATTATATATATGCATGTATTCATTTATCATAAAATTTTAATGTATTAATTATATTATTTATTATATACTGTGTAATAAATACAATATAGAATTGTTATATAAATACATATATAATTATTTATTATAAATAATACATCAACTTTTATCCATATCCAAATATACATATTTTTATAGATGTGTGTGTGTGTGTGTGTGTATATATGTGTGTGTGTGTGTGTGTGTGTGTGTGTGTGTGTGTGTGTGTATATATATATATATATATATGTATGTATATGTGTGTGTGTGTGTGTATATATATATATATATATATATATATATAGTGCTGTTGATTTATCATGTTCATTAGGTGCGGTTAATTATGGAAAAAAATAGCGTTAAAATTATTAACGTATTTAACGCACCCTGACCCGCCCAGACCTGTACGACAAAATTGTAAATAAATGTCGCCAATAAAAACATTTAAATAAATATAAATAATATATACATTTATATTGTAAAATAAGTTATTTATATTTATTGATTTTATTCAGTGTAAAATAATTAATCCTAACTATTTTTTAACTAATAAAAATATAAAACAAAAAAATATATAATAAATATGTATCTACCCATTTATTAAAAACATTACTGTTTACAGAGTGATTTCCCTGACTATACATATTGTTTTGTAGCCTGGATGCAGACGTTTGGAAGAAATTCCTTGCTCGACCAGCCCTTCCGTTCATCCTTAGACTGCTGCGTGGTCTGGCCACCCAACACCCCCCTACACAGGTAATACTTTAACCACTAGTTTGAGATAATTATTTCATACGCACACAACAAAAATGAATTAAACCATCTCTTCTTGTTATAGATGCTAATCGGAACAGATTCAATAACCAATTTGCACAAGCTGGAGCAGGTGTCCAGTGACGAAGGTATCGGCACTTTAGCAGAGAATCTTCTGGAGGCTCTAAGGGAGCACGCCGAGGTTAACCTAAAGATTGACGCTGCTCGAAGGGAGACTCGAGCAGAGAAGAAACGCATGGCCATGGCGATGAGGCAGAAAGCTCTCGGCACGCTGGGAATGACAGTGAGTTGCACATATAGATAGAAGCTTGATGTTTAAACCAGAAAAAAGTCTTTGAATTGAAATATTTAAATTTTTTGCTTTTGTTTCAGACCAATGAGAAGGGCCAAGTGGTGACTAAGACATCCCTGCTTAAACAGATGGAGGAGCTCATAGAAGAACCTGGCTTGACTTGCTGTATTTGTAGAGAGGGCTACAAGTTCCAGGTCTGTTTCTCTACCAATTACATTCTATTTTACTGTAGGTTGTTGTGGTGTTAATGTTCAGCCTCTTCATATTTTGTACTCCACAGCCTACCAAAGTTCTGGGCATCTACACATTTACAAAGCGTGTGGCCCTTGAGGAGTTTGAGAACAAACCCCGCAAGCAGCAGGGTTACAGCACTGTCTCACACTTTAACATAGTCCACTATGACTGCCACCTTGCTGCTGTCAGGTGCGTGAAATTGCTGTGAATACAATGGATTTGATCAAGGAAGGTTTAGTCGTCTTGCTTGGTTTATAATTTTCTCTCTGTGTGTCTGAATCAGGCTTGCCAGAGGGCGTGAGGAATGGGAAAGTGCGGCGCTACAGAATGCCAACACAAAGTGCAATGGGCTCCTACCAGTATGGGGGCCACACGTACCCGAATCTGCCTTTGCCACCTGCCTGGCAAGGTACGTCATTCTTGCATCCAGTTTAAATGAGTACTAAGATGTACTCCTGAATATCTACAAGAATATATCCTTATTTTGTACTGTTGCAGGCACAACACATATCTGCAAGAGTGCACAGGGCAAAGGGAACCCACATACCAGCTCAACATTCATGATACCAAGCTGCTGTTCCTGCGCTTTGCAATGGAGCAATCCTTTAGCGTGGACACGGGAGGAGGAGGCCGCGAGAGCAACATCCACCTCATCCCTTACATCATTCACACAGTTCTTTACGTCCTCAACACGTACGTTTATCAAATATGAGATTTAAATTCCAATGCATTTTGACATGTTACAGTTTTTAAGCTTTTTTTTCTTCTGACTTCCTCCATAGAACAAGGGCCACATCACGAGAGGAAAAGAATCTACAGAGCTTCTTAGAGCAGCCTGGTGAGAAGTGGATGGAGACTTCGTACGAGGTGGACGGGCCGCACTACTTCACTATATTGGCCATGCACATCCTACCACCTGAGCGCTGGAGGACTACACGTGTTGACTTCCTGCGCAGGCTGCTGGTCACCTCTCATGCCCGCAAAGTCTCACCAGGGGGTGCTAACAAGTAAGGGAACGAAGCATGACTCTGCACGTGTCAGAGCTTGAACATTTAAGAGCTTTTATAAGTGTGTGCTGTGCTTTACACGCTTAGGTGTGTATTTTTGGATTTGGCAAGTGTTTTGTGCTCACTCAAGATGCTTATGTTGGCTTAAAGCTAGACTATAGTATGCCTAGAGGATTGATGCAAGATTATATCAGGCATGGCTTGGACTGGGTGTGTCAGATTGTTTCAGGCCTCTGTATTATTGTTTGTAAATGTTTTGCTCTTTTATTATATCTAAACGTTGTTGTTATATATTATATTATCAAAAAATTATATATTATCAAAAAACATGTATTACAATTATATATTATAATATATAAATTATATATTATACAATATAAATAACAAACATTCATCTTTTTCGTGTTAAGTTCGAATGCATGTCAGATCCGTGTCATGTGCGTCATGTCTTAAAGTGACAGCTGTCTTCTATCTATATATATATATATATATATATATATATATATATATATATATATATATATATATATATATATATATATATAATGTTTTTAAATGTTTTTTTAATGGCTATTCATGATTTTGCTCATATTATTGTGATGAATGAATTTTAGCATTATTGTTGCCATTATATAATTAAAACATTTTGTTTTTCTATAAATTATACAATTTATGTACATACACATTAAAAATGTATACATCATTTTTATTGTTTTGATCATTTCAGAATTTGATAGTCAGAATTTCATTTTAATTGATACATGATTGCATTTTTATAATTTCAGGCTCACTGACAAAGCAGTGAAGGAGTATGCTGTTTACCGCTCACCGCTTCTCTTCTGGGGTCTGGTGGATCTTATCTATGATATGTTTAGGGTATGAGGATATTTTTCCCCTCTTTCTGACTCCTGTAAGCATGATGTCTAATAAGTGCGTGCTTCCATGAAATCTAATGTTATCTGCTATGTTCCTACAACAGAAAGTGCCCACCAGCAACACAGAAGGAGGCTGGTCCTTCTCGCTCGCAGAGTACATAAGGCACAATGACATGCCTATCTATGAGGCTTCAGAAAGGGTGTTGAGGTCTTTCCAGGATGAACTCATGCCTGCTGAATCCTTTTCAGAGTTCCTGGATGTCGTAGGTCAGACATTTTTAACACGCACAAAGCTGTAATTGTCAAGCTGTAAAATAATGTGGCTGTACAGACAGAATATTAATTTCTTGTACTGACTCTCTTCCCAGGACTTCTGTCAGAAATCCCAGACCCTGACGCCTTCCTGCTGGACCTGTTGAACTCTGTGCCCTGATGGCACACATTTATGCACCTCACTTTATGGACTCGTGACCGCTCTGTCCAGTGCAGGTGTTCCTTAAACATGGAGTCTGTCCGCTACCCGGACCCAGCTATTCGCAACTCCAAAGGGACACCTTTCAATCGGGGCCCAGGCTCCTAAAACTTCCATCAGCTCGCATACACACTCATTCACCTTCACTTCTGCTCCTGATCTCCGCGTGGGTTCATTCAGTTATAACTCTCTCCTAAACAAGAAAGTGACGAGTTAATGCGCATTTATTCTACAGTGGTTTTGTAACACCTAATACACATAAACACACCATTCTGTTTTAATCTGAAATGTTGCAGGTAATCCGGTTGGGAATTATTTCATAAACAACCTTGATGGCATTTGTTTTTCCCTTTGTGATTTTGTTTGTTTTTTGACTCAAGTTCTAAATTGGCTAAGAGTTACAGATTCACTCAAATGTGAACTAATCTCTCATTGTCTTCTGTCTTTTTTTTTTTTTGCGGTGGTGTTCTATGAATTGTTTGCAGTTTGTAAGAAAGGCAAAGCCTGACACTGGTTCTGTGATGCGATGCAAATGTGTGATTGTTTTCCATGTGTAAATGGTTAAAGAGTGAGATGAAAGCTTGTTTAATGTGTTATTCCCGTGAAATGGAAATACTTTCTGATTTGTAAAAGATTTACCTGCATCAACAATGAAACACAAAGATAAAGAGAATAAAAAAGGGCCTGCATATTTATTTTGGGAGCCTTTTTCCACTTTGTTTTTCTGGTTGTGTTATTGTGTTTTGATCAAAATCACAATACTAAATTTATTTTTCGTTTTGTCTTCCATGTGACGGTAATTCACTCAATAATATTCCGCAGATTAAACATTTTCCCCAGAGCAAGTTGTGCCTCTGGTAAGCAAGGTGCCACTGAGAAGAGTCTCAGTGATTTTAAGTTTATTCTTACAATATAAACACCTGCGATAGGGTGTTCTTGAGCTGAATGCATGGTGTGAAGTTTGTTAAAAATAAGAAAACAAGAAAACCCACTTAGTGTTTATTCGCCTATTCCCGCTGCTACAATGTTCAACTGTTGCTGAATGTCTGCTTTTTGAATTAGCTCAACTTAATAAAGGTGTAAGAATACCATATCTGACTCAATGTGTCACACAAGCAGTGTTGTTTTAGTAATATGTATATGCTAGTATTGCATTCAATATTTTAATTTAGCTTTTAATTTCTATTTTCAGTTTTAGTATTTTTTTTTTTGCTTTTGTCATTTTAATACTAGTTTTTATTTCTATTTAGGTTTATTTTTATTTTAGTACCTCAACTTAAACTTATTTTAGTTAGCTGTAATATTTTTATTTTATATTGTTATTTCAGCTTCTTTTTTTTCCAATTACCAAAAATGCTGGTTACAAACGTAACTGGTAATATAAGTGGAAGACCGCCAGAGGCAGTGCTGAAAGCACTAGTAGAAAATCCCTCGCGCTCACGCTTGACCGAGAGTCAAATAATAAAGTTGTCAACTCGTGACTCATGACGTGTCTTCGGCTATAATAACCCCATTACACGTCAAATCGATCTCTAGATCATTCTTGCGATGCCGAATTACCAGAGACTCTGGTGGTCTTCCACTTAGTCATAGAACCACAATTACGTTCGTAACCAGCATTTAATTTCCTTTCACTCCAGACCACCAGATGCAGTGCTGAAAGCACCAGAGACACTGCAGCGTATATCACTGGCAAGGGAGTCACATTCAATCTGTAGAAATGTGAAAACATGCAGGCTGAACCCCAAGTTGCTGCAGAACAAATTTCAGAAAGCGATACTCCTCTGAACGCTGCCCAAGATGTTGCCAAAGCACGTAGAATGACCGAGAATAGAAGACACAGACGATTAGCTCCTTTCAGGAAAGCAACAATCAGCCAGTCAGACCCAAGTGAAGAGTCACTAAACTCTGATCGTGAGCTGCTAAAGCTGCCACATACACCTTTAGTGTGGATGTATAACGCCCAAGTTCCAAAAGAAGTTGCAGAACATCCAAAATGCATCAAACTGAGCAGTGTAATCAACATCACAGCTAGAACACCAGTCAGAGAACATCTTCCATTTACGAGGGCAGTGAGACGTCTGACTGTCCGCGAACACATCTACCGCTGCGCCATACGTCCTCCATATCATTAGCACCACTTCTGAGTGTAGAGTCCAATCTTCCTGTCCAATCGCGGTCTGATTGAGTCGGCCTGGTAGATATCCTGCTTGGATGGACAGCAGGTTGACTCGAGCCCAAATAAGCAGGTTGTGAGCTACCTGAAGCGCACTCTGTGACCTTGTGCCTCCCTGATGGTTGATATAAAAAACAGTCACCTTGTCTGTGCACACCAAAACATTGTTTTCCCCTGAGAACAGTTTGAACGTGAAGAAGTGTAAGAAACAACGCTGTCAACTCCAGGACATTGATGTGCGCTGTGAGCAGAGAACCTCTCCAAGCCGCTCTGCGAGAGTTGCAAGTGCCAGACTTGTCCGAGAAGACTGACATCCGTCCTTATGACCTCCCACTGTGCAGGTGGTACTCCCAATGGTACTCCTCTGACGAGAAACCAAGGTGTTGTGATTTTCTTGTATTTGTCTCGTATTGGACACAGACGTTTTTGAATGAGCCATCGTCGAAAAGGTCTGAGTAGATGCTTTGATGTGTTTGATCCACTGCTTGCTGGGGTGATGCTGCACAGACAAGCCAGTAATCCAGGTATGACAACACTCTCATGCCAGACCTCTGGAGTGGTTCCAACGCTGCCTGGAGAAACTTTGAGAAAACTCTTGGTGCCAGAGACAGGCCAAACGGAAGAACCCTGAACTGAAATATTTGATCCATGAATTCAAATCGAAGGAATCGCCTGTGTTCTGGAACAATTGGAACGTGAAAATAGACGTCTTTCAAATCTATTGTCATGAACCAATCTTGTGGCAAGATTGCCTGTAACACATCGGTTGTTCATAGCATTCGTAACGGCAAAAACTTTAGAAACCGATTCAGATTTCTTAGATCTAATGTCTAAACCCGCCGTCTTTCTTCGCGACCAGAAAATTAATGGAAAAAAAATCCCCTGGGATGAACTTGGGGGTCGACTAGTTCTATGGCACCCTTGCGCAACAACATCTGAACTTTGTGTGCAAGTGCCTCTGACTGGTGTGGATTGTGAACTAATGTTAACATTAAAGGCTCATCAAGCCTCGGACCAACACCTATCGGATCTCTGCAATTCATTCCTCCACTTTTTCGCTGACAAAATCAACATCATTCACCAATCTCTATCCCCTGTATCTGACCTCCCAGTATCTACTCCAGCACCTACCACGGCCCCTCTTCTCCCCATCCCTCCTGACCTCCCTCCCCCTCCTCCACACTGCCTCCTCTCCCAGTTTGACTTGGTCACCCCTCCTGAAATCTCTAAACTCATCAGCTCTTCCAAACCCACTACCTGCTCCCTTGACTCCCTCCCTACTCCACTCCTGAAGTCCTGCCTCCCCGTCCTATGCCCCTATGCCCCTACCTCACTAACCTCTTCAACTCCTCACTGTCCCTTGGAACTGTCCCCTCTGCCTTCAAAAATGCCGCTGTCACCCCAATCCTTAAAAAACCTGGTCTGGATCCCTCCTCCCTCAACAACTACCGCCCAAAATCCAACCTCCCCTTTCTGTCTAAAACCCTGGAACGTATAGTCGCCTCACAACTACAATCCTATCTTCATGCCAATACCCAATTTGAACCTCTCCAATCTGGTTTTCGCCCCCTCTACAGCACAGAAGCCGCTCTCCTCAAAGTCCTCAACGACCTCCTCACATCCGCTGACACCGGTTCCCTCAACATCCTCATCCTCCTCCTCCTCGACCTGAGTGCAGCCTTCGATACCGTGAGCCATAAAATCCTGCTCACCAGACTCAAAGACGAAGGTACTGCACTCAGCTGGCTCTGCTCCTACCTTTCCAACAGATCTCACTTCATCTCTCTCCATAACCACAGCTCTGCCACAACCACAGTCACCCAAGGTGTTCCCCAAGGCTCCGTACTCGGCCCCCTCCTCTTCATCATCTACATCTTCCCCCTTGGTCAGATACTCCGCCACTTCAACCTGGACTTCCACTGTTATGCCGATGACACCCAGATCTACCTCAGCACCAAATCCCCCCACAATCCTCCCCTCTCCCACATCAACTCCTGTCTGTCAGCTATTAAAACCTGGATGCAACACAACTTCCTCAAACTCAACAGCGATAAAACAGAATTCCTCCTCATAGGCTCCAAATCCACACTCAGCAAAATCAATAACCACAATCTCCCCAGGTCCACAACCTTGGCGTGATCTTTGATTCCACCCTCTCCCTTGAGCCCATATCCATCATGTCATTAAAACCTCCTTCTTTCATCTCCACAACATCGCCAAAATCAGACCCTCTCTCACACCCCCAGCTACTGAAAGAATCATTCACGCCTTCATCTCCTCTTGACTGGACTACTGCAACTCACTACTCCTTGGCATCAGCTCTACCTATACATCAAACGACTCCAACTGGTCCAGAACGCAGCTGCCCGACTCATCACCCACTCCAAATCCTGGCTCCACATCACTCCAGTCCTAAAACAACTCCACTGGCTTCCTATCTCCCACCGGATCAAAATCCTGGTCCTCATCTACAAAGCCCTTCACCATCTGGCCCCCTCATACTTCACTGACCTCCTCTCCCCCTACCAACCCTTGCGGTCCCTCAGATCCACCTCAGCCGGTCTCCTCTGCATCCACAAGTCCAACCTCCGCAGTTTTGGGGACAGAGCCTTCTCCAGGGCAGCTCCCAGGCTCTGGAACTCCCTCCCCCAAGAGATCCGCACCTCTGAGTCCCTCACCATCTTCCAGTCCCGCCTCAAGACCCATCTCTTCACCTCTGCCTATCCGTAGCCCTACGCCTCCTCCATTTTCATCTGTGTTTGATTCTTGTTTTGTTTTGTTTTGTTTTGCATTGTTTTTATTATCTATCTGCCCAATAAAGCGACTTTGAGTTTGTGAAAAGCGCTATATAAATTCAATTTATTATTATTATTACGTCTCACCCCAGTATGAACAGGAGGCTTACAGCGAAACTGTATACGGTACCCTGTCAACAGGGTATTTTGTTATTGATCTCCAATGATCCAGGTGACTATCCATGAAACAGCCCACTGTCGACCCTTCCGCGTCAGTGGTCCCGTGAACGCTTTTCTGTAGAGGTGGGGGGACGTCATTGGGGGCCTGGGTGTCGTGCTTGAAAAGTCCACACGGCTGAGTCCCACCATGTCTGGGGGGTAGAGAAGCTTGTGGATACCGATGTTGGAAATGTTGAGAAGGCCTATACGTAGGTCTTACACCAATATTGTGATAACGGACACCAGAGGCTGTCGGAGGGGGCCTGGATCCTGAGGCTGTCCCCACATGACGCGAACGAGTTTCAGACACCGACATGCATTGGTCCCAAGCTTCCTGTCCAGCTGATCCAAAACTTGTCTCAAATTATTCCGACATACCACTGGCAAGGACGATTGGGCAAACCATACCTGCCGTCGAGCTTGCACAAGAGTGCCCAAAACTGTGCCACAGTGATCAGCGAAAACACCAATGGCCTGTAACGCATTAGTTAGATCCACCACTAATGGGTCAGATGAAGCTTCACTCAGAGAGGAGTGTAAGGCCACAAGCATATGCGCCAAAGAATTAGAAACACGGCCAAGGCTTGCTATAGAATTGTATACACGTGACAGTAGCTTATCAGTGCGTCTACACTCAACATTGGGGCAGCGCACGTTTTCATGAAGTGCCTCATCAGGAGACACAATGAGTGCTGCACCAGTGCACCAGATTAATGCGGGCGAGTATCACTTTTAATTTTCCTTCCAGTAATTCAACAACTAAAGATGACCCAACTGACATTGTCTCACCACCAGAATGACACGACTGATCTGGAGGTAAAATTTTCCTCAGCACCTGACATCACTGGATTAACTTAGCTTTAAAAAGCGATTTCAGAGGCAGCCACTGACATCACATCTAACTCCTGTCCCGTTTGCATCATTGGCGACGAAGCTATAGGTGATTCAAACTGATCGGCGAGAGTGCAGGTGGGGAGGAGCTGAAAATGGAGACATGAAGTCGGACACTTTCTGCTTCCCGTAGTGACTCTCGCACTGCGTTAGCATACTTTACCACAGCTGAAGTGGAATAAATGCAATATTTGCCAAATACACAGATGTTTCAGAGACATTTTAATTCAATACTTTATGTACTGCTTAATACAGTGTCTGTTTGTACAAGAATAAAGTTCAACATAAGCCTATACTATCAATGAAATGGGGTCTATGTTTTTTTATCAGTTTTATTTTGATAAATATGACACAATATAACATTGCGACTACATAAAAAGAGTGTTTACTGTTATAAAAACTGATTTGTGAGCTTTAGTGGAACTAAAGGTGTGAGAATAAACATGAAACACATGTGATCGTTGTCATGCGGTGAATCCGGCCAATCGTGAAACAGCTGTGTCGTCATCAGAGCTCTTGAGAAGCTGCACTGGGTGAGTTCTCCAGCTGCTCTCGAAACGGTCTTGTGGTACTTTGATACCATACGTCACAGTCACGTGTTGTCGGCGCTGTCTCAAGTCGGACAAAACTTCAAGTCAGCCGCCGATCGGTCTGCGCAGAGCTGCATGAAGTCGAACAAGCCTTATGCAACACGGGTACCTCCCCTCTAATGAGTATATACGCCCCTTCAAGTTTCAAGTTTGTTTTTATTTATATAGCACCTTTAAAAACAGCAAACATGGCTGACCAAAGAGCTGAACAAAACACAAGGTAAAAAGACAAAGGCAAAACCACACATTCATGACAGAAGCTCACAATGAATTAAAAGCTAAAGAAAAAAAGTAGGTTTTAAGAGAAGATTTAAAAACAGTTAAAGACTGTGCTGATCTGATACCGGAAGGCTGTTCCACAGCCTAGGGCCGGCAATAGCAAAGGCTCTATCTCCTCTATTCTTTAATCGTGATTCTTTAAACAGCTGATTGGCTACAAGTGTATGTTAGTGCTCGGCCCGATCTACTTTCAACAAATCGCTTACTGCTCTTTAAATCATCATTAAGAAAATGTAGGGGGTGCATTTGTTCACTACTTGGGTTTGAGAGGTTTTTCATGGATTCCTTTCTATAATCAAAATTAAACTTTTTTTTTTGTAAAAAAAATTGTACATTGATTATCAACTCAATGTATGACAATATTACTTAATGTTATATTGCTTTAACTAATAAAAGCCTTCCTCTGGGAAGTGACATCCTTTTGGTGGGAAAGGAAAAGCACAAAAACACAAGTATAGTTATTAGCAGTGGATTCTCTGAGTATTAATTAATTTATATTTAAGCTATAAAAAATATCAAAAAAGAAAATTGTCGAAGCATGATCACAGCATATGTCTTAGTGTTCTCTAGAAATATTTGCTTTAATTGTTTATTTTAATGTACAAAGTTCAAAGAAAGTAGCCTACTGTTGGAATGACCCCAGTATCATATTTGTCAAGATCAGAAACAAAGTTCTCTTTTATCACAGGAACACTGTAGGCTATACAGACGCCAAATATTTAATATGTAAATACTTTTAAAATGCTACTGTTCAGGGGTGTGTGTGTGTGTGTGTGTGTGTGTATGCCCACGCCCCTCATGTAATATGTAAATTGAAGGGGCGTGTCTTAAAGACACGGTATCCAATGCGACTGTTACTGGAGGGCGGATAAGACAGATATGTCTTCCTCTCCTCCCGTTTTCCTTGCGGCTATGCTCAGACTGGGCTGAAACCTGAGTCTCTACGGCAAGTTGAGACCAACAACCAGCCCATTTCATCACCAGCGGATGGTAGGAGGGCAGCTGAGAGTTCATAAAATGTATACCCGTCACTGCGCTTTATCCGGCCGCTAGAAGCGCGAGCATGGCCTATTACTTGTGTGATATTAGATAAAGGGAGTGCACCTTTGCGTCCGAGAGCATGGAGGTGACGTATGCTGCTTTACAGCATCTGCAGTTTGATGCGTAGAAACATTGCTCACGGATAAAGATGGATTTACCTCGTCGTTTTCCAGACCCGCTTCTCAACCCGATACTGTTCAATGAATCCGCTGCTCCTCTCGCTATGAATGAAGCGTGTGCGACTGGGAGCGGGTCCGGCGCCATGGCAACCAGCGCGTTGAGAAACGATTTTGGCTCCAACATTCATGTGTTAAAAACACTGAATCTCCGCTTCCGCTGCTTCCTTTCCAAAGTCCACGAATTAGAGCGCAGAAATAAGTTATTGGAAATCCAGCTGCAGCACGCCCAGGAGCAATCCCGGTACCGACTGCTGTTTTCCCGGGATAAAGCGGTCCAGACGAACCTCGAACTGCCTTATTCAAACGCACTGTGTCAATCGAGACTCCCCGGTAAAATCTGGAGTTTCTCGCACACCGCCCGATGCGGAGGACGGTTCGAGACTCATCAGGGGCCTGGAGTGTCCTGGACTCATCCAGACGGTGTCGGGGTTCAGATTGACACCATAACACCTGAACTCAGGGCCTTGTACAATGTTTTGGCCAAAGTTAAGCGCGAGAGAGACGAGTACAGAAGAAAGTAAGTCCAGCTTGAGCTTATTTCAAGTGTTTGCCCTGCAAAAAAAGTGAGGAAGCTCATTTCTTTATCAGTAATTTTTGTAATTCAGGGGAAATATGGTGGTTACTTCAACAAAATTCTGGTGACTTGATGTTAGTTACCAATGTCATAAATAAGTGGAACAAAATGAAAGCTTGATACACTAATTGGAGATGCCATATTAATGTATAATAGTTTGACATTTAAAACCATTAGCCTAGACTTTTTTTTACAGTAACTATTGTACTTTGGCCACAACTACACTGTAAACAAATAGTTGGTTTAACTTAAAAAAGCAAGTTTCTGGTTGCCTTAAAATTGAGTTCATTGGAATAAAAAATTTGAGTTAATACAATGAAGATTGGTTTAATAAACAGAAACTCAAAATAGTAGCCTATATGTTATCTTCACCACATTAGTTATCTAAGTTGATTTGACAAAAGATAAAAAGTTGTGATAACAAATCATGAAAATATTTTTTTACCTTGTAGTTACACGGAACATTTCTTAAACTTTTTTTTATACATCATGGAACGGGGGTTTCTTTTGTAACATTTTAGTTGGATGTTCGTCTAACATTGTTTAAACATTACTGCATATTTGTTTCAGAAAGTTCAGAGAACATTTAAAAGTTATGTTCCCATAATGTTGGCAAAATGATAGAATAGAACATTCCCTTATGTATTTTTTTCACTATACAATCACAAGAACAAACTGGACATTTTAAACATTCAGAAAACAATAGCGTTTTATATCTTAATGAGAACAGCAACATATTTTTGTTAGTTGGGTTGATTATCAAAAACTTTCAACAAAAATAACCCTTCTCCTTTCAAAAACAAGAACTTTTCCCCCCTGTGTGTTCATAGTAAACAAGACTGTGTGTTTCCTTTCTATTTTATATGGCTGTCCCTGGGGCATAGGTTTTTCATAGTGTCTAAACAGTAAGGCTCTATCAGTAACCCCTGTATGTTCTCTAGCATCTTATTACAAAGCGTCCAGTTTGGATATGAAACCCGAGAAAGCAGGGGTGACATTTTATCAGACAGAAACATTAGCTTTTTCTCTCTTCCAAATGGGGATCTCTGCAAAATCCTCCCATTCAATATGAGTCTGTGGGAACTGCCCTAGAACTTCAGTAGAATCTCTTTACAGTTTCTCTTTACACCTTTTGGGACCATTAGTCCACGTAATACACTCCCACCCATTCTGTGTGGGTTTGGTTCATACATTGGGAATTTCCCCCTGATCATATTCTCTGTTAGACTTTTTGAGGTGTGTCATTCAATTCACAGGCTGATTCAACCATTTATTTTTGTCATTGACGGTGGGAATGATCCAGTACATGTTGATTTAGAGGATACATTCCCTGTTGTTGTTGCTAAAAGATGCTTGATTTTGTGTGTGTGTACTGCTGGAAAAGTGATGAACAAAACATGTGTCAAATTCCTCGATTCTCCGAGCACTAGTGTGGGGAGGGACTCATTCATTGCTCAACACCGATATGTTACTGTAACTTTAAGGCATTTCCGGTCATCTTGCCCCAGACATGTTTTCTCACAATATCTACAGTAACCCTGAATTGTTTCCCCAGACTGTTCTTCTTGGCTGTGTTGTTATCATAGTTTGTTTCAGTGGCTGGTGTAATAGTAATATAATAGTCTGCCTATAGAAGGTCTTGAAATGTTTTTCTCATCTGCCAGAACAGAAGTGGACTGTCTGTGAGAAGAAGTGGACAAATGAGCCACACAATGATTCATTTCCAGGTCTTGAGTGAGGTGGAAACCCCACTTTATAAAGAGTGTCTGTATCCTTAGATTATTCAGTGCTTACTAAGCTTGCAATACTGTTAGGAATGGGCTATTTCTTTGATAAATGCTTGAGTAAATAGTCATACCCAGGGCTTGACATTAACACCCGCCAACCCGCCAAATGCGGGTGGATTTTGCTCGTGGCGGGTAACGCAGTCACTCCAACTAGCCACTTTGGCGGGTTGAATAATTGTAGTCTTTTCAAAAGGCATCTGAAATAAGTGTGACACTACGACACTACAAATCCCATAGGGCTGTCAACGAATATTCTAAATTCGAATATATATTCGAATAGTTTTAAAAAACAGAATTTCGAAGGTGAAAATAAATATTCGAATGTGGAAAAACGCCCGCGGTAGCAGAGGCGCGGCTGTCTGCTTTGCGAGTGGGCGCGCTGCCTGAGGGATCATTTTATTTAACGTTAAACAGAAACATTTCTGAAGTGTAGGCTACTGTACTGACTGAATAGATATTGCATGAATAAGGTAGGTTAGATACAGCAGTTTCATGCACTGTAGGCTTCCACTGGTTTGATTATTTACCGTTTCATGTCAAGGAAAAGTTCCATGTTTACCACAGCACAGCTCGCTCGGAGCGTTCAATGTCGGTTCTATACTGTAAAACTTCAATTAATGTTAATAATATTTGTTTCAATCACTGAATGAAGCCTGCTATATAAAGGTCGCGACCTTAAATTGCTTGCACAAAACTCTTGATCAGCACTCAACATTTGCTTATTGTTGTTGTTCATTTAAACTGCACAGAGCGCGTGACGCCTCATTCATGCCGCAAGACCTCCAGACGCGCGTAAACGCGTCTTTACACTCGCGCCAGACGCTCTATTCGTGTTTGGTGTGAACGCAGCTTGAGGGAGGGCGAGAGAGAGAAAGAGTGCCTGCGAGTGAGCGAGCGAGAGTGAGTGAGGTCTGCGGTCTTGGCCATTAGTTGATTTACTTGTTTTCGTGTAGGTAATACGTTGTCAAATATGTTTAAACTTAAATGAAACTACCTATACAAGTAGTTATGTCTCTTTGTATTAATTTGTCCTGTTATTGACGTAATGCGCGTCATTGACAAAATGTGCAACCAGATGTTCGAATAGTTCGAAGATAAGCTATGAGTTTTTTTTTAGAGGGAATATTCGAAGGTCATTTTTGAGCAATTTTGACAGCCCTAATGAGTATTGTCGCTAGTGACCGACAACAAAGAATTCGAAGAGACAGCATAGCTGCCCTGCTGGAGTTATGTCGTATGCCGGTGGAACAATGTGGCAACATATAGGCTAATACATGGTTTTATTTAAAAAAAGGAGCTTTACACACAACCTTATCAGAGCTAATGATAATGACCTGTATTGTTATATATTTATGTAGTCTTGATTTGGGTGGATGTAACAATGGTTTTACATTTAAAAGGGTTGTAAATCTAGTTCAAGTCAATTTTAGTACGCCATAGTCCACTTTTATCAGGTAATTTCACAACAACAAAAATGTGGCTAGTAAAAATGCTGTGTGGCTAGTAACTTTGGAAAACCACACTAGCCACATTGGCTAGTGAGGAAAAAAGTTAATGTCAAGCCCTGGTCATACCCTATGTTCGACTTGTCTTTCCTTAAGTGCCCAACACAAAATTAACTCTTTGCTCTGCTGTCATCTCATGTTTGTTTTGGCCCTCAGATAGAGTGTCACAGCAGCCGGTGGGTTAGGATGGATGTTGGTGGTCTGGTATATTAAATGCGATCCGAAACAGGTGGAAAGTGTGGCATCAAGCTCATATGCAAAGACTGTCTCCTAGGAAATCATTTAAACAAATATAAAACCGGTTTATAAATGAAGCATTTGTTTGGCAACCAGCTTAATGTTTGGTCTAGTGTTATTTAAAGGGATACTCCACTTTTTTCGGAAATAAGCTCATTTTACATCTCCCCCAGAGTTAAACAGTTGAGTTTTACCGTTTTAGAATCCATTCAGCCGAACTCCGGGTCTGACGGTACCACTTTTAGCATAGCTTAGCACAGATCATTGATTCTGATGAGTCCAGTAGCATTTCTTTCAAAATGACCAAAGAGTTTCAATATTTTTCCTATTTAAAACTTGACTCTTCTGTAGTTAAACCGTGTACTAAGATCGACGGAAAATGAAAAGTTGCGATTTTCTAAGCCTATATGACTAGGAACTACTCTCATTCCGGCGTAATAATCAAGGAACTGTGCGGCTGTACCATGGGTGCAGCAGGCGTAATGATATGACGCAGCGCCTGAAAATAGGTCTAATAGGTTAGACAAACTTAGTCCCGGTCACGTTGGAAGAAGTTACCGAGCTGGGGACTATTTTCAGGCGCTGCGTCATATCATTACGCCTGCTGCACCCATGGTACAGCCGCACAGTTCCTTGATTATTACGCCGGAATGAGAGTAGTTCCTAGTCATATAGGCTTAGAAAATCGCAACTTTTCATTTTCCGTCGATCATCCCAATACTGATTGAACATTTTAGGTAGCTTTGCATATCTAGAGAATGGAGTCATTCTGCTCCACTCCTTGGAGTTTTGTGCGAATTCTTCACCCATCCTCCCATTCCATTGGAATTCTTTGTCTGATTAATCCTTTGTAGAAATTCAGGTTTCTTAAACTGTTCTGGACATCTCAATAAATGTTTTCCTCTTGTATTGTTAAGAAACTAACCCAAAGTAAACCGAGAGCACTAGAAGTCTCTTTTGGTGTTGCATAATATTTTAATTGGTGTCATGTTTGTAGATTCATTTCCATTTCTATGGCATCGGTTTGGATTGATTGTGCCTTTTTGCCTAATATGAGACAGAGAACTATTTAAAGTAGGCATGAGAGAATTATAGTCTTTTCTTAGCTATTGTGATGATGTGTATATGAGTGACATGGCTTCTTGTACAAGAAGAAAAACTAGTGCAGGACTTTACTGTCCATCAGGAATAGATTGGATCGCTGTATCATTGTGATTTGTTCATGTGAATGACAGGTTGCCCCGTCCTCATGCCCTCCATTTTCACACATTTAATGGTGACTTTAAATCATATTTATCAGTCCAGCATGAATTTTGTGCTGGGAGTCAGTTTATCATTTCTGAGCTCTAGCTTTATGATTCATTTTTATGAAATCAACTCAAGTTATAAATCTTTAGCACAAAAGCAATGCATTCTGCAGATGACAACTTTGAGGAACACACTCTTTCAGAAGGTGTTTTATAACCCCAGCAGATGCTCTCCACTGCACTGACCCGTGTGAGTCGGGCTGTAAAGTTCTGGTCAGGGATGTTGGCTGTAGCTGCATGTGAGGGGATGTTTTGTATGAGGGATCACTGGTGTGCAAGTGAACAGGAGGTAAGCCTGCAGCAAAGTGAGATCATCTCTCCAGGCAGAAAATGATTTAGGTAGTGCTGCCTCACTGGGCAGGAAATCACTTATTCCCCCCCACTCATGCTGGGAGTCCAAAATCATGGGCACTAGAACATTCTGAACATTTTTACACAACACATCCAAGAAACAGCTATCAACTGGTATGAAATAAAACCTTTTATTTTTTTATTCTTGAATGTAAGACATATTTTAAGGTACATTTTTGTTTTAAAACTTCAGAATATTTATGTGTGTGTGTGTGTATATATGTGTGTCGGGCAGAAACCTCATATCTCCAAATTAAAGCCCTACTTTTACCCCTGTATTGTAAACAAGCAGAGAAAGTCCAAACCGTGTGCGCCACTTATATATACATGACTTATATATAAATCAATGGGCTATTGATGCTAACAAATTATTCAGGCTTGTCAATTTTCCTGAAAGAAGTTATTCTGCTTTTTCTCCTCAGCTAGCAAGTTTTTTCATGATGATGCACATGATTGACTTTCAAAAGATTTTATTTCTGCCAGATTGCTGTCAATTATGTGGTAAATAGATTTCTGAGAGACTGTGTTTATTGTGCGGGTTTGTAAATGTCCATCTAGTGTACAGACAGATTGAGTAGACGCTGCCAGCCAAGACACTATGCATTTAAAAACTGAACCTCAAAAGCCCTGGTGACGCAAATGCTTAATAAAAGCCTGACTGTCATGCTGGTTTGGGTATTGACTGTTCCCTTGTGAAAAAGAAGTACACTTTAACATGCTTTTAAAAAGAGAACTTATTATGAAAAGAATGTACTTTAAAAGAATATACTTAAGTGTGAACTGAATGTAATAGTTTTTTTTTAAAATATACAAGTGTACATTCAATATAATTAAACCCATTTCTTTTTCACAAGAGTTGCTTTTTGTCCTGATTTATGTGTAGACCCCCTGTGCCACGGAAGGGAGGGGTTTAGATCATGTGTCTTGAGAGCTCCGTATCGATCTGAAACGCAGCTCGCTCCTCCTCTGATGTCCTGGGTGTGGACACAGATGTGCACTACTGAAGACCCACGGGACTGTCTGAGACTGATCGTTATGTAGGTCAACTTTGCACATAATGTCAGGATTTTCATTTAGCGGTAGTTCTCTAAGGCAATAAACATGATTTTGACTTTGGAAAGTTATTAACATGTGGATATTGTAAAAGTCAGTCCTGATGCTAGAGTGATGTGGGTGGTTGCTATGCAGTTGCTGAGATGTTTTAGTTGGTTTCTTACTGGTCCAAGTTAAAACTGTCCACCCTCAAGTAAGCATCACCTTTTTTTCAAATACATTTAGCTCATGGTCAGAGGGTTTAGGACAGAAGAACGTTGCCAAGAGCTGATTTTGGCACAGGAAACAGACTAATGTTCCATCACTAAAATGAAATGGAGTATATAGCCTGAAAGCCTTTTTTTTTTGTATGTTCGGCCACGAATATTGCATATTTACGGCAGTATTTTGTGTATTTGCTGTGTACAGCTATCATTGGATTTTTCTTGTTTTTTAAAAGGAAATGCATGCGAGTCATTATCCAGCAGCAGGCAGGATATATAATGTACAGGAATTAATGAGCTCACTAAGTCCAAATGCCTAAAATAGACCTGGCACGAGGCCCTCATTTTATTTTAAAAGGCTTATTTTTACATTTGTTTTTAGAGAGACTGAGCTACAGTTTTATAATTCAGTATTTAACAATTTCATCATAGTAGTCATGTGAAAAATAAAGGATAGCCTTTTGAATTTTATGGTTTTAAGTATCAGGACATAATACAAAAACTAGTCTATAGCAGGCCTTAAAATTAGGTAAATGCAACCTCATGAATTACGACACTGTCATATTTTATTTAACAAAAATAAAGCCGAAATGGAGAAGCCATGTGTGACAAACTAAGTACACCTTATGATTAGTAGAACCACCTTTAGCAGCAATAACTTGTCATTTTCTGTACAATTTTATCAGTCTCTCACATCGTTGTGGAGGAATTTTGGCCCGCTTTCTTTACAACGTTGCTTCAGTTCATTGAGGTTTGCGGGCATCTGTTTATGCACAGCTCTTTTAAGGTCCTGCTAAAATATTTCAGTTGAGTTGAGGTCTGGACTTTGACTGGGCCAGTGCAACACCTTGATTCTTTTCTTTTTCAGCCATTCTGCTGTAGATTTGCTGGTGTGCTTGGGATCATTGTCCTGTTGCATGACTCAGTTTCGGCCAAGCTTTAGCTGTCGGACAGATGGCCTCACATTTGACTCTAGAATACTTTGGTATACAGAGGAGTTCATGGTAAACTCAAAGACTGCAAGATGCCCAGGTCCTTTGGCTGCAAAACAATCCCAAATCCAGCGTGATGGACAGTTTGCATGAGGTGTTTGGGCTGATATGCTGAGGTCGGTTTTCACCAAACGTGGAGCTGTGCATTATGGCCAAACATCTCCACTTTGGTCTTGTCTGTCCAAAGGACATTGTTCCAGAAGTCTTGAGGTTTGTTCAGATGCAACTTTGCAAACCTAAGCTGTTCTGCCATGTTCTTTTTAGAGAGAAGAAGCTTTCTCTTGCAACCCTTCCAAACATGCCATTCTTAACCTGTCTTTTTCTAATCATACTGTCATTAACTGTAACATGTTAATTTAGGCCTGTAGAGTCTGAGCCTGTGTAGGTCTTGTGTTTTGTTTTGTTGCAATTTCTCTGAATTGCATGGTCTGACCTTGAGGTGAATTTGCTGGGACGTCCACTCCTGCAGATTGGCAGTTGTCTTGAATTTTTTCCACTTGTGAATAATCTTCTTCACTGTAAAATGATGGACTTCAAATTGTTTGGAAATGGCTGTATAACCCTTCTCAGATTGATGGCAGCAACAATTTCTTGTCTAAGATTGTTGATGTCTTTCCTCCTTGTCATTGAGTTAACACACACCTGAATGCTCCTGACCAGCAAACTGCCAAACTTCTGCTTTTATCGAGTTGGTCACACTTCCTGATGATCTGTTAATCAAAGGCATTTGATTAGCAGCGTCTGTATAGTATAATAATATTGTTGAAATTTCACTTTTACCATCGCCCAACCTCGTTTTGACTGTGAATCATTATCATTTTATGGATTTATTGACCAGTGGAGTTCCAATTGCAATGCAGTCCATTGTTTTAAAATGGCTAATAAACCTCTTTGATCAAATCACTTGAACACTTTTACTGAACCGTATAAAAAAAATCAAAGCAGAGTTCAGAGATCAGTGTCTCAAGTGAAAGTTTAACAAATGGGTTGTATCTTCCGAAATTAAGCAGAAATATACTTGTTTTTTGACATTTAATGCGCTGCGAATGAATGTCCATGAACAGAATATGGTACATTCCTCAACAAAAGTGGTTAAAGAACAGACAAATATAGAAAGCAAGGGTACTTATTTACATGCCTAACATAGCACATGCTTTCAAGAAACATCAGTCAACTCCATCTACACGTTTGCTTGAAAAGGTTTGGGAACCTTCTGGATCACAAAATCAGACACTGAAAAAAAAAACTGCTGGAAAGAGAGTTTAATGAAATTTTAGTTTGTGCAGAAAAGGCTTTTTTTTGGTGGTTTGCATGATGTATACTTCATCTCAAACTGAAAAAAATTGTTACACTGCAGGACCCTAAAATTAAGTGTTTGAAGGGAAAGAGGTGTTGAAAAATGAACATAAAATAAAATAAACAATGTGACCATAAAACCTTGTATACCTTATAGATAAAAAAAAAAAAATCAATATTTTTAACCTGAAAATCTTAGATAACTAATTTATGGAATAAATAAAAGATAGCTCATTTTTGTTTTCACCGTTAACTATTTGTACGTAAAAAAAAAAAAATGCCCGAAAACATGTAAAGGAATAGGTGGTGTCCCACTTTGGGATTGGTTTAGAATTTAAAAAGAGGTCATTTACATACCTAACATACCAGCTCGTGACTGCAGCTTTCTCTGCATTTTGCCACAATTTCTGTCTGCAAAATATGTTAAGGGGGCAATAGTATTCTCCTGAGATACAAATTTCTGTGCTTATATTATTCTGCTCTTATATGCATTAACCGTTCAAAAGTTTGGGGTGGGTAAAATGTTTGAATATTTTTGAATAAGGTCTCTTTTGCTCAACAAGAAATATTTCATATTATTTATTTATCAATGTTGAAAACAGTTGTGCTGCTTCATATTGTCATGGATACTGCACATTGTGCTGCTTCATATTGTCATGGATACTGCACATTTTTTCAGGATTCTTTGTTTAATAGAAATTTCAAAAGAACAGCATTTATTTGAAGTTTCACCTATGAAATGTCACTTTAGATCAGTTTGGTGGTCTTCTCTAGATTCCGCTCTTTGGTGGTCTCATCTGATCTTTGTGATGAGCTCCTGTTTCGAGTAAATACTAGGTGAGATGATGTCTCTTTGCACTTCAGGCATTTCAGAGGTGGTGGACAAATGAAAAAAAAGGGTGTGTCTTTATGTGGGACATAATGCTCTTCACAGGTGCTATCATGATGAACCCCCTCACGGTCACCTCACGTTATCACTCTGCCTTATTCATTTGTACACTTTTGAAGCAGTTTAAGATTACAATGGGACACAGAACTTTTGAGCTGTAACAGATTTACCCCTGTCCTTCTCTTTCCTCATAATAGCTCTTTGAAACATTGGCTCAATTCATTTGAACTCTCCCATAAACTGAACAATGTGTATTTAAATTGACCGACCCGATCTCACACAATGGGAGAATTCACAGCAATGTGTACAGTGATGGCATATAGTGAAGAACAAAGAAAGCGCCTCTTCATTTTGTGGTGCGTCTCATCTTTCTTTTCATAAATAGCAGTTCATTAAAAAGATCTAATCCTGTGCTTATTGTTGACCAGGTGGGCATTCACAAGCTTTCGATGTGCAGTATTCATCTACATTTGCTCATGCCATTGTGAGAGTTTCCGTTTATATTGTGTTCAGTGTCTTTTGGATGAAGTGGAAGCTCAGTCTATGCTGCAGCAGAGGAAATGAGAGGAGTTTGATTCTCATGACCTTGAGCTGTTGTCTAGTCAGCTCCACTGGATCCCAGTGACATTCAGAGAGATCCACACTGACCCTGCACTGTCTGAACAGTCAGATCCATGACGGATCTCCACACCTGGATCAGTTCTATATGGATCTAGATTTCTGACTCTCATCTACCTGTGGCTACTCCTTAACCAATAAAACGGTCTTTCTCAAAAAATGATAGCTGTTTAAAAAAAATGAATGTTGTTCTTTTGAACTTTCAATTCATCTTAGAATCCTAAAAAAGACAATTCAAGAAAAATGTTAAGCAGCACATCTGTATTCAACATTTATAATTATAAGAAATGTTTCTTGAGCAGTGAATCAGCATATCAGAATGATTTCTGAAGGGTCATGTGACTCTAGGACTGAAGTAATGATGCTGAAAATTCAGCTTTGCCATTACAGGGATAAAAAAAATTCAAATAAATAAATGCAGCTTTGGTGAGCATAAGAGAATTCTTTACAAATCTGAACAAATCTCACCGACCACAAACCTTTGAACGGTAGTTTATGTGTATTATATGTTTATGGGATTGCACTTTCACTCACACTTTTATACCCTGAGAACTTTCTCCACTCCTCTTGTTTTCACTGAAGATCCACAGCCTCCACATGCTTTTCATGCCTGGCCTACAGATCAGCTTAACATAACAAGTACAACTCTTTGTACTAAACAGATGATCCCTTCTGGATCTTGTCATGTTGATTCAGCACTTGCAGGTGTCTTGATGTCTGGACCGTCACACAATGCAAGTGTAAGACTAATGGAGTCTATAATCCCTTGAGCATGTGAGAAATCAAAGGATTGGGATCTTATAAAACAAGAGAAGCTGTCATCCCTTAATCCAGCCGATGAGGAATCTTACTGCATAACTGACTACAGAATCTGACGGGGAATTCCGCAGCATGTTAACACTTTGCAGTAGACAGGTGGTTATTTAAACCTCTGGTGCATGAATTATTCTTATTCTTATTATTATTTAACGAGACATCGTCATATGGATAGTCATCCGGTAATTATACTGACCCAAAACATACTTAATTTTGATATGGACCAAACAAAATGATTAAGTGACATTGATTCAGTGACCGCATTGATAGATTTGGTTCAGTGAAGGATTTGTCGAGACTGATTTAAACCGGTCTGGACTTTTTGAACTATTCACAGAAAGAACTGGCACATTTGCATGGGAATCGGATCACACTGTTTGCGTTATACGTGTTTGATTCACTTAAAATAACTGGTTCATAAGAATCATCTGTTTGTGAATCAGACTCCGTTGACTGTTGTATGTTTATTTAAATGCGTCGCACGAGGAATCTATATAAATACATTTTACCCGCAGTGTACAATCATTTTAGTGTATCACATTCAATATAGATGCCGAATTCACAATTATAACTCGGGTAATTATAAAATCTTTAGACATCACGTGACAGAAGATTCAGTAGTAACAACGCCATAGATTCACGGACACTGAAAAGCAGTGTAGGTAATGCCGAATAGATTTTGTTTTAATCAGACGCTGTTAAACACTGCTTCTGGAACAAGAGCAAAGAAACCGGCACAATAATTTACCTCAAGCATTTCTCCTGCAAAAGTTAAGCTTTTTTTTGAATATCCTGCTTTGCACTACAGTTTCCATAGTGATTTAAAGGGAGCTTGCTAGTGTTTTCGGGGAGTTTTAAAGTTATCAGGAAGATTCTCAATGGTCAGTGGCAGAGGGAGGATAGTGATGTTTTTCTCAAGTCTCTTTTGAATACATGTAACTGAACAAACATACTTTTGTGGTAAACCTTTACATACATATGATTTTGTAGAGTTGTGTACTTGTTGTATACAACTATATATTGTACGTTTTTTAAAAAGCAGTTTTGAATAAATGGTAAATACATTTTTATTTTAAATAACTTTCATCCTCTTTTGAGCCACTAATTATTTGTAATGTAATTATTTGAATGACTCCAGATCAAGTCTTTATCACACAAACTGTGCACATTTATTTCAAGTACAATCTGTTATTGTGTTTGTATTCCAGATGGGAGGAGGAGGTTTCCAAACGTCAGCAGATGGAGTCTTTGGTGGAGACTTTACAGGAGGTGAGATCTCAGCCCTATTACATTGTGACTGTGTTGATGCTTGACATCCATACATCTGCACCGATGCATGTCTAGCTTTTAGGTAATTCTATTGTATGGAAGAAAATTCCCCACCCACACTGTAAAAATATATTTTGAGACCAAGTAAATTATGCAGAAAAAAACAACCAGAGTTGCTTGATTACTGTAGTTTTGTAGCATGGAAACTTAACATTAAGTTCAGTCAAAACATTTCATTAAAATAATCAAGTAAATATATTCAACTAAAAAAAGCCATGCAAACTATTGCCTTCATTTTCACCCACTAATTTTTTTTTACAGTGCACAGCAAAACTTTCTAAATGTTCTCCTTACAGAGTGTTCAGTCGTCTGAAGCATTGCAAGGAGAATTGAATGAGAAGATGGATCGTCTTAAAACAGAGCTGGTGGTCTTCAAGAGCCTAATGCCTCATGATGTAAGTGTCCTGCTTTATCTGGTATCAATTTCTGCACACTACTAAAGACATGCAAAACATGCAAATATCCATTTACAACAGTACTTCATTTAAAAGTAATTTGACTGCAGCTGTGAGAGATTAATAAAGATTACAAGATTGACTTTCAGGGAAATGAAGATGAACCCATAGGTAAATAGCTCTGGCATTAGACTGAATAGATAACCCATAGATCTGTGTGGACAAATAAGCAATGAAGCAGTTAGGCTTCTGGCCCTGGAACAGATGCATATTGTTCTTTACTGTTGAGTAGCTGTTGCTGAGTCCCAGTAATAAAGCACAGCTGACTGCTGCCTCCCTGGATAATATGTTCCTTAATGTGAATGCACACTGTTACAAAGCATTTCAAAAGAAGCTCAACCATCTGAGTTTAGAGAAGTTTATCTGCCTTTGAGGTTTTTGTAATGCTTACTAACCCATACAAAGCAGTGTAGTGCTGTTTATGCACACGTTTCTATAATAATATAATTATATAATACAGTACCTGTCAAAAGTTTGGAAACATTACTATTTTTTTATGTTTTTGAAGAAGTCTCTTTAGCTCACCAAGGTTGCCGTTATTTAATTAAAAATACAGTAAAAACAGTAATATTGCAAAATATTATTACAAATTAAAAGAACTGTTTTCTATTTTAATATATTTTAAAATGTAATTTATTCCTGTGATCAAAGCTGAATTTTCGGCATCATTACGCCAGTCTTCAGTGTCACATGACCCTTCAGAAATCATTCTAAAATGCTGATTTGGTGCTCAGGTAACATTTCTTATTATTATTATTATCAATGCTAAAAACACTTGTGCTGCTTAACATTTTATTTTAACATTTTAACTTTATTATTATCATGCAGTTTTTATTATCTAATATTAAAGGCACAGTATGTAAGTTCCGTCACTAGAGGTCGCTTATTCATAACATTAACACAGGCACAGCTTGATGACGCCGTAAATGAGCGTGGAATCATGGGAGTTGTGGTCTTCACCTCCACAGCCGATGGAAAGCAATGCGACGGGACTCGTGTGTTCATGAATTGTGTTCATGAATGAGCCAATGTATTAAAGTTATATTAATATTTCTGTAGTATGGGTCGAGAGCCTGGGACATTTTACGTTGCTGTTTTATAATGCTTTATCTGACGAATTAAAATCGTGGGGTAACGCAGCGCTGTTAAACTTGGTCAAAACAATCAAACTAAAAATATGTTTGAGTGTGTTGAAATTATTTTAATGTTACTCTGTGCATTCGACTGGTGGTTGGTATGAGACACTTGTTGCACATTGCAGTAAGCTAGATCGATATTAGAATATCATATTAATAAAAGCAGAATGACTTGTGTTGTTAAATGGCATGCAGTTAATTTTAAAATATATTGTATGGTGGAGAAAATGCTGTATTACTGTTATTACAAATAAAGCTCTTTCTGATTATGCTGTTAGCCACTCGACAAAATAGTGTTGTCTCTGAGGCATGGTAAAAACAAGAGATTCAAACAATAAGACTAACCTGATAAAGTTATCCAAACAGTTGCTCACCTGCAACTAATCATATATTATTGTGTGTGTATATGACATGGGCCATTACACTTGTTAAAATTACTGATTTCTCTGGTTCTGAACATTGTTGGAAACATTTGGTATAATGTAAGTACACAATTCAACAAAATACTGTTCTAGTGGTTTTGGGATATTTTAATCTAAAAATCTTACATATTGTGCCTTTAACTGAGGCTGTGTAGAATATTTGCATTTGTACTTTAAAAAAAGATATTTCACACCACAGGGCTGTTTGCATGATATTTCTATGTAATATTGCTTAAGTATGTTATGTTACGTTTTTATAAAGCAAGAGAGGTGTGTTTTCCTGTTCCAGTTTTCTGCTGAATCAATGCATGACGGATTACGTCTGAAATGTCTCATTATCATGCATTTTTGTATAGGAAGTGTCTGACTTGGACACTAAAATCCAGGAGAAAGCCATGACGGTTGATATGGACATCTGCAGACGCATCGACATCACAGCCAAGCTGTGTGACGTGGCACAGCAGAGGAACTCGGAAGACATGAGCATGATATTGCACGGCAGCCCATCCAGAGCTCCTCCCGAGCAGAAAGGGGTACGGAAACTTACTCTCAATAGATTCTGATGATACCTTCCAATTTACTGGAACATTGTGCAAATTTGGAGCTCAAATTTGATTTGCAGCACATGGGAGTTTATATAACAGCTTATCATGCAATTTGAATCTTTCAGCAATCAGAGAATGTGTGTGTGTGTTGTAGGGGATGGCGGTATGTAGGAGGAAGGAGTGTAAGGGTGAATCAGAGGAGCAGAGACTGGAGACTGATGTTGATTCTGCTCACTGTGAGGAGGACATGCCTGGTTCTCTCAATATCACTGATGAGATGAAGAGGATGCTCAACCAGCTGTGAGTCTTCATAGTCATTAGAGGAGTGTTTCTCAACTGGTGGGTCACAAGACTGTTTTGAGTGGGTGTACCGTCAAAAAAACATGTTTTTTCTGGATCGAGACTTTAATTTTGAAAGACGTGAACGAAAGCTGTTGACTCTTCTGTCAGACTCAGTTTAAAGGGATAGTTCTCCCAAAAAATCAGTATCATTTACTCACCCTCAAGTTGTTCCTAACCTGTATGAATTTCTTTATTCCGCTGAACACAAAATATTTTTTTAAGAAAATGGGTAACCAAACAGTTGATAATCCCCATTGACTTCCATAGTATGGAAAAAATACCATGGAAGTTAGGAGGCAGGATCTCTTTATTTAACAGTTCAAACAAAATAATAGAAACGCATTAAACACTCAGTAGCACAGAATAAACACAGGAGAGAAAGACATACACAAGCAATTTACTTTGACTAGAGAACAGACAAAGGATGAACAGAAAATGAGGGCTATATATACACACAGCTAACAAAGGGAACTAAATGAACAACAGGTGAACTTAATTAGTGTTTAACTGGTGCACGCAAACACACACACACACAAGGAAACTAGGGGTGTGTCTCAATCAGCTCCCGAGCTTGTGAATCAGTCAATTTGGTTCAAGAATTCGGCACTGGTAAGGACGCAAAGGATGCTGGCTCACCACACATTGGTACACTGATGGCTCTATTTCCGGCGACGTGACTACGTCCTCATTGTACAACATTATTACTGGTATTTACAACAGCAGAGCTGATATCTTTCTGACATTACTTGTAATGATTTTTAAGGAGATTATGATAAATACTTTGCTTGTTACATACATGTGTAACATTTCAGCTGTAAATACATTATAAATGTTAGCTAGATTGTTCATTACCTGTCTAGCAATGTATGTTTATCCAGCTGAAATATAATTAAATAATGGTTTATATTTGAACATCTATCTCGTGTTGTTCTCGTCAAATTCGAGCTTCAGCACTTCCATTAAGGGAACATAGTGAGCGTTGATGCTCCCTGGTTTTCACTGTGCATTGTGGGACATTTTACGTAGTGAACTTTTTAGTGCTTTGAAAGTATTCTGTGATTGAGACAGCCCTTAATATGGCTGACTCCCTGTCAATGCCCTGACTACTGAACTAGGGATCTGATTGAGACGCACCCTCGGTCAGAATACACATGCAGGGAATAGATCCAACATAACCAAACCAAAACAGAATATGTAAGTTATATATATAATTTTTCACAAAAAAAAAAAAAAAAAAAAACCTATATATATATATATATATATATATATATATATATATATATATATATATATATATATATATATATATATATAGGGTCACGGCCTAATGACCATGAGAAATTGTGGGTCCCATCATCAAACCAGTTGAGAACCACTGCATTGGAGGGTACCTTCTGATGGTTGTGTGTGTGTGTGTGAGAGAGAGAGAGAGAAAAAAAAATGTATTATTATTATTATGTTTATTATTATTGTAGTGTTTAGTTCATTTGTTGTTCGTAAGATCATTAAGGGTTTATAACATGGAAAACAAAATGCTGCAAAAGTATAGAGAATGGACTTTTGAATGATCACTTACTGCCATCTTGTGTACATATGGGGAACATGGTCATTTTGTGTGCTGTGTATTTTCCTATTTGAGAGAGATCTCTTTTATATTATTTTTATATTAAATTACTATTATTACCATTTTTTTTATTAATTGCTTTAATTAAAATCTAGATATTAACTTGTTTTTCTTATGTTCATTTGTTCTATGTTATGTATTATAGTCTTTTGTTTGTTATCTTTTGTTTGTAATCCTTTAGATTGTGGATCTGTTGATTTTCCTTTCCTTTTCTTCTCCTTGTGTCTCCTCGTTTCCTTCTCTTTTCTCTTCCACGTCTGTGTCTGCTGCCTGTCTTGTGCGCAGAGGTTGCTCAGCTAATTGGTTTGTTGGCAGGCGGGAAACGTTCGAGTTTGACGATGACTGTGATAGTCTGGCGTGGGAGGAGACGGGGGAGACTCTTTTGCTCTGGGAGGATTTCAGTAACTACAACAGTCTCACCACCTCTTCCGCTGCTACAGGCACAACAGTGTCCTGCGCATCTGACTCTCACGGAGAACCTCAGGAGCAGGTGAGTCAGCAAACATGTTTGGATAAAAGTGCTAAATGATTCAAATGTAATGTACATGTAATGTCTATATAGGCAGCTACTGGAAGCACCCAATTAAATTAAACTAAATACAGTAGGCAACAACTCTGTTAATGCTCACTCGCAAGCATAAGAAGCATCACACTCATATTAGCTAAAATACAACCTTTATTTCTGTGTGATATCTTCAGTACTTTTTGGTAATTATTTAATTATAAATACATTATACGTATACATTTAATATAAACTTAATTATATATTTATTTAAGTATTCAAGTATTTAAAATACTCAGTAAATATTTTACTGACCATCAAATGTATACTTTTATTCAGGAAGGATGCATTAAATTAATCAAAAGTGAGATTAAAGACATAATGTTACAAAAGCTTTCTAGTTCAAATAAATGCTGTTCTTTTAAACATTCTATTCATCAAAGAATCTTGGGGGGAAAAGCATGGTTTCCACAAAAATATTAAGCAGCACAACTCTTTTCAACATTGCTAATAAAAAGAAAATAATAAGAAATATATATATATATATATATATATATATTATATATTCAAATAGAAAACGTTTATTTTAAATATTACTGTCTTAATGTTTTTTTTATCAAATAAAATAATAAGTTGTATGAAACTCATCCGGAAATAACAAACAGACTTTTTATCACTCTTAAAACTAGACTTGATCAAGTGGTCTACACCAGATGTTGTATGGGTCATACAAGTCTGACCCATGCTTTTTTGCTTAAAGGTGAAGACCCAACTTTATGTATGTTTTGTAAGATTCCCTTATCTGTCAAACATATTTTATTGGATTGTCCTGGACTTCACTTAAGGACATATTTAATAAGATCATGCCTGAAAAGGTTTTGGATTTTTTATCATATATTAATTTAAAAAATCTTGTATAATATGACTTGCTGTTTTTGTTTGTTTTGTTTTTATTGTATTTATATGATATTTGTATTTTTGTAATTTAATTTTTGCCATGAAAATAGCTTTGAATGCTGACATGGCATTAAATTAAATAATCTGAATCTGATCAAATAAATGCAGCCTTAAAGAGCCCTCTTTGAAAAACGTTTTTTTATTTTTTATAATTACAGAACCCAAACTTTTGAATGGTAGTGAATTGCCAAAAAATGCTGTCTATGTATTTTTTGGATGTTTCTTGTGGCTAAATATGCTGTCTTACTAATATTGACCATTACTGGCTGTACAATTGTACAAAATGTTTGTTGACTCCTGAGAATATTAATAATACATAATGCATTATCCCGCCAGGATCGAAGTCTAGGTAGCCTCATAAATGAAACAGAATCCATCTTTAAGACCAGAGAGCAGGAGTACCAGGACACCATCGGAGAGATTGAGGTGAGAGAACGTTTGTGAATGACACGTTTCAGCTGATATTTACTTGAGTTCAAAACCCGCTATCTTCCTCCCGCAGCTGGAACTGGCCACGGCTAAGAGTGACATGAACAGACACCTGCATGAGTACATGGAGATGTGCAGTATGAAGAGAGGGCTGGACGTCCAGATGGAGACCTGCCGGAGGCTCATCCAAAGCACAGCCCCCACCGGCAGGTTGGTTTAATCGTATCTTAGTTTTAGCAAAACTTTAAAGTCAGCATGAAATGGAAGTTGTGGTAGACTTTTCTTCCCTATTGTGACGTATATCCAAGTGAAATTGGGTTTTGTCCATCGGGAATTGATTGGACGGTTGTGGTTTGCTATTGCTGTGATGTCATGTGAGTGACAGGTTGTCCCGCCCTCACGGCAGTAAACATCATCAGAGAAGAGAAGTCACTGCAAGAGGGGGGGGAAGTTATAATGATTAAACATTTTGAATTGTCCATTTTGATTTAATGGTGACTTTAAAAATGAAACCAAACTGAGAATGTAAAAGTAAAAGTAAAACAGTATGAATCTCCACAAAGGCTTTTAATGATTTATGTTCATGTCCTCTGTTTTCCAATGCAGACAGTCGCCCTCCTTCAGCTCTGTGGCCAGCAGCGATTCAGGAAACACCGATGACATCCAGGATGAGCTGGAGCCTGATGGAGAGAAAGAAGGGGCGGTAGAGATGAATGGAGAAGTTAGATGATGATCAGCCCTGTGTCTTTCTGGTTTCTCAGCTTCTTTGTGAACCAGTCACTCTTTTAAGTCTCTGGTCACCTTTTCTTACACAGTATGGATGAGTGTGGAATTTCAGATTCCCAAAGAGTAAGTATTGGTGCTTTATATGCTGTCTTAAAGCAGGACTAGCTGTGCCCTCTTCATCAGCACTGCCAAGGCATGGCTCCATAGTCTTCCTCACTAGCTTTAACTGATGTCACACTCTTTACAGTGTGATGAATACCATATATAATAATGCATATTATTATAAATAATATTATAAAATATATCATCATATAATATGGTAACACTTTACAATAAGGTTTCATTTGTTAACATTAATGTGAACTAACAATGAACAATACTTCTACAGCATTTATTAATCTTAGTTAAGTCTGTTAAGTAAGGGATAATGTACATCCAGCTGGTTGTTATCAAGGAATCACCCTGTCCGGGGTTTATTCTGAGATAACAACCGACTGGATGTACATTATCCCGCTTATTACACGGCTACTTGCCACATAAGTGAATAATTAGACACGAAATATTGATCTTCGTTGAAATATTTGATCAGGTCTTTAAAAGCTTCCGCAGAGAGAGCAGTTGCTAGGTCGGCAAGTTCAAACTAGACAGACATTTAAGAGATACGGTATACAGTCATTCATACCACTTATTACACAGCATTTTGCCACATAAATAATTATGGATTATATTGATTTCAGATGAAACCGTTTTAAAATCGTACCTGTTTGTATCTTATAATCCAACATTGTACAAAACAATCGTTGCAAAATGGCAGCAGCTGCATTTGTATGAAATGAGAGAGCGAGTCCAAGATACTGGATGGCATAATAAAATAACTGTACACAAAATATGGATTTGACTGAGTTTTAATATTTTATTAGCTCGCCAAATGCAACCACGAAGAAAAAACGTTCCTAGCAAGCGTATAGCTGCTGCTGACTTCAGTAACCCAGATGAGCCTGTGTTATCTGTTTTCAGCAGTTGTAATCGGTGAATAACATACCGCTGGATGGCGCAATTGACCAATCAGAATCAAGCATTCCACAGAGCCGTGTAATAACGTGAACGAACATTAACATGGACATTTTTGTTAAGTAACATCAACAGAGTTATATTAATAAATGCTTTAAAAATGTATATTGCTCATTGTTAACTGATGTTGTAAATTGTAAAGTGTTACCTATAATATAAATATTATGATAATATATTAAATATAAATATTATTTATTAAATGCATAATTTCTGCTATCTTGCTCCTTTGTTTACATGAATCTAAAAGGCAAGTTACACACCCATCAGTTTGAATATCACACATATTAAAACACATTATAGAGGAAAGTATTCTTCTACATCGAGCTCTGGAATACATTCAGGCTTTTAACGTCACAATAGTCAGTAGATCAGCCATGCAGTATCCTTCACAAAAATATCTGAGCAATTATCATGAAATATCTCACCAGTTCAGATGTTTTCACCATATAAAACTGTTGCTCGACTAGACCACCGTGCACTAAGATCTATGCAATAATCTGGACTGATGTTACATTCTGTGATTCTTTTAGCTGGAACCAGATTCAGTATGTGTGAGTTGATGATTCTCCTTAAATGCAGTTTTGCCTTTGTTTCTTTGTATTGGCTCTTTCAGTGTTGGAGAGTAGCAGTAAAACCCAAACTCATGTGCCTACAAATATGCTGTGTACACTGTCTTAGTTGCCTTATATTTTTCTCTGAATATATTAAGGATATGCTTTGCTCTGTTATAGACCATTAAATCCTGAATCATATCTTTAGTACAGATGATGACATATAATTGATGTCTAAGATGTTAAATGGTGTGACGTGAGATTTTTTAGAGGATCTCAAGCCATACTATATCTGTCCTCAGGTGTTGAAAGGTTTGGTCAAGCTGCAAAATAGATACTGAAAACTTTGCTATTACGTTTAGTTCTGTGTGTGGGTCGTTCTCATGAAAATGTGCTATTTGTACACTTGTTCCTTTTGAAAAAAATATTTAAAGATTAGATTTAAAATACCAAGTATCAAAGTACATATGCTAACCCGACGTTATTTCAACCATATTACAGCAAACTGATGTACTTGTAATAGAGAGTAGATTATGTATGTTTAGTATAACTCTGTGTCATTGTGACTTGAAATACATTTATAACATTTAAAAACATAACTATTATAATAATGTTTTGTCAGAAAGAGAAAATGTCACAAGACGCAGAGACAAATTCTACATGTCTCAGAAAATGATAATTTTCAATAAAATAAAGGTCTTTTTTTACAGTATAATGTAAATGTCAAACAAGCATTAAGAATTCAAATTGTTTTATTTAAAATAAAAAATTATATATTTGCATTACAGTCAAATTAATTGTTTAATGGGACTAAGTCATGGGGAAGCACACTAATGACATCACTTCCTAAGAACGACCCACACACTATCCCCTCCCCTCCCACAAAATATGATTATTATTCATTATTTATTTATTTTATTGTACAATGAATAATTAGCTTTATAAACTAAAATTATGTTCATATTAGCATATTACTTGCATTGCTTTTATGTTTGTTAATTTTTTTTTTTATTGTTTCTGTTTTATTATTACATAAACATTAATGATTAATTGCTTTTAAACTATATCTGGGTGATGGAGGTTAAGTTTTGCTATTATTGCCTTTTTTAATTATTGGAAATGAATCATTCCGTATTTTATAGTATCCTCTATGTGGTCATTCAGATGTTGTATGTTGATACAATTTATGATTTAATATTTGCCTTAAATATGGGCCATTCTAATAAAATGAATTAGTTTGTGCTATATACTAAATAAATAAGCTGATTGATATTGATCTGAAAACAGCATGTCTGGAAATGAGAGTTTGTTTTTGGAAATCTGGAGGACTATGCAAGTCTTATGTAGTTGTACTCTGATTTTATGCTGGTTTTAAATAAATAAATAAAAAAACAGTTTGCCTTTTCACTCTTTTATGACACTATTTTTCATCCAAAATCTACTTTTTAAACTTTCGATTCATCTTTGCAGCATGCAATGTTTATTATATCATTATTTGTGACAATGAATGTTCTTTGAGCTTCCCAACAGATTTCACATGGAAATTTTAGTTTTGCATGATTGAGCAATTCTCACTTATTTTACATGAATTTGCCTGTCGCTTGGATGTTGAGGTTGTGTTTTAACACATCTCTAGAAGAGAAATGAAAACTGTGGTCTATTTTATAGGTCAAAGTTCTGGGAAAAAGATATTGAGACAGGCAAATTCATTCCAACTGGTTCAGGCGGTGATACACAAATCACACTTCTTCAGAAATACAGCTTTGTTTTGCCATCATTATAGTGTCACATTCTCTTAAAGGGATAGTTCGCCTAAAAATTCTGTCAACATTTTTGGGTGAACTATCCTTTAACAGCATAAGACTATAATGTTTAAAGATAACTGTTTTGAGCCAGTTTTTCTCCATGATGTTAGATGTTTTATCAACCGACTGTATTCATATTACAGCAAAAGTGTAATTTTCTCCTGTCAAACTATAATAACATTTTTGGATATGTAATAACATCATAGTTAGTGCCCTAATCTTTTTCTTTTTCGCTTAAACTAATTATTTAAAAACACATATTCAGAAACTAGAACATCACTGTTCTGTTATTGCTGCTTCATTTGAAGCTATATTCATTGAGGGAGCAAACATCTAATGAAGACACAAAGTAAGTTAACTCCAGCATCACATTTGCCTGTGTGTGCTTTTACTTAAAATCGCAATACAAACATTTACACAGTTTGGTGACATATTTCCCCAGGCAAATGCATTCTCCGTGGAAATTACATATAGCATGCAAATCCTTGCCACCAACAGAGTATGGAGAAACAGTGGGCTGATGTGAAAAGAGTGTTTATAAGCACAAATGTGTCTGAAGAGCTCATATCAGATGTAGAATGGGTAAGATGTTGGTCTGGTTTGTGTTTCTCTCTCTCTTGAGCTTTAGTGACAGTGGAGGTCTTCACCTTCAAGGGGATTATATCATCTCTGGCTGGTTCGCCCTCCATAATTCAGATTCCACCATCCCATCGACACCTTACCTGACTGACTGCACACAGTAAGAATGAGCCTATTAGAACAATCTGATAATGTCATTTTATTGTACTTTGCATATTCCATTTGTGTCATACCAGTGATAACGTCAGCGTTTTCTACAGGCATGTAAGCTATTTTAAACCACATTTTACCACACTGTACAGAATGTAAACAACTCCTGTCTGCAACTTTTATTCCTAGAGGCTTGATCAACAGGCATGGCTATTATCTGGTGCAGGCCTTCAGATATGCAGTGGATGAAATTAACAACGGCACTCAGGATAAGCAACTCCTTCCAGGGGTCACGCTGGGCTACCAGACATATGACTTGTGCTCCCTCCCAGCCAGCAATCTGGCCACCCTGGATCTGCTGACCCAGCAGCACCACAGTTCAGTTGTCAACAGCCGCTCTGTGGCCATCATCGGTCCTGACAGTAGTTCCTACTCGTTTACACCAGCCGCTGCTCTTGGTACATTCCTGGTGCCTCAGGTACAGGGTCACTATGTACTACAATATGTCAGAATTAACGCAGCATCCATTCCATTTCCCGCCATATCAGTATATGAACACGCTATCATTCATTCAAGTAGCCTACTATTAAACCATTCAACGCGATGACGCCAAAAAAAAAAAAGTGAACAAACACCCGAAATGCACGCACAGAAAGCCGCTTCAAGCCGCGTGCCAGTGCCACATTAAGTCTTCAAAATGAACGTAAAGAGTTCAAATATGGGAAAGAATATAGGGGATCTGCGTCGTGCGTCAGGTCTTAAAGTGACAGCTGCCTATTAAACCTGCTACCTTCTGTCATTTAATGTTAATCAAAGAACAAAAGACAAAGAGAAAATCACCCCCTTGACTGAATAACTTTTGAGTCTTTAATAAGGATTAATCTATATTCGATTTATTATGCAGTGAAGTCTGTGCAAGTGTTTGATTATTCAATTTCTGTCTATTTAGGACCTGTCAGATCAATCTGAAAATCTTAAAGCACTGTTTACAAAGTTATGTGGGTCAAAAACAACGAAAACACTAACTTTTTTGTGCATTTTAGCAGGGCAGGTAAAAATCTGAACTGGCCCGACCGACTGGGAAAACCTTCGTGTTGAGCCCTGATATATTAAAGGCACAAGTGACATTCATTACAATGGGTGTATGTAGAGATTGTTTTAAGTTCACTTAAATGAAGTCGTTAAAGCCTATTAAATGTTAAAATTGATAGCTTTCAATCATACTGTTATGTTGAATTGCTATAGCCTAATTAATGGCTAAAATTAAGGGGGGAAATCCATTTAATAGAGACAGTATCAGAACTTTATCAGTGATACTGACCTTCATTCATAGTGTGCTTAGTATAAAAAATACCATTAAACAAATATTTAACAGATACCATCTTTATGTTGTTTCTATATTATTTTGGAGATTCAGTGTAAAAGTATTACAATATAAAAATGTATAAAAAACGTATATGTTAGGTGTTAACATAAGTCGCAATTAATTCCAGAAAAATGTGCGATTAATTAGTTATTTTTTTAATCGATTGACAGCACTATATATATATATATATATATATATATATATATATATATATATATATATATATATATATATACATCCATTGTATAATAAATGCTGTATAAATGAAACAGGCTAAATGATGTATAATTTTTTACATTCACTTTTTTTTTCTTTTTTTTTTCGTATTTGTAGATCTCCTACGAGGCCACAAACGAATTGCTGAGCAACAAAATTCTCTATCCGGCTTTCTTCCGCACCATTCCCAGTGACAAGAACCAAGTCAGTGCAATGATAGAGATTCTGGTCAGATTTAACTGGACCTGGATCGCCCTTCTCGGTAGTGACAACTCATACGGTATTCAAGGAATGCAAAGCCTTTCCCAGCTAGCTTCACTTCACAATTTATGTATTGCATACCAAGCCGTGATACCCGCTTTAACTGACAAGACGAAACAATACATGCAAGACATGGTCAAAAACATCATCAAAACCAAAGTCAACACTATAGTTGTCTTTTCCAATAAGAGGCGGGCCGCTGGCTTCTTTCCTTTTGTTATCGACCAAAACGTTACAGGTAAAGTGTGGATTGGGACAGAGGACTGGTCGGTGGCGCCAATAGTGAGTAACATCCCAGGGATCAGTACGATAGGGACTGTCATCGGTGTCGCAGTCAAATATACTGAATTCAGTGGGTATGAAGATTTTGAAAGGCTTTCTGTGCCTGGACTTAAAGACAGTGGTCTAAACAGTTCATTCAACCTCAACGTCCCATGTATGCAAAATACAGACCTTTATGAAATAGCGATAAAAGGCTTTTCTTTGGCGCAGTATGACGTTGTTTCCTCCTTTAACGTGTATAAGGCCGTGTACGCAGTGGCTCATGCGCTGCACAACATCCTGGATTGTGACTCTGGACTATGTCAGAAATATAAGGTGCAGCCATGGGAGGTGATTGCTTTTAGATTTAAATCACTGAAATAATAATATACCACACATGCAGTCAGTGTGTGTTGTGAATAGTGTTGAACATCATTACACATTATATGATTTTCTTTAAATCCCACAGGTATTTCACCAGCTGAAACAAGTTCAGTTTTCAATTCGAAACACATCATTTTATTTTGATAAGAACGGAGACCCTCCTACTGGTTATGATATTGTGACATGGCTATGGATGAATGGCCAGTGGTCATTTAAAGTGGTGGGAAGTTACAGTCCCAGTCCGAATGATCTTCAGTTAGACGCCTCTCAGATTCAATGGACAGGCCAGGTGTCTCCTGTAACCAAGGTAAGTCTGTATCATTCCTTATATGCATTATGCCAAGTGACTGTTCAAAAGATTGGGTCAGTATGTTTTTTTTTTCTGTTTGAAAGAAAGAATTTAATACTTTTATTCAGCAAGGATGCATAAATTGGTGAAATGTGAAATTAAAGACATTCATGTTACAAAAGACTTCTATTTCAAATAAATGCTGTTTTTTATTCATCCTGGCTTTTTTTTTATCATGCTATCACAAAAATATACAGCAGCACAACTGTTTTCAACATTGATAATAATCAGAAATGTTTCTTGAGCATCAAATCATCATATTAGAATGATTTCTGAAGGATCACTGAAGACTTGAGTAATTCAGCTTTACCATCACAGGGATACATTACATTTTAAAATATATTAAAATAGAAAACAGCTGTTTTAAATTGTAATAATATTTCACTATATTACTGTTTTTACTATATTTTTGATCAAATAACCCAAACTTTTGAACAGTAGTATACATGCTTCTATACACAAACAAAAGCAGTGGCAAATAAATACATAAATAATCATGATAATTGAAAATGAAATTATCGTATTAATGAAGAAAATATCATTAAAATAAGGTACCAGATAGAGTGATAATAATAATAAATATAGCTGCAAGCAGCAATTATCGGGGCCAAGCGCAAGCAGATTACAGGATATGCCAACATGGCTGAAGGTGTCAGACCATCTGCAACAATGAGCAATTAAATACATTTAAAGAGGATTTTAGGCGAAATGGCTGAAAAATCATATAAAAAGTCATTCAAAATATGATTTGATGGATTATCACTTTCGACCAATAGGTGGCGCAGTTACAAATGTGATGTGATGTGGTCAGAGTGAAGTGACAATGACACATACAAAGTTTGGTGTCAATATGTCAAGGCATTGCAGAGATAAAGCCTGAATAGTGCTTTTAGCATCATGCCTCAAGTTTGCTGCTACGCTATACGAAAACGGTTTCGTCTATAGACACGAAATCCATAACTTTTAGTCAGCACAGTCTGGAGATGATACGATTCGACTTTGGTGAAAATCGGACAAACGGTCTAGGAGGAGTTCGAAAAAGTAGGTTTTGAATGAAAATCAAGATGGCGGACAGGAAGTTTGGCCAAATAAGGAAAACTTGGTATCTATGTTCTCGGCTTGACCCAAGGAATCTATTAAGACCAGTGGCATTTCAGTAGCCAGATTTATTCAAAAGTTATTAGCCTTTTTGGAAATGTTGTTATAACTTTTGACCACTAGGTGGCACTGTCTTGAAATATTTTGGGTACCTTCAGGGAATGGTGCTGATGGCACATTTTGAGTTTTGTAATATTACACCAATGCATTTGTTTAGTATAGCATTTTATTTCACAAAACTGTATTGAAGTCAATGGGAATTTCATGTTTTGTTCTATTATAGCGCTACCAAGAGGCTGAGTCCCACCATTTTTTTTACATGTCCTCAGAGTGAGCTCGTACATATGTGTGTCGATTTTGGTGAAAATATATCAATTCGCTTCGGAGTTATAGACATTTATATGAAAAAACACGTAAAAAATGACTGACACATGACTTTGATTGGAATTTACTACCCCTAAACATCAATATTTTCGCATTTGGGCATTGGCATATAGCTATCGACCTATGTTTCCAAACTTCTGAAGGTGGTTTCGTCTCGATCGGACTAGCGGTTTCGAAGATATAGCCAAATGTTTTTTAAGCGCTAAATCACAACGCTACACAAACCGTAAGGCAAAACCTAGCATGTTTGGTATCGTGGGACTCGGCAACGATTCAGGACTCTAATGAGATGAGTCTCGTGAAAATAAGTCGACCACACCCAAAGTTATAAGCATTTGGAAGCATTTGGGAAAAAAAATTCACCACTAGGTGGCACTGTTTCGAAACTTCTCAGGCTCCTTCAGGGCATCGTGCTGATGATCCATTCCGAGTTTTGTAACGATACGTTCACGCGTTCATAAAATACAGCATTTTAGCACATAATTCAAAATGGCCGACAGCCAAAATGGCTGATCGGGGAAAATTGGATATCAGTCGACTCGGCATGATGCCCTGAATCTAACGAGACCACTTTTATGATTTTTGGACAAACCATTCAGAAGTTATAAGCAAAAATAGCCATTTTTCATATCTCCGGACCAGTAGGTGGCACTGTGCCGAAACGCAGCATGTTGCCTCAGGTCATGCTTGTGATGAGATGTACCAAGTTTGGTCTTAATATGATAAAGTGTTGAGGAGATACTGGCTTGTGTCTGTTTTCGCAAGCGCTACGTAAAATTTGTTTGCGCGGTATTCGAGAACGGTTTGATGAATCAACACGAATTCCATAACTTTTTGTCGGCATGGTCTGAAGATGATCTGATTCAATTTTCGTGGAAATTGGAGCAACGGCCTAGGAGGAGTTTGAAAAAGTAGGTTTTTCGGAAAATTCAAAATGGCGGAAAAATTATTATGACGAAAAATGACGTCATAGGGTGCAATCGAATCGCCCTGAGCTCAGAAATCAGAGGAAAAAAGAATTTTGTTTCTAGCCCTTGTGGTTCAAAAGTTATTAGCATAAACATGAGTGAAACTTTGGACAGTTGGTGGCGCTAGAGGGAATGACTTAGACACACCAAAATTGGTGTATTTAATGTTGGGACTGTCCTCTATCAGAATGTCAAACCATTACAACTTTCCCGCGATCGGTTCTATGGGCTGCCATAGACTCCCAGTCGGAAGAAGGAAGAATAATAATAATAAATATAGCTGCAAGCAGCAATTATCGGGGCCAAGCGCAAGCAGATGACAGGATATGCCAACATGGCTGAAGGTGTCAGACCAACTGCAACAATGAGCAATAAAAGACATTTAGAGAGGATTTTAGGCGAAATGGCTGAAAAATCATATAAAAAGTAATTCAGAATATGATTTAATGGATTATCACTTTCGACCAATAGGTGGAGCAGTTACAAAACTGATGTGATGTGGTCAGAGTGAAGTGACAATGACATATACAAAGTTTGGTGTCAATATTTCAAGGGATTTCAGAGATAAAGCCTGAATAGTGATTTTGGCATCATGCCTCAACTTTGCTGCTGCGCTATACAAAAACGGTTTCGTCTATCGACACGAAATCCATAACTTTTAGTCGGCACAGTCTGGAGATGATACGATTCGATTTTGGTGAAAATCGGACAAACGGTCTAGGAGGAGTTCGAAAAAGTAGGTTTTGAATGAAAATCAAGATGGCGGACAGGAAGTTTGGCCAAATAAGGAAAACTTGGTATCTATGTTCTCGGCTTGACCCAGGGAATCTATTAAGACCAGTGGCATTTCAATAGCCAGATTTATTCAAAAGTTATTAGCCTTTTTGGAAATTTTGTCATAACTTTTGACCACTAGGTGGCGCTGTCTCTAAATATTTTGGGTACCTTCAGGGGATGGAGCTGATGGCACATTCTGAGTTTCGTAATATTACACCAATGCATTTGTTTAGTATAGCATTTTATTTCGCAAAACTGTATTGAAGTCAATGGGAATTTCATGTTTTGTTCTGTTATAGCGCCACCAAGAGGCTCAGTCACACCATTTTTTTTATGTGCCCTCAGAGTGAGCCCATACATATGTGTGTCAATTTTGGTGAAGATATCTCAATTCGCTTCGGAGTTATAGACATTTATATGAAAAAACACGTAAAAAATGACTGACACATGACTTTGATTGGAATTTACTACCCCTAAACATCAATATTTTTGCATTTGGGCATTGGCGTATAGCTATCGACCTATGTTTCCAAACTTCTGACGGTGGTTTCGTCTCGATCGGACTAGCGGTTTCGAAGATATAGCCAAATGTTTTTTAAGCGCTAAATCACAACGCTACACAAACCGTAAGACGAAACCTAGCATGTTTGGTATCGTGGGACTCGGCAACGATTCAGGACTCTAATGAGATGAGTCTCGTGAAAATAAGTCGACCACACCCAAAGTTATAAGCATTTGGGAAAAAAAATTCACCACTAGGTGGCGCTGTTTCGAAACTTCTCAGGTTCCTTCAGGACATCGTGATGATGACCAATACCAAGTTTCGTAACAATTCGTTCATGCGTTCATAAAATACAGCATTTTAGCACAAAATTCAAAATGGCTGACAGTCAAAATGGCCGATATGGTCAAATTGGATATCAGTCGAATCGGCATGTTGCCCTGAATCTAACGAGACCAATTTTATGATTTTTGGACAAACTGTTCAAAAGCTATAAGCAAAAATAGCCATTTTCCATATCTCCGGACCAGTAGGTGGCGCTACGCCGAAACACAGCATGTAGCCTCAGGTCATGCCTGTGATGACATGTACCAAGTTTGGTCTGAATACGATAAACTGTTGCGGAGATAGAGCCCTACGACTGTTTTTGCAGGCGCTACGTAAAATTAGTTTGAGTGTTTTTCGAAAACGGTTTAACGAATCAATTTGAATTCCATAACTTTTGGTCAGCACTGCCTGAAGATGATCTGGTTCAATTTTCGTGCAAATCGGACAAACCATCTAGGACGAGTTCGAAAAAGTAGCTTTTAAGGACAATTCAAAATGGCGGCCATATTGTAATGACGAAAATGACGTCATAGGGTGCAATCGAATTGGCATGAGCTCAGGAATAAGAGATAAAAAGAATTTTGTTGATTGGACTTACGGTTCAAAAGTTATTAGCAAAATAAAAGTGAAACTTTGGACAGGTGGTGGCGCTAGAGGGAATGACTTAGACACACCAAAATTGGTGTATTTAATGTTGGGACTGTCCTCTATCAGAATGTCAAACCATTACAACTTTCCCGCAATCGGTTCTATGGGCTGCCATAGACTCCCAGTCGGAAGAAACGGAAGAATAATAATAATAATAGGAACGGGAACAGATACAATAGGTGCCTACGCACCTTCGGTGCTTGGCCCCTAAATATAGCTGCAAGCAGCAATTATCGGGGCCAAGCGCAAGCAGACGACAGGATATGCCAACATGGCTGAAGGTGTCAGACCAACTGCAACAATGAGCAATTAAATACATTTAAAGAGGATTTTATGTGAAATGGCTGAAAAATCATATAAAAAGTCATTCAAAATATGATTTAATGGATTATCACTTTCGACCAATAGGTGGCGCAGTTACAAAACTGATGTGATGTGGTCAGAGTGAAGTGACAATGACACATATAAAGTTTGGTGTCAATATGTCAAGGCATTGCAGAGATAAAGCCTGAATAGTGCTTTTAGCATCATGCCTCAACTTTGCTGCTACGCTATACGAAAACGGTTTCGTCTATAGACACGAAATCCATAACTTTTAGTCAGCACAGTCTGGAGATGATACGATTCGATTTTGGTGAAAATCGGACAAACGGTCTAGGAGGAGTTCGAAAAAGTAGGTTTTGACTGAAAATCAAGATGGCGGACAGGAAGCTAGGCCAAATAAGGAAACCTTGGTATCTATGTTCTCGTCTTGACCCAAGGAATCTATTAAGACCAGTTGCATTACAATAGGCCAACTTATTCAAAAGTTATTAGCAGTTTTGGAAATTTTGTCATAACATTTGATCACTAGGTGGCGCTCTCTCGAAATATTTTGGGTACCTTCAGGGGATGGTGCTGATGGCACATTCTGAGTTTCGTAATATTACACCAATGCATTTGTTTACTATAGCATTTTAATTCACAAAACTGTATTGAAGTCAATGGGAATTTCATGTTTTGTTCTATTATAGCGCCACCAAGAGGCTGAGTCCCACCATTTTTTTTACATGTCCTTAGAGTGAGCTCATACATATTTGTGTCGATTTTGGTGAAAATATCTCAATTCGCTTCGGAGTTATAGACATTTATATGAAAAAACACGTAAAAAATGACTGACACATGACTTTGATTGGAATTTACTACCCCTAAACATCAATATTTTCGCATTTGGGCATTGGCGTATAGCTATCGACCTATGTTTCCAAACTTCTGAAGGTGGTTTCGTCTCGATCGGAAAAGCGGTTTCAAAGATATAGCCAAACGTTTTTTAAGCGCTAAATCACAACGCTACACAAACCATAAGGCGAAACCTAACATGTTTGGTATCGTTGGACTCGGCAACGATTCAGGAGTCTAAAGAGATGAGTCCTGTGAAAATAAGTTGACCACACCCAAAGTTAGAAGCATTTGGATGTATTTGGGGAAAAAAATTCACCACTAGATGGCACTGTTTCGAAACTTCTCAGGCTCCTTCAGGACATCATGCTGATGACCCATACCGAGTTTCGTAACGATACGTTCATGCATTCCTAAAATACAGCATTTTAGCACATAATTCAAAATGGCCGACAGCCAAAATGGTTGATCGGGGAAAATTGGATATCAGTCGACTCAGCATGACGCCCTGAATCTATCGAGACCACTTTTATGATTTTTGGACAAACTGTTCAGGAGTTATAAGCAAAAATAGCAATTTTTCATATCTCCGGACCAGTAGGTGGCGCTGCGCCGAAACGCAGCATGTAGCCTCAGGTCATGCTTGTGATGACATGTACCAAGTTTGGTCTGAATATGATAAAGTGTTGAGGAGATACTGGCTTGTGTCTATTTTTGCAAGCGCTACATAAAATTTGTTTGCGCGGTATTCGAGAACGGTTCGACGAATCAACACGAATTCCATAACTTTTTGTCGGCATGGTCTGAAGATGATCTGATTCAATTTTCGTGGAAATTGGAGCAACGGCCTAGGAGGAGTTCGAAAAAGTAGCTTTTTCGGAAAATTCAAAATGGCGGAAAAATTATAATTACGGAAAATGACGTCATAGGGTGCAATCGAATCGCCATGAGCTCACGAATCAGAGGAAAAAAGAATTTTGTTTCTAGCCCTTGTGGTTCAAAAGTTATTAGCAGAAACATGAGTGAAAATTTGGACAGTTGGTGGCGCTAGAGGGAATGACTTAAACACACCAAAATTGGTGTATTTAATGTTGGGACTGTCCTCTATCAGAATGTCAAACCATTACAACTTTCCCGCAATCGGTTCTATGGGCTGCCATAGACTCCCAGTCGGAACAATGAAGAATAATAATAATAATAAATATAGCTGCAAGCAGCAATTATCGGGGCCAAGCGCAAGCAGATGACAGGATATGCCAACATGGCTGAAGGTGTCAGACCAACTGGAACAATGAGCAATTAAATACATTTAAAGAGGATTTTAGATGAAATGGCTGAAAAATCATATAAAAAGTAATTCAGAATATGATTTAATGGATTATCACTTTCGACCAATAGATGGCGCAGTTACAAAACTGATGTGATGTGGTCAGAGTGAAGTGACAATGACACATACAAAGATTGGTGTCAATATATCAAGGCATTGCAGAGATAAAGCCTTAATTATTGCTATTAGCATCATGCCTCAACTTTGCTGCTGCGCTATACGAAAACGGTTTCGTCTATCGACACGAAATCCATAACTTTTAGTCGGCACGGTCTGGAGATGATACGATTCGATTTTGGTGAAAATCGGACAAACGGTCTAGGAGGAGTTCGAAAAAGTAGGTTTTGACTGAAAATCAGGATGGCGGACAGGAAGTTTGGCCAAATAAGGAAAACTTGGTATCTATGTTCTCGGCTTGACCCAAGGAATCTATTAAGACCCGTGGCATTTCAATAGCCAGATTTATTCAAAAGTTATTAGCCTTTTTGGAAATTTTGTTATAACTTTTGACCACTAGGTGGCGCTGTCTTGAAATATTTTGGTTGCCTTCAGGGGATGGTGCTGATGACACAATCTGAGTTTCGTAATATTACACCAATGCATTTGTTTAGTATAGCATTTTATTTCACAAAACTGTATTGAAGTCAATGGGAATTTCATATTTTGTTCAATTATAGCGCCACCAAGAGGCTCAGTCCCACAATTATTTTTACGTGTCCTCAGAGTGAGCCCATACATATGTGTGTCAATTTTGGTGAAAATATCTCAATTCACTTCGGAGTTATAGACATTTATATGAAAAAACACGAAAAAAATGACTGACACATGACTTTGATTGGAAATTAGTACCCCTAAACATCAATATTTTCACATTTGGGCATTGGCGCATAGCTATCGACCTATGTTTCCAAACTTCTGACGGTGGTTTCGTCTCGATCGGACTAGCGGTTTCAAAGATATAGCCAAATGTTTTTTAAGCGCTAAATCACAACGTTACACAAACCGTAAGGCGAAACCTAGCATGTTTGGTATCGTAGGACTCGGCAACGATTCAGGAGTCTAAAAAGATGAGTTTCGTGAAAATAAGTCGACGACACCCAAAGTTATAAGCATTTGAAAAAAAAAATTCACCACTAGGTGGCGCTGTTTCGAAACTTCTCAGGCTCATTCAGGGCATTGTGCTGATGACCCATACCACGTTTCGTAACAATCCGTTCATGCGTTCATAAAATACAGCATTTTAGCACATAATTCAAAATGGCTGACAGTCAAAATGGCCGATATGGTCAAATTGGATATCAGTCGAATCGGCATGTTGCCCTGAACCTAACGAGACCAATTTTATGATTTTTGGACAAACTGTTCAAAAGCTATAAGCAAAAATAGCCATTTTCCATATCTCCGGACCAGTAGGTGGCGCTGCGCCGAAACACAGCATGTAGCCTCAGGTCATGCCTGTGATGACATGTACCAAGTTTGGTCTGAATACGATAAACCGTTGCGGAGATAGAGCCCTACGACTGTTTTTGCAGGCGCTACGTAAAATTAGTTTGAGCGTTTTTCGAAAACGGTTTAACGAATCAATTTGAATTCCATAACTTTTGGTCCGCACTGCCTGAAGATGATCTGGTTCAATTTTCGTGCAAATCGGACAAACCATCTAGGACGAGTTCGAAAAAGTAGCTTTTAAGGACAATTCAAAATGGCGGCCATATTGTTATGACGAAAATGACGTCATAGGGTGCAATCGAATTGACATGAGCTCAGGAGTAAGAGAAAAAAAGAATTTTGTTGATTGGACTTACGATTCAAAAGTTATTAGCAAAATAAAAGTGAAACTTTGGACAGGTGGTGGCGCTAGAGGGAATGACTTAGACACACCAAAATTGGTGTATTTAATGTTGGGACTGTCCTCTATCAGAATGTCAAACCATTACAACTTTCCCGCAATCGGTTCTATGGGCTGCCATAGACTCCCAGTCGGAAGAAACGGAAGAATAATAATAATAATAGGAACGGGAACAGATACAATAGGTGCCTACGCACCTTCGGTGCTTGGCCCCTAATAATAATAATAAGAACGCGAACGAAAACAATAGGTGCCTCCGCACCTTCGGTGCTTGGCCCCTAATAATAATAATAAGAAGAAGAACGGGAACGAAAACAATAGGTGCCTCCGCACCTTCGGTGCTTGGCCCCTAATAATAATACACTGTAAAAAATTATATCATCAATAAGTTATGACAACATGTGGTTTTACATTGCTTTAACAATTTTCTACTTTTTAATATAAATTATACAAGATTCAACTCGTTTTTAAAAGTCAGTTTGATGTAATTTAAGTTGAAATGACTTCAACATCAAAGTTGATTGTAAAAAAAAAAAAAGTTTTACAGTGTAATAATAATCATATTTTTGTTCTCTCCAGGTTCCCGAGTCAATTTGTTCCCCAGAATGTCCCTACGGACACAGAAAGCTCATGACCGGACAGCATAAGTGTTGTTTTGACTGCATGGCATGCCCTGCTGCCACCTTCCTCAACAAAACTGGTACAAAAACACCCCAAATACCATATAATTATCAAGTACAGGCATAGAGTACAGTATGTTAATGGAGGAAACTAGATCAGAATAACCAGACACAGGATGTCACTCACAGTATGTCCAGCAGATGGCACGTTTTCTTCACTTATGACTCCCATGTTTGCTTTTAATCCCCTTAAAGCTAAAATACTTTCTCAAATCACAGCTTTTGCATAGACACGTATTAGTATTCCATTTGTAATTGGGTTTCCTCCAATATTGTAAACACTGTAGCCCTGGGACACTAGCAAAACATTGCTCTGTTAGTTTACCCAGAGAAAGCGAAATATACGTCCACTCCACATTATTAATCTGTATGGAGCCTTGTTATGAAACATTTTGAAAGCTTCCTATGCTTACTTAACTTGTGTCCTCATAGGTTACACTAGCTGCCAAGCGTGTCCCAAAGATGACTGGTCTAAAGCAGAGAGTGAGACATGTGAGAAGAGGGCAGAGCTGTACCTGTCGTGGGGCACTCCGCTCACTACTGCCCTGCTCATATACCTGGGTGTGACCCTGTTCCTCACCCTGGGCACAGCTCTCATCTTCCTGTTTAACCTCAGTACCCCTGTGGTGAAGTCGGCCGGAGGGAAGACCTGTCTGCTGATGTTGGCGTCTCTGACCGTGGCCACCTCCAGCACATTTTGCCACTTCAGCAGACCGTCCCGCACCGGCTGCCTCCTCAAACAGCCGCTCTTCATCATCAGCTTCACCGTGTGCCTGGCGTGTGTGACTGTGCGCTCTTTTCAGGTATGTTTGGCCATGTTGTTGAGGTCGTGAAGAGGTTAATGGCTTTAGCTGATTTACCCTTTAACATTTCATTTCTGTCTGGCAAGCGGCTTCTAAATGTATTTGGACACTTAAGTTACCTTGTTGAATGTATATGCATTAGATAACAAAACCAGTATTTATTTTAATGAAAGAGAGCACAAAAACATTTAGCAAAAAGATGTTGGTGAAGTCAGTGTTGTGTCTAAGTCAAAATATTAATAAATTCTGGGGGAAACAGTTGATATACTGTTCAAATTGATCTGTACTATTAAATATGAGGGATGCACAATAATACAATTCTGGCCTAATATTTGTCCAAGTTAAATGCGATAAATAGCAGTTATTAGAATGATATACTTTGTATTTTGTGTAAATATATAAAAAAAAAATATATATATATATATATATATATAGGCTGACACAATGTTGTGATGCCTTAATTCACTTGTAGCATTTAAAACCACGTGTTATATATATATAAAATATACAACATTAAAATGTCCAGTTTGAAACATTAATATTTGTTTTGAGATTTGACAAAAATTACATTAAACAGCGAGTAACACTTTACAATAAGGTCTAATGCATTAACTAGTGTGAACTAACAGTGAGCAATATATTTGTACAACTTTCATTAATCTTTAATGTTAGTTGATAAAAATACTGTCGTTTATTGTTTGTTCATGTTAGCTCACAGTGCATTAACTAAAATTAGCAATTACAATTTTTGTAGTTGACTAATGTTAACAACATGAAAGCTTATTGTATGTGTTACCAAACAGGGTTATCAAATAATTATTAAAGGAGACCTGTTATGCAAAATTCACTTTTACATGTTGTTTGAACATAAATGTGTGTTGGCAGTGTGTGTACACAACCACCCTATAATGATAAAAATCTGCCAACTCCTCTTTTTTTTATCCCCATAAATCATAAGCAGTGCCTGCGTCCCAATGTGCATACTATCCATCCTAAATAGTATGTGACATTAGTAATTGTCAATACTATTTAGGGCAGATAGGGTGGATAGTATGCAGATTGGGACGCAGGGACGGTCTCAGAACAAGATTCTAGCATGTGAGCAGCAACTCATTTGCATTTAAAGATACATGCACGAAAACAGCATGTTTTTCCTTCCTCTCAAAAAGGCATTAACAACATGGTATAATAAGTGACCTGTGGGTTATTTTGAGCTGAAACTTCACAGAAACGTTCTGGGGACACCTGAGACTTATATTACATATTGTAAAAAGGGGCATAATTGGTCCCCTTTAAATTAATAAATGGTCTAAATCAGGGGTGCCCAATCCTGCTCCTGCCGATGGACTGTCCTGCACAGTTCATCTCCAACCCTAATCAAACACACCTGTCTTTAATTTTCAAGTGAACCTGAAGACCTTAATTGATTGCTACAGGTGTGTTTGATTAGGGTTGGAGATGAACTGTGCAGGACAGTCGATTGGCAGGAGCAGGATTGGGCACCCCTGGTCTAAATGTAATGTACAGGAAATGAGCATGAACAATTAAATATCCAATTTTCACCAAAAACCGATATGGTATTGCTACATTGTGCATTCGTGATAAATCACATTCCTACTTGTCAGTTCTCATAACACAACATGAATCTCTCTCTTGGAAGGTGGTTTGTATATTCAAATGGTCCTCCAAGCTGCCAAGATTCTATGAGACGTGGGCTAGGAAGCGAGGCCCTGAGATGTTCATCCTCATCATGACAGTGGTGGAGGTCTTCATCTCGGTTCTCCGCATGCTCGTCGACCCTCCCTTTCCGTCTCAGGACTATGACTTCTACCATGACAGCATTGTTCTGGAGTGCAGCAAGACTCTGTCTCTCGGGGCCTTCGCCGAGCTCCTTTTTGTGTGTGTGCTGAGCTTAATTTGTTTCTGCTTGAGCTACATTGGAAAAGATCTGCCTGCCAATTACAATGAGGCTAAATGCATTACATTCAGTCTCATGATATACATGATTTCTTGGATCACTTTCTTTACAGCTTACTGCATTTCCAGAGGGAGCTTCGCCATGGCCCTAAATGTAGGCGCCATCCTCTTAAGTGTGCTAGGGATACTCGGCGGCTACTTTTTGCCGAAGGTGTACATAATCTTGATAAAACCCCAAATGAATACAACAGCTCACTTCCAAAATTGCATTCAAATGTACACCATGTCCAAGCAGTGAAAGCGAATAAGACTTTCTATGTCTCTCAACATTAGGATAATCCAATAGTGCCTTCTAACAATACAGAGCAACATAATCCCAGTTTCAGTCTTAGAAGGAGCCGATACTCTGATTGTCTTGGGACTGTGACTGCTTGGCATATGCGTAGCCAGTGGGCAGATCGTCAGAGAAAGCCTAATTGTGTTGGCTACCAAAAGGGCAGAGCAACCGGTTCGGCTGCCCTGCGTGAACATCTGTCATGTGCTCCGCTCTCATGGGTGCCCAGTTTCACTCCAAACAAATCTGAGAAAAGATTTAATTGGGCAGCTAATTTTACTGATGCGAGGACAGATGGTCACTTGTCCTGTTTGTCTTTAGTAAATCGCATTGCCCAAAGTTATCAGTAAATATAGTCAAAAATATAGGATAAATATGGGAACACTTTACAATAAGGTCCCATCAGTTAACGATCAATACTTTTGTTAGAGTATTTATTAATCTTTGTTAACGTTAGTTTGTAAAAATGCAACTGTTTATTGTTTATTCATGTTAGTTTGGGTCTATTAAATATGATTAAAGTCAGCATGTAATGGAAGTTGCGATGGTCTTTTACGTATCTGAATAAAACAGCTTCATGAACAAGAAAAAGTGTGGGGTGAGACTTGATTTTGTCCATCAGGAATTGATTGGATCGTTGGATTGTAAAGGTTTGCTATTGCTGTGATCTCATGAGAGTGACAATATGTCCCGCCCTCACGTCAGTACACACATCATTAGAAAAGAGAAGACAAGAGGAGGGGAAGTTATTTTGATTAAAGATTATGAGGTCACAATTATGGATTATGAGGTCATTTATAATAGAGCAATATTCCATAAAAAGAACAGGGCCCGTATTCATAAAGATTCTAAGAATCCTCTCAGAAAACTCTTAATTTAGCTTAAAAACTTTTATGTAGGAGTCTTAGCTTAAGAGCGATTCGGGACCGATCTGAGAGCAACTCTGAGTAAGGAAAATACAAAAACTTTTATCTTAGTGAGGAGGCGGGGTTGACCCCGTTGCTTTGTATGACACAATCTTTTGAAGACTGTGATTGGTTGGTTGTCCAAGAAGGGAAAAAAAAGTGATTTTAAGTATAGGGTCTATTCTAAGCCTCCACTTTGAACTTACATGCGTAATTTTTCCTATTTGATCGTTATCTCACACACACACACACACACACACATTATATATGTGTATATACATCCTTTTTTTATTTACCATGCTGTTGATTTCCTATAAGGTATTTGATTGCTTAGAATGATAAAAATTGTTCCACTCTTTCCTGTTACACTGATTGCTGGCATGTCTATTTAAGTGGTGGTTTGAATGTTGGTTTTAATGTATCAAACATGGAATTTTCCCAGTTACCAAATATCGTAATGTAGTGATTACTTTCATTTCAGACGCTATGGCATTTCTGCGCTGTGTGGGAGATATTAGCGTGTCTCTAAAAAGATCAGTCACAAACATGATCCCTGCACGATCTAATCTATAGCGTCTTATTAACTCACTGTCATCCATTGTCTGCAACACATTTCTTGTCCCTCTTTATCTTTCTGCCATTTTCTCCTCTGCTAAAGAAACTCTTAAGCCTCTTAAAAGTCCTCGTCCGTGCTCCTAACAATTTTGACCTTAAGACCTCTTTTAAGGGTTAAGATGCTTTCTGAATTACTTTTTTCTTTACTAGGAGTTTTTCTTTAATTTTAAGAGTAAACGCCCACATTTCTAAGAATTTTCTTAGAATTTTGTCACTAGGAGCTACTCTTTGCATTAAGATTCTTTATGAATACGGCCCAGGAATCCATGTCAATTAATCACCTTCACCTGTTCCCTGTTAGCCCCCTTGTTATCTTGAATATATATATGTACCGGTATATATATACTCCTGTGTTTGTTGGTCATTGTCTTTACACCCTCTTTTGTAAAACTGTTGTGTTTGTTTATGACTCTTTTGGATTAGTGTTTTTGCCTGGATTTCCTCAGCCTTGTTTTGAATTATGTTATATTCCTTGTTTGGACTTCCTGGTTTGCACTCATGCTTGGGTTTACTCTGTTAATGTGTTTTCTAAAATAAACTTACTGTTTTGGATCCTCATCCCTTCTCTTCCCTGCCAAAGTAGGCTATTTTTTTATTGTTAGTTTCAGTTAACTGTAGTAAACTAATGTAGTTAACTAATGTAAACTTATTGTAAAGTGTAAGCCTACAGGAAAACTCAGTTATGCATGTAGGCTACTGTGAGAGGTCCAAAAGTCTGAGACCTGATTTTTATTTTTTTTTATTTTTTTTACTTTTTTCCCCGTTACAAATTATAATCAAAATAATAATTTGAGTAAAAATGAATTGAAACGAAATTATTAATATTTTAAATGTATTAGTAGGCCCTATTTGGTAAGGATGGAGAAACGAAGCCTCATTCGACGTTCCCCTGACTGGGAAAATATTCAAAGCTTCGAAAGTGTCGAAAACTATGGAAGCTTGTTTCCGCCACAAAATAATAAATAAATAAATAAGGTGATTTCAACTTTTTATCTCACAATTCTGACTTTTTTTTCCTTGCAATTGCGAGTTTATATCTTGCTATTCTGGTTTATATCTCGAAATTCTAAGGGGAAAAAAGTCAGAATTGCGAGATAAAAAGTCTTTTAAAATGATTTATTTTGTGGAGAAGAAAAACTTCCATAGAAAACATCGCCATCTGGTGGTTAGTAAAAAAGCACCCTAAAGCCTGTGAAAGAAGCTCCGTCGAGGAAGCAGCCTCCACACACTGCATTTTCAATATTATGTTCGTGTGTGTTAAATCAGCTCTCTCTGGTCAATTAATTTACCCATTAAAGTGTGGCAATAAATGCCAGTATTAATATCAATATGATGGCTAATAGAATATCCTATGTACACATATGCCTATAATAAGCATATGCAAGTAGGCCTGTTTTATTTTCCTGAAATAATTTGTGTAGCCTAAGTAATATTAATATTAGGCTACTTGTATGACATTTAAAAGTGTAACCGAATAGGTTTTACTCGTAAAATAAGATCTGGGGTTCGAACATTACGATACGCACAGCGAATAGGCTACAGTAGCGCAGGTGAATGGACAGAAAGTGAGGCAAATTCGTTTGTTCTCGATCACGTGAGCTTCACATTTTGCTGCGTGCTCGACACGTGCCTCGAAACTTCAATGTCATACGTAAAATCACTAGTATTTTTGGTTTGTCCCTCTTTTGCTTTAAAGACAGCAGCACTCGAGATGCATAAACTCTAAAAGTTTGTGTAAAATCTGATGATCATGTTATCCAGCATGATTTGAAATGATCCAAAGAGCATCTTGAGCTTTAATGGAAGAAAGATCAGACCGCCAAAGAGTCACGAACAATTTTACTTTGAATAGTGACTTAGAAATAGTATAGAATCTGAAATATGGTTTCCTTTATTTGTCATAAGGTTTCTTTTATTTACATTTTTCAAAATCCTAATTTTTTTTGTTTATTACCAGGTTTAATTTTTCAGTGTAGACTTTTAAACTTTTCTGTAGCTCAGTCACACACGTACGCACGCACGCACACTTGCATGAGGCCCTGGGAAAAGATAGTAGCCTATGAAAGGCTTGCTGTTGTTAGGGAGGTCATCTCCATTGACACAGGAACGTGTGAGTTGGGAGCAGGGAAGTGTTTCCCACACTACTTTTCCATTGTGAGCGTGATATTCTCAGGAGGGGAGAACAATAGACGTGTGCCTGTAGAAGTAGGCTGTGTAATTGTACTTAGGCTACTTGACATTACCCATCTGTGTATAGAAACCTAATATAGACAGTCTAGAGTTATTTGAGAGTTTAAAATAATGCATATGCATAATTAATGCATATCATATTAAATTTGACTATTCCAGCAAAATAATACAAATAATTTATGTATGCCTCACACACACGCACACACTCAATCAAACTTTGTTATTTTTTCCTAAGTTTTAAAGGTTGTTATATTTTTATATTTTATTATATATAATTCCGGAACACCTTATTTGACAGAACTACTTATATTTACAGAAAATCAATGGTTCACACAAGTTGAGAGATAGTCAATTAGCTCAGTAGATCAGAAGTAGATTGTAATCCATAACTTGTTAACATAATTAACTTGTTAATTTATAGTCTCAACTCTGTCTTTTCATTGCAGATGTTTTTTAAGCAAATGATTAAACATATTGTTCCAGTTGCTTAAGCAAAACACAAACAAACAGGATCTAAATAATCTGACTTTGAACAGATCACATCATGTAGTCTGTAGCATACAAACATTGATTCAATCTTCTCCCAAAACCATTCATTGAAAATGTAGAACTTTATTAGCAGAAAATATTTGATGTAAGAGCTCATTTGCTAAGAATAATAATAAAAAAATTGGTCAAGACAACAAACAGGATCCTTTATCAAAGGTACAACATGCATGCCTTACCTAAACAACAATACAGAAATCTCAGTGCAAACAGAAATATACTCTGAAAAAACTTTTAAGTACAATATCAGTTCAAAGGTCTGATACATAAAACTCCACTGGAGTCAACCTCAATTAAATATGCATACAAAAACAAAACAAGTTAAGTAATAATGTGGTAAAATAAAAAATCACCCTAAGAGCTATAAATAATCCACCTCCTTCCTTCCACCGACAAACACATGTTTATCTAAAGTTTTTGTCAATCAATATGATGACAGCACAAACATACACTTTGGAAATGCATATCTCCTACTTTGATGAGAGACGTTAATATTACTGTCCCTCAGGGTTTACAGTTTCACAGCATCTTCTACCAGGGTCTCCAGACTCCATCTCTCCTGCTGTCCGGCTGCTGCAGTTTGGATGAGGGTGCTGCTGGAGCAGAGCTCGCTCGCTGGGCGCTGTGGAGGTGCTGGAGCTCCCGGCCAGATCCTCCTCCGGTGGAATGAAGAGTGAGGAAGTGGACAGACTCCCTCCAGCAGTGAGAGTAGCCTTCATTATAGTCCCTCTGAGGAAGCTGCTGCCACTGCTGTTTGAGAAAGCTGACCGTCATTTCCAGGATGTCGGCCTTCTCCAGTTTGGTGCTGGGGTCGTGGCTGTGGAACTCCTTCTCCAGGAGACTTTTGAGCTGGTCGATGCTGCTGTTGATGCGGTCCCTGCGCATCTTTTCAACAATTGGCTTCCTCGGCTGAAGGCAAACGGAAACACTTGTTAGAACATTTTTCAAACGCAGATTCAAATTTTGGGTGAAACGCTTTGGAAGAAGAACTGCATTTAAATTGAACATACCTTTATTTTGTCCTTATCACTGAAGCGAAGATGGTCAAAAGAGGAGAGTGTAGCTGAATGTGGTGCCATGTCCGTGCTGAAACAGCTTGCTTTTCTTCTGTGGCAAAACGATTTGTGAGCCTCTTTGAGGAGAACCCCTTGTATTTATAGAGCAGCATTACCATCACAAAGCCATGTGGCCTGTGCTGTGTTACTGTTCCCACACTCTGAGACCAGAGGGCCGGCTCATCACAACAATAGAGGACATTAATTTTATGGTTAAATGCCTGCTCGCTTCCACTGGAGGAATGTTTCCCAAGGTATCAGAGAGGCGCCGTTCTTGAAGGTTCAGTGAAGGAATTTGGTCCTTCAGCCAATTAGAAAAATAGAATAAAAAAAATTATGAATGCTAATTTTTCAGGTTTTCAAATGCACTTTGCTTTCACAAAAGCACATATAGTAGAAAAATAAAGATTAAAATAAAAGATATCAGATGATATACCCCCATGACTGGGGCTTGCGCATGTATCTAATTTAGAGGTTTGTGTAACCAAAATATATTGCAAGGGAAACTCTTACACATACATTTTAATGCAATAAAGTAAACCATGACAACTCTTATTTGATATGTTTGTGCATCTAATTCATACTTTGTGTAATCAATGCAAAAATTGACCATGCAGTGTTGAAAAACAAAGAAATCTTGATACAATTATTTGATAAGTTATTTTTGTAACCTAAATATATTGTACAAAGTGCGTTATTATTATTATAGGCTACTATTTTTGTAGGATAGGCAAACTTGTGCAAATTTTCCAGGGGCAGCGTTTCTCAAAAGCATCGTGAGCTAAGTTTAATGATGGCAATCATGGCATAGGCTTACGATGCTCTGGGAAACGCAGCTCAGGTCTGGAGCGTGACCAACACCTACTTGCGACAATGGCACGTGGTTAAAACTGTCTGTGACATAACATCAAAGCTACGAGAAACACAGCTGGAAACACAGATTTGAGCCCGTTCCCATGAATTTTCCTTTGATAACTGTTAACAACATGACTGTCAGCTCCACAAGTTAGGTGACAGAACAGGCGCGTCCACGTGCCAAATTACGGAAGTCCTCATGTCGCTGTGAGAGCTGTGAAGGCACGCGTGAGAAAATCTGAATAATATCCTTTTAAAAAACATTCTCAGTCCTCACCTGCTATTTGTGTGAATCGAAATAATGCTAGTTCGTTTTGTAACGTGATTAAAAGTGTTTTTTGCTTCATCTCATTTTATGTCTACGTGTCTGTCGTCACTTCATGGCCAGCACGCGCAGGAGCTCGTGCTGAGATCAGTGAGGTTCATTGTGCTGTTCCTGCTGCTGCTTCTTAACTGTCCCGATCACACGACCAGCAGACGCCAAAAGGGTCAGGACAGAGACTCCTGCCATTGTCATAACTGTGGGAAAGACACAGCACGTAAGTAAAGTGTTTTACTGTGGTAACGAAGTGCAATGAGAACGAGCAGGTGAATGTAGCCTAAATTATTAATGCTGCTTTGATTTCTATTTGAATAAACATGCTTGGAAGTCCCTCAGAAAACATAAGCACTCTCACACAAACGCCCTCTGCATTTGACAGGATCTTTTAACAGCATTCACATTTTATTCAGAACACATTATATATATATATATATATATATATATATATATATATATATATATATATATATATATATGTTTTGTTTTATCGTCTGTCTTAATTTGTTGTGTTATTTTGTGTTATTTTGTAGTAGTGTTTGTCATTGTTATTAGTTTTTTTAATGTCTGTTTAGTTTTTATTAATTTTTAATAATTCGTTTTTAGTTTGTTATTTTAGTAGCCTACTTATGGCTAAAATAGGCTAAACGAAAACAATAAATGTTGCCTATTGGCAACTAGCTGAATTAAAATAAATTTCCTAAATGTTTTTGTATTTTATTGTTTATTTAAATTGACAAAAAAGTTTTTTTTATTATTGGTTTAGTATTTTTAGTTTCAGTCTACGATAATAACCCTGGTGATACCTCTATTTGTATTGTGATAGAGAGCAGTGTTTATTCTACATATATATGTATACATAGCCTATATATATATATATATATAGGCTATGTATATAGTGTGTTGTGTGTTTGTGTTTGCTTGTACATATACTATTGAAATACTGTGAGTTTGTGTTTGAGGACATTCTAACCTGGGTGCTCTAATCTGAGGAGTGCAAACAATTCACTAATGGCTCCATTGAAAATGTTAATTGCATCTTTGTTGTAAAACAAACAGTCAGTCTTTTAGTCTTTTAGTGTCACAAACAAACTTGGGAAATCAAACTTGTGGTTGAGCAAAAAAAGTCTTAATATACCCACCACCTTATGACAATTTTCAGACATTTTTACTCTAATTTAATTAATAATAAAAAAAATACTTTTTCTGAAGTATTCTCTACTATATCAGATGTATAACTATATTCTATGTTTAAGTTGAACTGGATATTAAGTGCTTTTGATACTATGATTCCTCTGTTTTAAACCACCTGTAGCAGCAGGCCTGAAGACATAAGGCACTGGGTTTTCACTGAGGTTCCCATGAGTTGTGTGTGAGAGTCCTGTCTTCCTTTCCCACAGTCTGTTCATTGACTGCCCACAGTAAGGGAACAAAAGAAGTGTGTCTTGTTACACATAACATTAGTTACGGTGTTTGAACTCTCTTTATTAGAGGGGGGACCTAAGACGTAGAAAGACCATCTGGACTTTAGACACTGTTCAAACACTTTTAGGATTTTCCCAGGATTCAGCAACAAATTTCAAACCATTTCAAACCTAGAAATTCTTACTAACTTACTAAAAAAATGTAGGTTATTTATTTATTTAAATGCATAAATAATGTAAGCATACATTTTTACCAATAGAACACACAAAAACTATTGTATATATTTTATTTTAGCTTGGCGGGTGTCATTGGTTGAGGCAGTCAACATGCTCCAATCACTGATGTAATTTAAATGAAATTAAAAGTCTATTTAACTGTCTACTCCCCTTGTTCAGTGAGAAGCATCTGAGAAGTGTTATGTTTCTTAAAAATTGATTATAAATGATCTGTCCGGTTTACCTTTTAAATTTACCGGTTTGGATTTGTGAATCTCTACAGGAGGCAAATTTTGGGTCTAAAAACATCACTTTTTGGTGACATGGGATACCACCTGTCTAAGTGATTTTAAGGTTAGGAGATAAAAGTTGCTTGAGTGGATAACAAAGCAATTAATTCCATAATTATCAAATAAACAATTGAAACCAACTGATGCAATTGAAAAGATATTGGAATGCATTAAAAGTTGTCTGAACTCAGAAAGTACCTGATGTTTTTGGTTACTCTTTATTTTAAGGTACGCTTGTTACAGTGTAATTATACAAATAAGTAATATTGCATACATACTCAGTAATAATATGTAATATGTTCTTATATGATAGTGTTTGGTTTAGGGCTTGGAATTGTGCTTAATTTACTGTTATTACTAGTAGATACATGTGAGTAACAGGGGCATGAAATAAAGTTACCAATTTTTTGAAAAGAATGAACACATTGCCACAGAACATTTGATGTAAAATACATTTTTATTGTTTTTATAAAACATATTGTAGATTATGTCCAGCATATTCATGTAGTGATTTTTTTTTAAAGTACAGTGTTTTTACTACCACTGTGCTTGATTGTTAGACTCTTGTTTAAAACACAATTATCTAAATAATCTTTATAAAAGAATTTGTCAGTTATAGTTGATTATAAAAAATCTACAACACCGACAATACAATGTTCAAAAAAAAAGAACAAGAAGTTAATATAAATCACAAGATCAATTAGATCTATTCAGAAACATGGAACATTCATAGAATGCAAATATTGCACCTCAGTGTGAGATATATAGTTGCTAACATAGCAGATTCAATTAGCTTGAAGCATGATTTGCCAATGGCAAAAATACAGTGAATTCTAGACGTAGGAATACAAGCAATTAATACCTTGTGAAAGAGGTTTACATAGAATAACATTTTCTCTTATAACAGAGTTAATCGTGGTAGTTCACATTGTTGTCTTTTAAAAACATTAGAATGGCTTCTACCAGGGTCTCCAGAGCGCCAGAGTTTCCTCTTTGCTGCTGCTCTTTGCGTCTGGTGAATGGAGCTGATGAGTGTTGTTCTCTGTGGACGGCTGCATGTGCAGGAAGTGCTTCAGAAGTCTTCTGTGGGACGGAGTCTGCACTGGACACTGAGACAGGAAGTTGACGGCCTCCTGCACACATCTGGAGTGTCCGTCATGAGCTGCAGTAGAGCAGCCTGAGGGATTCTGGGAGCGTCTCAAGAAATCAAGCGTCATCTCCAGGATATCAGCTTTCTCCTGTCTGGAGTCGGGCTGTTGCTTTAGGAACTCTTGACCCAGAAGAGACTTGAGCTTCTCAATGCTGCTGTTGATCCGTTCTCTGCGGATCTTCTCCACTACTGGCTTTCTCAGCTGAGGAAACATTAAGAACGTGCATTTAGAAACACTCATCCATCAGTCATATAGTTCACATTTCATAAGAATACATGATTTAGTAGAGTCAGGTGTGAAATGTTGAATGTTTACCTTGTTTGTGAGTGGAAGTTGTTCTCTGCTGATGATTGATCCAGTGATTGTAGGAGCCATGGCTGTGTGTCTTGTGTTCAGTTCTCTGTTAGGATCAGATCTGAGCTGTGCTGAACTCCCTCTCCTCGCTCCTCCATTTATACTCCCAAATCTCCATATGAATGTGTGAGTCTGGAGTTTGCTGGAGGTTCTCACAGTCTGCAGCCAATGGGAGCGTTCGAAAGGCTCAATGGGGCCGATGGCCGCCACATGCTATAATGACATGCTTATTGCTCAGGAAACAATGAGCACATCTCAGGGGAGCAGGTGGAGGGGTGGGTGTTGAGGATGGAGAGTGTGTGAGAAAGTGGAGACCCCTCGTTTAAAGCTTTGCTTGTTGTCTGACATTGGGGTCATTTATTGACAAAGCACGTGCCATTGTGCCATGAGTATCTTTTTAGTGTAATTTAGATGTCCATTTTCAATATAAATCAGATGTATGTCGATACCTGGGGGCATTTGGGGGTACTTGAAAAGATTTTGGTTTTTCCTTGCTAAATAATTAATACAATATAGACTACAATATAACATAACTCATAATTTCTAATATATATTAACTTTAATAATAAGTGACTTTAATATTATTAACAATACTTCTAAATAATATCAACCATTATGAATTAATATAGGAACACATTTCTGTTTTGTGCTGATAAAGTGGTAATTGAGCCTTACTGATGGGGCTTTAAGGGTACATTACCCTTTGAATTACCATTCAAAAGTTTTTTTTAAAGAATTAATACTCTTAATCAGCAAATATGCAATAATTTGGTCAAAAGAGATAGTAAAGACATTTATATTGTTACAAAACATTTCTTTCAAATAAATGCTGTTCTTTTGAACTTTCTATTGGTTGTCACGGACACTAATTACGTTCAGCTGTGCACTCATTAGTCACCATCATCAACACTTGTATACATGTTCAGTTCTGTTTCAGTTCAGTGTCGTCTATGTTAAGTGTGTGTGTGTTGCTCTCCGTTTGCCATTCTGTTGGATCTGTTGTAAATAAACCTTTGTCTTCCTCATCTGTCTGCCAGCAACCACTCGTGACAAAGAGACTTTTTTCAAAAACATTTAAAAAAATCTTACAGGCCCTATTTTTGAAAGTAAACATTAGGATAAACACCTTTTGTAAATTTTTGCTTTTTATGAGGCAAATGACCAAAATAAAGCCAAAATGGAAAAACCATGGGTGACAAACTAAGTACACCTTATGATTCAATTGCTTGTATAGCCACTTTTAGCAGCAACAAATTGAAGGAATTGTTTTCTGTATGACAGTATCAGTCTCTCGCATCATTCAGGAGGAATTTTGGCCGCTGTTCTCTACAACATTGCTTCAGTTCATTGAGGTTTGTGGGCATCTGTTTATGCACAGCTCTTTTAAGGGCCTGCTAAAATATTTCAGTTGAGTTGAGGTCTGGACTTTGACTGGGCCAGTGCAACACCTTGATTCTTTTCTTTTTCAGCCATTCTGCTGTAGATTTGCTGGTGTGCTTGGGATCATTGTCCTGTTGCATGACTCAGTTTCGGCCAAGCTTTAGCTGTCGGACAGATGGCCTCACATTTGACTCTAGAATACTTTGGTATACAGAGGAGTTCATGGTCAACTCAAAGACTGCAAGATGCCCAGGTCCTGTGCCTGCAAAACAATCTCAAATCCCAAATCCAGTGTGATGGACAGTTTGCATGAGGTGTTTGTGCTGATATGCTGAGGTCGGTTTTCGCCAAACGTGGCGCTGTGCATTATGGCCAAGCATCTCCACTTTGGTCTCGTCTGTCCAAAGGACATTGTTCCAGAAGTCTTGAGGTTTGTTCAGATGCAACTTTGCAAACCTAAGCTGTGCTGCCATGTTCTTTTTAGAGAGAAGAAGCTTTCTCTTGCAACCCTTCCAAACATGCCATACTTGTCCCGTCCTTTTTTAATTGTACTGTCATGAACTTTAACATTTAACATGTTTACTGAGGCCTGTAGAGTCGGTGAAGTTCTTGGGTGTTATGTGATTTCTCCGAGCAGTGCACAGTCTGACCTTGGGGTGAATTTGCTGGGACGTCCACTCCTGGGAAGATTGGCAGTTGTCTTGAATTTTTTCTACTTGTGTATAATCTTCCTCACTTTAAAATGATGGACTTCAAATTGTTTGGAAATGGCTGTATAACCCTTCTCAGATTGATGGCAGCAACAATTGCTTTTATAAGATTGTTGATGTCTTTCCTCCTTGTCATTGAGTTAACACACACCTGAATGCTCCTGACCAGCAAACTGCCAAAACTTCTGCTTTTATCGAGTTGGTCACACTTCCTGATGATCAGTTAATCAAAGGCATTTGATTAGCAGCGTCCGACTGCTACTTACCCTCTTAATTCCTATGGAAGCAGTAAAGGGTGTACTTAGTTTGTCACACATTTTGGCCTAGTTTTGTTAAATAAATAATGACACTGTGTAATATGTCGTGTTGTTGTTCATCTGAGGTTTTATATGCCTAATTTTAGGACCCGATTTTGAAGTTCATATGGTCATATGCCGAATTGTTCTCAATGAAATACTTTTGTTAAATTGTATGAATGGGAAAACTAAAAAATGAGGTCTCATTACAGCTTCACCCCCATCAGTCAGGGCTTCTTTCAGAAACACTCTTCTTCTGTCTCCTTATCAGTGGATATTAATTTGTGATGGAGTTGGGTTACTTATCACACAAAAACTATTTTTTGTGTAAGAGCTGTACCTGCATCTGCATGGAAAAAAATGTTTTCAGATTTGTATCATATTTTAACAACACATCATCTTCCACATCCAAAATGCTGATTTTAGTTCAAGCCTAGGTTTATGGCTGAAGTTTAGGAGTGTAAAGTTATTTAAACACTGCCAACAGTGAAATACTGATCAGTAAGCTTTTGGAGAATTTGATACAAAATATTACATTTTTGACAAAACTATTCATAGATACTTAATAACTACATTAAAAATATGTATGATGTATAGAGTTAAATTAAACAGGACACTGGACAAGAACATTGATTGTACAATTTATTTTGTCATAAGCAATATGATTACTGTTCTTAATGCGAGCAAATCTGACAATGAACATTTGCTTCAGCTTTGAAGGACATTCATGCCTTAAAGTAATAAAGCAGTAACATATTAGGTCCATGCATCTTTTCACAATTGTGAAGAACTCATGGTAGAATGTTTGTACTTCCCTTGAGTAGGAAGAAATGAACAATGTCACAGACATTTAAAATTCAATTAGTAATCAAAGACAGTGCAATGTGCACTGCAAGATACCTTCAGAGAAGGAAAGAACTTGACTTTGAAAGTAAAGAATAGAAGTCAATCACTAACAGTGACAATATTCAACTGCCCTTTACAGGGGAAATGTCTCATTCATGTAAACACATGCAAACATTAAAAAACAATCATTTGTGCTTACAACACACAATTAAATCTTTCAAATGAAGAAATATTTCTCATATAACAAGAGAAGCATTCAATGTATTTCAGTCAATAGAAATATAAATCAACAGCTTTCAGTCAATGAAAGCAGTGTCATCATCCTTTAGATGCAAGAGAGAATAAACCCAATATGGGTGAAAGACCAACAAGAGTTCAAACGTCTGAATCAGACTTTAACATTTCTGTGACCAAATACTTTGAATCTTATTTTTCACGAATGCAATAATCATTTCACACAGCAAATGATTCTGTACATTCTGATCAAATATTATCAGTCACACAGTTTCAATAAAACAGCAACTTTCTTTGAAAGCAGATTAAAGATCCTGCAGAATCTGCAGAGGCGGAAATCAATTCCTACATTAGAATTACAGTCCATGCCAAATCTCAGACTGGCATTATGAATTCTGTCTGATAAATCATACGGTCCTGGTGGCTCTACCAGGGTCTCCAGAGCGCCAGAGTTTCCTCTTTGCTGCTGCTCTTTGCGTCTGGTGAATGGAGCTGATGAGTGTTGTTCTCTGTGGACGGCTGCATGTGCAGGAAGTGCTTCAGAAGTCTTCTGTGGGACGGAGTCTGCACTGGACACTGAGACAGGAAGTTGACGGCCTCCTGCACACATCTGGAGTGTCCGTCATGAGCTGCAGTAGAGCAGCCTGAGGGATTCTGGGAGCGTCTCAAGAAATCAAGCGTCATCTCCAGGATATCAGCTTTCTCCTGTCTGGAGTCGGGCTGTTGCTTTAGGAACTCTTGACCCAGAAGAGACTTGAGCTTCTCAATGCTGCTGTTGATCCGTTCTCTGCGGATCTTCTCCACTACTGGCTTTCTCAGCTGAGGAAACATTAAGAACGTGCATTTAGAAACACTCATCCATCAGTCATATAGTTCACATTTCATAAGAATACATGATTTAGTAGAGTCAGGTGTGAAATGTTGAATGTTTACCTTGTTTGTGAGTGGAAGTTGTTCTCTGCTGATGATTGATCCAGTGATTGTAGGAGCCATGGCTGTGTGTCTTGTGTTCAGTTCTCTGTTAGGATCAGATCTGAGCTGTGCTGAACTCCCTCTCCTCGCTCCTCCATTTATACTCCCAAATCTCCATATGAATGTGTGAGTCTGGAGTTTGCTGGAGGTTCTCACAGTCTGCAGCCAATGGGAGCGTTCGAAAGGCTCAATGGGGCCGATGGCCGCCACATGCTATAATGACATGCTTATTGCTCAGGAAACAATGAGCACATCTCAGGGGAGCAGGTGGAGGGGTGGGTGTTGAGGATGGAGAGTGTGTGAGAAAGTGGAGACCCCTCGTTTAAAGCTTTGCTTGTTGTCTGACATTGGGGTCATTTATTGACAAAGCACGTGCCATTGTGCCATGAGTATCTTTTTAGTGTAATTTAGATGTCCATTTTCAATATAAATCAGATGTATGTCGATACCTGGGGGCATTTGGGGGTACTTGAAAAGATTTTGGTTTTTCCTTGCTAAATAATTAATACAATTTAAGCTACAATATAACATAACTCATAATTTCTAATATATATTAACTTTAATAATAAGTGACTTTAATATTATTAACAATACTTCTAAATAATATCAACCATTATGAATTAATATAGGAACACATTTCTGTTTTGTGCTGATAAAGTGGTAATTGAGCCTTACTGATGGGGCTTTAAGGGTACATTACCCTTTGAATTACCATTCAAAAGTTTTTTTTAAAGAATTAATACTCTTAATCAGCAAATATGCAATAAATTGGTCAAAAGAGATAGTAAAGACATTTATATTGTTACAAAACATTTCTTTCAAATAAATGCTGTTCTTTTGAACTTTCTATTGGTTGTCACGGACACTAATTACGTTCAGCTGTGCACTCATTAGTCACCATCATCAACACTTGTATGTTCAGTTCTGTTTCAGTTCAGTGTCATCTATGTTAAGTGTGTGTGTGTTGCTCTCCGTTTGCCATTCTGTTGGATCTGTTGTAAATAAACCTTTGTCTTCCTCATCTGTCTGCCAGCAACCACTCGTGACAAAGAGACTTTTTTCAAAAACAGTAAAAAACTCTTACAGGCCCTATTTTTGAAAGTAAACATTTGGATAAACACCTTTTGTAAATTTTTGCAAATGACCAAAATAAAGCCAAAATGGAAAAGCCATGGGTGACAAACTAAGTACAACTAATGATTCAATTGCTTGTATAGCCACTTTTAGCAGCAACAAATTGAAGGAATTGTTTTCTGTATGACAGTATCAGTCTCTCGCATCATTCAGGAGGAATTTTGGCCGCTGTTCTCTACAACATTGCTTCAGTTCATTGAGGTTTGTGGGCATCTGGTTATGCACAGCTCTTTTAAGGTCCTGCTAAAATATTTCAGTTGAGTTGAGGTCTGGACTTTGACTGGGCCAGTGCAACACCTTGATTCTTTTCTTTTTCAGCCATTCTGCTGTAGATTTGCTGGTGTGCTTGGGATCATTGTCCTGTTGCATGACTCAGTTTCGGCCAAGCTTTAGCTGTCGGACAGATGGCCTCACATTTGACTCTAGAATACTTTGGTATACAGAGGAGTTCATGGTCAACTCAAAGACTGCAAGATGCCCAGGTCCTGTGACTGCAAAACAAGCCCAAATCCCAAATCCAGTGTGATGGACATTGCATGAGGTGTTTGTGCTGATATGCTGAGGTCGGTTTTCGCCAAACGTGGCGCTGTGCATTATGGCCAAGCATCTCCACTTTGGTCTTGTCTGTCCAAAGGACATTGTTCCAGAAGTCTTGAGGATTGTTCAGATGCAACTTTGCAAACCTAAGCTGTGCTGCCATGTTCTTTTTAGAGAGAAGAAGCTTTCTCTTGCAACCCTTCCAAACATGCTATACTTGTCCCGTCCTTTTTTAATTGTACTGTCATGAACTTTAACATTTAACATGTTTATTGAGGCCTGTAGAGTCGGTGAAGTTCTTGGGTGTTATGTGATTTCTCAGAGCAGTGCACAGTCTGACCTTGGGGTGAATTTGCTGGGACGTCCACTCCTGGGAAGATTGGCAGTTGTCTTAAATTTTTTCTACTTGTGTATAATCTTCCTCACTTTAAAATGATGGACTTCAAATTGTTTGGAAATGGCTGTATAACCCTTCTCAGATTGATGGCAGCAACAATTGCTTTTATAAGATTGTTGATGTCTTTCCTCCTTGTCATTGAGTTAACACACACCTGAATGCTCCTGACCAGCAAACTGCCAAAACTTCTGCTTTTATCGAGTTGGTCACACTTCCTGATGATCAGTTAATCAAAGGCATTTGATTAGCAGCGTCCGACTGCTACTTACCCTCTTAATTCCTATGGAAGCAGTAAAGGGTGTACTTAGTTTGTCACACATTTTGGCCTAGTTTTGTTAAATAAATAATGACACTGTGTAATATGTCGTGTTGTTGTTCATCTGAGGTTTTATATGCCTAATTTTAGGACCCGGTTTTGAAGTTCATATGGTCATATGCTGAATTGTTCTCAATGAAATACTTGTGTTAAATTGTATGAATGGGAAAACTAAAAAATGAGGTCTCATTACAGCTTCACCCCCATCAGTCAGGGCTTCTTTCAGAAACACTCTTCTTCTGTCTCCTTATCAGTGGATATTGATTCGTGATGGAGTTGGGTTACTTATCACACAAAAACTATTTTTTTGTGTAAGAGCTGTACCTGCATGGAATTTTTTTTTTTTCAGATTTGTATCATATTTTAACAACACATCATCTTCCACATCCAAAATGCTGATTTTAGTTCAAGCCTAGGTTTATGGCTGAAGTTTAGGAGTGTAAAGTTATTTAAACACTGCCAACAGTGAAATACTGATCAGTAAGCTTTTGGAGAATTTGATACAAAATATAAAATAATGCATTTTGAGTTTTTGACAAACTATTCATATACTTAACTATATTAAAAATATGTATGATGTATAGAGTTAAATTAAACTGAACACTGGACAAGAACATTGATTGTACAATTTATTTTGTCATAAGCAATATGATTACTGTTCTTAACGCGAGCAAATCTGACAATGAACATTTGCTTCAGCTTTGAAGGACATTCATGCCTTAAAGTAATAAAGCAGTAACATATTAGGTCCATGCATCTTTTCACAATTGTGAAGAACTCATGGTAGAATGTTTGTACTTCCCTTGAACAAGGAAGAAATGAACAATGTCACAGACATTTAAAATTCAATTAGTAATCAAAGACAGTGCAATGTGCAATGCAAGATACCTTCAGAGAAGGAAATAACTTGACTTTGAAAGTAAAGAATAGAAGTCAATCACTAACAGTGACAATATTCAACTGCCCTTTACAGGGGAAATGTCTCATTCATGTAAACACATGCAAACATTAAAAAACAATCATTTGTGCTTACAACACACAATTAAATCTTTCAAATGAAGAAATATTTCTCATATAACAAGAGAAGCATGTATTTCAGTCAATAGAAATATAAATCAACAGCTTTCAGTCAATGAAAGCAGTGTCATCATCCTTTAGATGCAAGAGAGAATAAACCCAATATGGGTGAAAGACCAACAAGAGTTCAAACGTCTGAATCAGACTTTAACATTTCTGTGACCAAATACTTTGAATCTTATTTTTCACGAATGTTATAATCATTTTACACAGCAAATGATTCTGTACATTCTGATCAAATATTATCGGTCACACAGTTTCAATAAAACACCAACTTTCTTTGAAAGCAGATTAAAGATCCTGCAGAATCTGCAGAGGCGGAAATCAATTCCTACATTAGAATTACAGTCCATGCCAAATCTCAGACTGGCATTATGAATTCTGTCTGATAAATCATACGGTCCTGGTGGCTCTACCAGGGTCTCCAGAGCGCCAGAGTTTCCTCTTTGCTGCTGCTCTTTGCGTCTGGTGAATGGAGCTGATGAGTGTTGTTCTCTGTGGACGGCTGCATGTGCTTCAGAAGTCTTCTGTGGGACGGAGTCTGCACTGGACACTGAGACAGGAAGTTGACGGCCTCCTGCACACATCTGGAGTGTCCGTCATGAGCTGCAGTAGAGCAGCCTGAGGGATTCTGGGAGCGTCTCAAGAAATCAAGCGTCATCTCCAGGATATCAGCTTTCTCCTGTCTGGAGTCGGGCTGTTGCTTTAGGAACTCTTGACCCAGAAGAGACTTGAGCTTCTCAATGCTGCTGTTGATCCGTTCTCTGCGGATCTTCTCCACTATTGGCTTTCTCAGCTGAGGAAACATTAAGAACGTGCATTTAGAAACACTCATCCATCAGTCATATAGTTCACATTTCATAAGAATACATGATTTAGTAGAGTCAGGTGTGAAATGTTGAATGTTTACCTTGTTTGTGAGTGGAAGTTGTTCTCTGCTGATGATTGATCCAGTGATTGTAGGAGCCATGGCTGTGTGTCTTGTGTTCAGTTCTCTGTTAGGATCAGATCTGAGCTGTGCTGAACTCCCTCTCCTCGCTCCTCCATTTATACTCCCAAATCTCCATATGAATGTGTGAGTCTGGAGTTTGCTGGAGGTTCTCACAGTCTGCAGCCAATGGGAGCGTTCGAAAGGCTCAATGGGGCAGTGGGCCGCCACATGCTCAGTGAGGCATTTATTGTACAGGAAACAATGAACTTCTCTGACAGGCAGGTGGAGAGGTATGTATTACAGGGAGGAAGTTTGTGAGAAAGTGGAAACCCCTTTTGAAGCCTAATCTGATGCTGAGAAACCTGTAAAAGAGCATGCGCCATTCTTAAACACACGTCTGAGAGCACTAGAAAATGCTTTTATTTAGCTTTTTAATTAAACAGATTTGTATTAATTCCAAATTATTTAAATGAGCAACATCATCAGGAAATTTGTTTATTTGATTAGTGATCTATTAAGCGCATAATCAATATTTGTAACACTTTTGGTTAATTTTTTTTTTAAACGATGTTTTGTTTGTTTGTAAGTACAGTTGAAAAATATCCAAGAGACCCCATTGTGTGGTTTCCAGATGCCATAATTCTCCTATAATATCTGACGAATAAAGTTCAAGTATTCAGAAAGCATCTAAAATGTTTTGCTCAATAGCTACTGGTTTAATCAACCATATAAAAATTTTGTACAAAAAAAACAAAAAACAGGAGTGCAGGACTGGGACTGCGCTTTCCACAACTTTCCCACACTCTGTCCATTCATCAGAGATGAATAGAAGTGTGCCTTACTGCAGGCAATTAGGCATGTTGTCAAGGGGCTCCATAGAAACCTCACAGGGGTGTTTATGACACCGTCCCTAATTGAGACGGGCATTTGTTTGCTTGTTTTTCCTACTAAAGAATTAAAGTGTAAAACTATAATTTTCCAAATATATTTGTCATTGTATAATTAAAGAAAACACTATTTTATTTAATAGTTTATGTATTGGCTAGAGTGTGAATTTTCATACCCTTTATATTGGACATTTTTAATCTCTATTATGAGTTATGTTTGATATTTCTCTAAATTGTTCTAAAATAAGGTAGAAATGTATTCCTAGAGTGTGAGATTGTTTTGAGCTCATTTTTTTTAATGTAGGTCTTTTATATAAACAGCACGTGCTTTTGTGAGCAATTAATCCTAATGTGAGCAACAGGGCTGCACTTTCTCACACACTGTCCCACCCCTCCACCTGCTCCCCAGAGATGTGCTCATTGTGTTGGAGCAATAAGGGCTTCAGCCGCCATGTGTCAGCCTGAACGCTCCCATTGGCTGCAGACTGTGAGAACCTCCAGCAAACTCCAGACTCACACATTCATATGGAGATTTGGGAGTATAAATGGAGGAGCGAGGAGAGGGAGTTCAGCACAGCTCAGATCTGATCCTAACAGAGAACTGAACACAAGACACACAGCCATGGCTCCTACAATCACTGGATCAATCATCAGCAGAGAACAACTTCCACTCACAAACAAGGTAAACATTCAACATTTCACACCTGACTCTACTAAATCATGTATTCTTATGAAATGTGAACTATATGACTGATGGATGAGTGTTTCTAAATGCACGTTCTTAATGTTTCCTCAGCTGAGAAAGCCAATAGTGGAGAAGATCCGCAGAGAACGGATCAACAGCAGCATTGAGAAGCTCAAGTCTCTTCTGGGTCAAGAGTTCCTAAAGCAACAGCCCGACTCCAGACAGGAGAAAGCTGATATCCTGGAGATGACGCTTGATTTCTTGAGACGCTCCCAGAATCCCTCAGGCTGCTCTACTGCAGCTCATGACGGACACTCCAGATGTGTGCAGGAGGCCGTCAACTTCCTGTCTCAGTGTCCAGTGCAGACTCCGTCCCACAGAAGACTTCTGAAGCACTTCCTGCACATGCAGCCGTCCACAGAGAACAACACTCATCAGCTCCATTCACCAGACGCAAAGAGCAGCAGCAAAGAGGAAACTCTGGCGCTCTGGAGACCCTGGTAGAGCCACCAGGACCGTATGATTTATCAGACAGAATTCATAATGCCAGTCTGAGATTTGGCATGGACTGTAATTCTAATGTAGGAATTGATTTCCGCCTCTGCAGATTCTGCAGGATCTTTAATCTGCTTTCAAAGAAAGTTGCTGTTTTATTGAAACTGTGTGACCGATAATGTTTGATCAGAATGTACAGAATCATTTGCTGTGTGAAATGATTATAACATTCGTGAAAAATAAGATTCAAAGTATTTGGTCACAGAAATGTTAAAGTCTGATTCAGACGTTTGAACTCTTGTTGGTCTTTCACCCATATTGGGTTTATTCTCTCTTGCATCTAAAGGATGATGACACTGCTTTCATTGACTGAAAGCTGTTGATTTATATTTCTATTGACTGAAATACATCGAATGCTTCTCTTGTTATATGAGAAATATTTCTTCATTTGAAAGATTTAATTGTGTGTTGTAAGCACAAATGATTGTTTTTTAATGTTTGCATGTGTTTACATGAATGAGACATTTCCCCTGTAAAGGGCAGTTGAATATTGTCACTGTTAGTGATTGACTTCTATTCTTTACTTTCAAAGTCAAGTTCTTTCCTTCTCTGAAGGTATCTTGCATTGCACATTGCACTGTCTTTGATTACTAATTGAATTTTAAATGTCTGTGACATTGTTCATTTCTTCCTACTCAAGGGAAGTACAAACATTCTACCATGAGTTCTTCACAATTGTGAAAAGATGCATGGACCTAATATGTTACTGCTTTATTACTTTAAGGCATGAATGTCCTTCAAAGCTGAAGCAAATGTTCATTGTCAGATTTGCTCGCATTAAGAACAGTAATCATATTGCTTATGACAAAATAAATTGTACAATCAATGTTCTTGTCCAGTGTTCAGTTTAATTTAACTCTATACATCATACATATTTTTAATGTAGTTATTAAGTATCTATGAATAGTTTTGTCAAAGATTTAATATTTTGTATCAAATTCTCCAAAAGCTTACTGATCAGTATTTCACTGTTGGCAGTGTTTAAATAACTTTACACTCCTAAACTTCAGCCATAAACCTAGGCTTGAACTAAAATCAGCATTTTGGATGTGGAAGATGATGTGTTGTTAAAATATGATAAAAATCTGAAAAAAAAAAAAAAAATCCATGCAGGTACAGCTCTTACACAAAAAATAGTTTTTGTGTGATAAGTAACCCAACTCCATCACAAATCAATATCCACTGATAAGGACACAGAAGAAGAGTGTTTCTGAAAGAAGCCCTGACTGATGGGGGTGAAGCTGTAATGAGACCTCATTTTTTAGTTTTCCCCATTCATACAATTTAACAAAAGTATTTCATTGAGAACAATTCAGCATATGACCATATGAACTTCAAACCCGGGTCCTAAAATTAGGCATATAAAACCTCAGATGAACAACAACACGACATATTACACAGTGTCATTATTTATTTAACAAAACTAGGCCAAAATGGAAAAGCCATGTGTGACAAACTAAGTACACCCTTTACTGCTTCCATAGGAATTAAGAGGGTAAGTAGCAGTCGGACGCTGCTAATCAAATGCCTTTGATTAACTGATCATCAGGAAGTGTGACCAACTCGATAAAAGCAGAAGTTTTGGCAGTTTGCTGGTCAGGAGCATTCAGGTGTGTGTTAACTCAATGACAAGGAGGAAAGACATCAACAATCTTATAAAAGCAATTGTTGCTGCCATCAATCTGAGAAGGGTTATACAGCCATTTCCAAACAATTTGAAGTCCATCATTTTAAAGTGAGGAAGATTATACACAAGTAGAAAAAATTCAAGACAACTGCCAATCTTCCCAGGAGTGGACGTCCCAGCAAATTCACCCCAAGGTCAGACTGTGCACTGCTCAGAGAAATCACATAACACCCAAGAACTTCACCGACTCTACAGGCCTCAGTAAACATGTTAAATGTTAAAGTTCATGACAGTACAATTAAAAAAGGACGGGACAAGTATGGCATGTTTGGAAGGGTTGCAAGAGAAAGCTTCTTCTCTCTAAAAAGAACATGGCAGCACAGCTTAGGTTTGCAAAGTTGCATCTGAACAAACCTCAAGACTTCTGGAACAATGTCCTTTGGACAGACAAGACCAAAGTGGAGATGCTTGGCCATAATGCACAGCGCCACGTTTGGCGAAAACCGACCTCAGCATATCAGCACAAACACCTCATGCAAACTGTCCATCACACTGGATTTGGGATTTGAGATTGTTTTGCAGGCACAGGACCTGGGCATCTTGCAGTCTTTGAGTTGACCATGAACTCCTCTGTATACCAAAGTATTCTAGAGTCAAATGTGAGGCCATCTGTCCGACAGCTAAAGCTTGGCCGAAACTGAGTCATGCAACAGGACAATGATCCCAAGCACACCAGCAAATCTACAGCAGAATGGCTGAAAAAGAAAAGAATCAAGGTGTTGCACTGGCCCAGTCAAAGTCCAGACCTCAACTCAACTGAAATATTTTAGCAGGCCCTTAAAAGAGCTGTGCATAAACAGATGCCCACAAACCTCAATGAACTGAAGCAACGTTGTAGAGAAAAGCGAGCCAACATTCCTCCTGAATGATGCGAGAGACTGATACTGTCATACAGAAAACAATTCCTTCAATTTGTTGCTGCTAAAAGTGGCTATACAAGCAATTGAATCATAAGGTGTACTTAGTTTGTCACCCATGGTTTTTCCATTTTGGCTTTATTTTGGTCATTTGCCTCATAAAAAGCAAAAATTTACAAAAGGTGTTTATCCTAATGTTTACTTTCAAAAATAGGGCCTGTAAGATTTTTTTAAATGTTTTTGAAAAAAGTCTCTTTGTCACGAGTGGTTGCTGGCAGACAGATGAGGAAGACAAAGGTTTATTTACAACAGATCCAACAGAATGGCAAACGGAGAGCAACACACACACACTTAACATAGACGACACTGAACTGAAACAGAACTGAACATGTATACAAGTGTTGATGATGGTGACTAATGAGTGCACAGCTGAACGTAATTAGTGTCCGTGACAACCAATAGAAAGTTCAAAAGAACAGCATTTATTTGAAAGAAATGTTTTGTAACAATATAAATGTCTTTACTATCTCTTTTGACCAAATTATTGCATATTTGCTGATTAAGAGTATTAATTCTTTAAAAAAAACTTTTGAATGGTAATTCAAAGGGTAATGTACCCTTAAAGCCCCATCAGTAAGGCTCAATTACCACTTTATCAGCACAAAACAGAAATGTGTTCCTATATTAATTCATAATGGTTGATATTATTTAGAAGTATTGTTAATAATATTAAAGTCACTTATTATTAAAGTTAATATATATTAGAAATTATGAGTTATGTTATATTGTAGTCTATATTGTATTAATTATTTAGCAAGGAAAAACCAAAATCTTTTCAAGTACCCCCAAATGCCCCCAGGTATCGACATACATCTGATTTATATTGAAAATGGACATCTAAATTACACTAAAAAGATACTCATGGCACAATGGCACGTGCTTTGTCAATAAATGACCCCAATGTCAGACAACAAGCAAAGCTTTAAACAAGGGGTCTCCACTTTCTCACACACTCTCCATCCTCAACACCCACCCCTCCACCTGCTCCCCTGAGATGTGCTCATTGTTTCCTGAGCAATAAGCATGTCATTATAGCATGTGGCGGCCATCGGCCCCATTGAGCCTTTCGAACGCTCCCATTGGCTGCAGACTGTGAGAACCTCCAGCAAACTCCAGACTCACACATTCATATGGAGATTTGGGAGTATAAATGGAGGAGCGAGGAGAGGGAGTTCAGCACAGCTCAGATCTGATCCTAACAGAGAACTGAACACAAGACACACAGCCATGGCTCCTACAATCAATGGATCAATCATCAGCAGAGAACAACTTCCACTCACAAACAAGGTAAACATTCAACATTTCACACCTGACTCTACTAAATCATGTATTCTTATGAAATGTGAACTATATGACTGATAGATGAGTGTTTCTAAATGCACGTTCTTAATGTTTCTTCAGCTGAGAAAGCCAGTAGTGGAGAAGATCCGCAGAGAACGGATCAACAGCAGCATTGAGAAGCTCAAGTCTCTTCTGGGTCAAGAGTTCCTAAAGCAACAGCCCGACTCCAGACAGGAGAAAGCTGATATCCTGGAGATGACGCTTGATTTCTTGAGACGCTCCCAGAATCCCTCAGGCTGCTCTACTGCAGCTCATGACGGACACTCCAGATGTGTGCAGGAGGCCGTCAACTTCCTGTCTCAGTGTCCAGTGCAGACTCCGTCCCACAGAAGACTTCTGAAGCACTTCCTGCACATGCAGCCGTCCACAGAGAACAACACTCATCAGCTCCATTCACCAGACGCAAAGAGCAGCAGCAAAGAGGAAACTCTGGCGCTCTGGAGACCCTGGTAGAGCCACCAGGACCGTATGATTTATCAGACAGAATTCATAATGCCAGTCTGAGATTTGGCATGGACTGTAATTCTAATGTAGGAATTGATTTCCGCCTCTGCAGATTCTGCAGGATCTTTAATCTGCTTTCAAAGAAAGTTGCTGTTTTATTGAAACTGTGTGACTGATAATATTTGATCAGAATGTACAGAATCATTTGCTGTGTGAAATGATTATTGCATTCGTGAAAAATAAGATTCAAAGTATTTGGTCACAGAAATGTTAAAGTCTGATTCAGACGTTTGAACTCTTGTTGGTCTTTCACCCATATTGGGTTTATTCTCTCTTGCATCTAAAGGATGATGACACTGCTTTCATTGACTGAAAGCTGTTGATTTATATTTCTATTGACTGAAATACATTGAATGCTTCTCTTGTTATATGAGAAATATTTCTTCATTTGAAAGATTTAATTGTGTGTTGTAAGCACAAATGATTGTTTTTTAATGTTTGCATGTGTTTACATGAATGAGACATTTCCCCTGTAAAGGGCAGTTGAATATTGTCACTGTTAGTGATTGACTTCTATTCTTTACTTTCAAAGTCAAGTTCTTTCCTTCTCTGAAGGTATCTTGCAGTGCACATTGCACTGTCTTTGATTACTAATTGAATTTTAAATGTCTGTGACATTGTTCATTTCTTCCTACTCAAGGGAAGTACAAACATTCTACCATGAGTTCTTCACAATTGTGAAAAGATGCATGGACCTAATATGTTACTGCTTTATTACTTTAAGGCATGAATGTCCTTCAAAGCTGAAGCAAATGTTCATTGTCAGATTTGCTCGCATTAAGAACAGTAATCATATTGCTTATGACAAAATAAATTGTACAATCAATGTTCTTGTCCAGTGTCCTGTTTAATTTAACTCTATACATCATACATATTTTTAATGTAGTTATTAAGTATCTATGAATAGTTTTGTCAAAAATGTAATATTTTGTATCAAATTCTCCAAAAGCTTACTGATCAGTATTTCACTGTTGGCAGTGTTTAAATAACTTTACACTCCTAAACTTCAGCCATAAACCTAGGCTTGAACTAAAATCAGCATTTTGGATGTGGAAGATGATGTGTTGTTAAAATATGATACAAATCTGAAAACATTTTTTTCCATGCAGATGCAGGTACAGCTCTTACACAAAAAATAGTTTTTGTGTGATAAGTAACCCAACTCCATCACAAATTAATATCCACTGATAAGGAGACAGAAGAAGAGTGTTTCTGAAAGAAGCCCTGACTGATGGGGGTGAAGCTGTAATGAGACCTCATTTTTTAGTTTTCCCATTCATACAATTTAACAAAAGTATTTCATTGAGAACAATTCGGCATATGACCATATGAACTTCAAAATCGGGTCCTAAAATTAGGCATATAAAACCTCAGATGAACAACAACACGACATATTACACAGTGTCATTATTTATTTAACAAAACTAGGCCAAAATGTGTGACAAACTAAGTACACCCTTTACTGCTTCCATAGGAATTAAGAGGGTAAGTAGCAGTCGGACGCTGCTAATCAAATGCCTTTGATTAACTGATCATCAGGAAGTGTGACCAACTCGATAAAAGCAGAAGTTTTGGCAGTTTGCTGGTCAGGAGCATTCAGGTGTGTGTTAACTCAATGACAAGGAGGAAAGACATCAACAATCTTATAAAAGCAATTGTTGCTGCCATCAATCTGAGAAGGGTTATACAGCCATTTCCAAACAATTTGAAGTCCATCATTTTAAAGTGAGGAAGATTATACACAAGTAGAAAAAATTCAAGACAACTGCCAATCTTCCCAGGAGTGGACGTCCCAGCAAATTCACCCCAAGGTCAGACTGTGCACTGCTCGGAGAAATCACATAACACCCAAGAACTTCACCGACTCAATAAACATGTTAAATGTTAAAGTTCATGACAGTACAATTAAAAAAGGACGGGACAAGTATGGCATGTTTGGAAGGGTTGCAAGAGAAAGCTTCTTCTCTCTAAAAAGAACATGGCAGAACAGCTTAGGTTTGCAAAGTTGCATCTGAACAAACCTCAAGACTTCTGGAACAATGTCCTTTGGACAGACGAGACCAAAGTGGAGATGCTTGGCCATAATGCACAGCGCCACATTTGGCGAAAACCGACCTCAGCATATCAGCACAAACACCTCATGCAATGTCCATCACGCTGGATTTGGGATTTGGGCTTGTTTTGCAGTCACAGGACCTGGGCATCTTGCAGTCTTTGAGTTGACCATGAACTCCTCTGTATACCAAAGTATTCTAGAGTCAAATGTGAGGCCATCTGTCCGACAGCTAAAGCTTGGCCGAAACTGAGTCATGCAACAGGACAATGATCCCAAGCACACCAGCAAATCTACAGCAGAATGGCTGAAAAAGAAAAGAATCAAGGTGTTGCACTGGCCCAGTCAAAGTCCAGACCTCAACTCAACTGAAATATTTTAGCAGGACCTTAAAAGAGCTGTGCATAACCAGATGCCCACAAACCTCAATGAACTGAAGCAACGTTGTAGAGAACAGCGGGCCAAAATTCCTCCTGAATGATGCGAGAGACTGATACTGTCATACAGAAAACAATTCCTTCAATTTGTTGCTGCTAAAAGTGGCTATACAAGCAATTGAATCATAAGGTGTACTTAGTTTGTCACCCATGGCTTTTCCATTTTGGCTTTATTTTGGTCATTTGCCTCATAAAAAGCAAAAATTTACAAAAGGTGTTTATCCTAATGTTTACTTTCAAAAATAGGGTCTGTAAGAGTTTTTTTTATATTTTTGAAAGAAGTCTCTTTGTCACGAGTGGTTGCTGGCAGACAGATGAGGAAGACATACAAAGGTTTATTTACAACAGATCCAACAGAATGGCAAACAGAGAGCAACACACACACACTTAACATAGACGACACTGAACTGAAACAGAACTGAACATACAAGTGTTGATGATGGTGACTAATGAGTGCACAGCTGAACGTAATTAGTGTCCGTGACAACCAATAGAAAGTTCAAAAGAACAGCATTTATTTGAAAGAAATGTTTTGTAACAATATAAATGTCTTTACTATCTCTTTTGACCAATTTATTGCATCTTTGCTGATTAAGAGTATTAATTCTTTTAAAAAAATCTTACTGATCATAAACTTTTGAATGGTAATTCAAATGGTAATGTACCCTTAAAGCCCCATCAGTAAGGCTCAATTACCACTTTATCAGCACAAAACAGAAATGTGTTCCTATATTAATTCATAATGGTTGATATTATTTAGCATTATTGTTAATAATATTAAAGTCACTAATATTATTAAAGTTAATATATATGTATATATATATATATATATATATATATATATATATATATATATATATATATTAGAAATGATCAGTTATGTTATATTGTATATTGTATTAATTATTTAGCAAGGAAAAACCAAAATCTTTTCAAGTACCCCCAAATGCCCCCAGGTATCGACATACATCTGATTTATATTGAAAATGGACATCTAAATTACACTAAAAAGATACTCATGGCACAATGGCACGTGCTTTGTCAATAAATGACCCCAATGTCAGACAACAAGCAAAGCTTTAAACGAGGGGTCTCCACTTTCTCACACACTCTCCATCCTCAACACCCACCCCTCCACCTGCTCCCCTGAGCTCATTGTTTCCTGAGCAATAAGCATGTCATTATAGCATGTGGCGGCCATCGGCCCCATTGAGCCTTTCGAACGCTCCCATTGGCTGCAGACTGTGAGAACCTCCAGCAAACTCCAGACTCACACATTCATATGGAGATTTGGGAGTATAAATGGAGGAGCGAGGAGAGGGAGTTCAGCACAGCTCAGATCTGATCCTAACAGAGAACTGAACACAAGACACACAGCCATGGCTCCTACAATCACTGGATCAATCATCAGCAGAGAACAACTTCCACTCACAAACAAGGTAAACATTCAACATTTCACACCTGACTCTACTAAATCATGTATTCTTATGAAATGTGAACTATATGACTGATGGATGAGTGTTTCTAAATGCACGTTCTTAATGTTTCCTCAGCTGAGAAAGCCAGTAGTGGAGAAGATCCGCAGAGAACGGATCAACAGCAGCATTGAGAAGCTCAAGTCTCTTCTGGGTCAAGAGTTCCTAAAGCAACAGCCCGACTCCAGACAGGAGAAAGCTGATATCCTGGAGATGACGCTTGATTTCTTGAGACGCTCCCAGAATCCCTCAGGCTGCTCTACTGCAGCTCATGACGGACACTCCAGATGTGTGCAGGAGGCCGTCAACTTCCTGTCTCAGTGTCCAGTGCAGACTCAGTCCCACAGAAGACTTCTGAAGCACTTCCTGCACATGCAGCCGTCCACAGAGAACAACACTCATCAGCTCCATTCACCAGACGCAAAGAGCAGCAGCAAAGAGGAAACTCTGGCGCTCTGGAGACCCTGGTAGAGCCACCAGGACCGTATGATTTATCAGACAGAATTCATAATGCCAGTCTGAGATTTGGCATGGACTGTAATTCTAATGTAGGAATTGATTTCCGCCTCTGCAGATTCTGCAGGATCTTTAATCTGCTTTCAAAGAAAGTTGCTGTTTTATTGAAACTGTGTGACCGATAATATTTGATCAGAATGTACAGAATCATTTGCTGTGTGAAATGATTATAACATTCGTGAAAAATAAGATTCAAAGTATTTGGTCACAGAAATGTTAAAGTCTGATTCAGACGTTTGAACTCTTGTTGGTCTTTCACCCATATTGGGTTTATTCTCTCTTGCATCTAAAGGATGACGACACTGCTTTCATTGACTGAAAGCTGTTGATTTATATTTCTATTGACTGAAATACATCTAATGCTTCTCTTGTTATATGAGAAATATTTCTTCATTTGAAAGATTTAATTGTGTGTTGTAAGCACAAATGATTGTTTTTTAATGTTTGCATGTGTTTACATGAATGAGACATTTCCCCTGTAAAGGGCAGTTGAATATTGTCACTGTTAGTGATTGACTTCTATTCTTTACTTTCAAAGTCAAGTTCTTTCCTTCTCTGAAGGTATATCTTCCGTGCATTACTTCATATTGAAGTACAACTTGAAAATAAATTTGAATATATTTTCTGCCTATATCTGTTGTTGTCACTGAATTTCTTGTCCAATTAACACACAACATAAATCACAGCACATTTGCACAAATTCAAATAGCTGTTTAGTCAGTTTGTACTTCATGGTGATTCACATACCTTTACCTATAAATATACTTGTAATAATAATAATAATTTGTTACATTTATATAGCGCTTTTGTAGGTACTCAAAGCACTTTACATGGAAGGGGGGAATCTCCTCAACCACCACCAATGTGCAGCATCCACCTGGATGATGCGACGGCAGCCATATTGCGCCAGAACGCCCACCACACACCAGCTTACTGGTGGAGAGGAGACAGTGATGAAGCCAATCAGTATATGGGGATGATTAGGAGGTTATGATGGACCGAGACCAAGGGGCAAATTTGGCTAGGATGCCGGGGTTACACCCCTACTCTTTTTAATGACCACAGAGAGTCAGGACCTCGGTTTAACGTCTCATCCGAAGGACGGTGCTCTTTTGACAGTATAGTGTCCCCATCACTACACTGGGGCGTTAGGACCCACACAGACCACAGGGTGAGCACCCCCTACTGGCCTCACTAACACCTCTTCCAGCAGCAACCTGTTTTTTCTCAGGAGGTCTCCCATCCAGGTACTAACCAGGCTCAACCCTGCTTAGCTTTAGTGAGCAACCAGTCTTGGGCTACAAGGTGATATGGCTGCTGGCCGTATAATTATAGATTATGCATTTTCAATTCAGATTCATAAGAAAGTTCATAGTGTCTCTATTCAGGTCTAGTTTGCAATTCATTCAAGTCATACTTAACTACACTGAGAAAAAAAAAAGTTGTTGGATTTACTTTGAAACAATTTTCACTAAGAAGTTGCTAATAAATTTCACAAATAATTAAAATGAAATGACAAGTAACACATTGAATTAAACATGAGTTTTTGCATAGAAATACTGAAATGGCATTTACTTGTAAAATATAATCCAATAATCTTTCTTTTATTTACGAATTAAAAAAAGAAAGAAACATTTTTTTACACTGTTGTACCAACTGTCACGTTTCAGTTCATGTTTGTATTTTCAGTTGGCATTTTGATTGGTTCCTGTTTTCTCCTTAGTTCCCATGGACACCTTAATTAGGATTTCAGTTCAGCTGTATTAGTCATTTTCTCGTTAGTCATGTGAGCTGTGTCTTGTTTCTTTGATTAAGTCCCTGTATTTAAGCCCTGCTCAGTGGTTTGTTGTGTTATGCTAGGTTATTCTGTTGTAAGTCATACCTGAGTGGTTATTAATGAGTGTTTTGTTTCTTTATGTTTTTGAAAATAAAAAGAGAACTGCTGCAATTAGATCTGCCTTTTAGTTCACTAACTGTAGTCATTCAATGAAATTTTTTTTTAACATGTTGAGCTCTCAAAGCCCAGTATAGCTAACCTGAATTTCACCAAGCAGAGATAAAAGAGGTTGTGTGTGTGGGTGTGTGTGTGTGTGTGTGTGTGTGTGTGTATTACTTCAGATGTAAAAAGGAGAGGGTACAAACTATAATAATTCAAATTTATTGAGAGCTGTGATTTAATTTGACTTATAAGGAACTTGACTGATGAACAACTCAATGGAATAATTAAATTACATTTTAAGTTTAAAGGTAATCATTAATATAGATGGCAAATGAAGAACCATGACGTCCAGACTGATTAAACGGCAATTAAAACATCTTCATTGTAAATGTGCTGTTATTTAGTTAATTTGATTGATGAAGAAAACATTCAAAACAAATTGTACAGATTATATTCTTAAAATTTATTTTCAAGTTGTACTTCAATATGAAGTAATGCACAGAAGATATACCTTCAGAGAAGGAAAGAACTTGACTTTGAAAGTAAAGAATAGAAGTCAATCACTAACAGTGACAATATTCAACTGCCCTTTACAGGGGAAATGTCTCATTCATGTAAACACATGCAAACATTAAAAAACAATCATTTGTGCTTACAACACACAATTAAATCTTTCAAATGAAGAAATATTTCTCCTATAACAAGAGAAGCATTCAATGTATTTCAGTCAATAGAAATATAAATCAACAGCTTTCAGTCAATGAAAGCAGTGTCATCATCCTTTAGATGCAAGAGAGAATAAACCCAATATGGGTGAAAGACCAACAAGAGTTCAAACGTCTGAATCAGACTTTAACATTTCTGTGACCAAATACTTGGAATCTTATTTTTCACGAATGCAATAATCATTTCACACAGCAAATGATTCTGTACATTCTGATCAAATATTATCAGTCACACAGTTTCAATAAAACAGCAACTTTCTTTGAAAGCAGATTAAAGATCCTGCAGAATCTGCAGAGGCGGAAATCAATTCCTACATTAGAATTACGGTCCATGCCAAATCTCAGACTGGCATTATGAATTCTGTCTGATAAATCATACGGTCCTGGTGGCTCTACCAGGGTCTCCAGAGCGCCAGAGTTTCCTCTTTGCTGCTGCTCTTTGCGTCTGGTGAATGGAGCTGATGAGTGTTGTTCTCTGTGGACGGCTGCATGTGCAGGAAGTGCTTCAGAAGTCTTCTGTGGGACGGAGTCTGCACTGGACACTGAGACAGGAAGTTGACGGCCTCCTGCACACATCTGGAGTGTCCGTCATGAGCTGCAGTAGAGCAGCCTGAGGGATTCTGGGAGCGTCTCAAGAAATCAAGCGTCATCTCCAGGATATCAGCTTTCTCCTGTCTGGAGTCGGGCTGTTGCTTTAGGAACTCTTGACCCAGAAGAGACTTGAGCTTCTCAATGCTGCTGTTGATCCGTTCTCTGCGGATCTTCTCCACTATTGGCTTTCTCAGCTGAGGAAACATTAAGAACGTGCATTTAGAAACACTCATCTATCAGTCATATAGTTCACATTTCATAAGAATACATGATTTAGTAGAGTCAGGTGTGAAATGTTGAATGTTTACCTTGTTTGTGAGTGGAAGTTGTTCTCTGCTGATGATTGATCCAGTGATTGTAGGAGCCATGGCTGTGTGTCTTGTGTTCAGTTCTCTGTTAGGATCAGATCTGAGCTGTGCTGAACTCCCTCTCCTCGCTCCTCCATTTATACTCCCAAATCTCCATATGAATGTGTGAGTCTGGAGTTTGCTGGAGGTTCTCACAGTCTGCAGCCAATGGGAGCGTTCAGGCTGACACATGGCGGCTGAAGCCCTTATTGCTCCAACACAATGAGCACATCTCTGGGGAGCAGGTGGAGGGGGGGTTTCAGAAGGATGAAGACTGATTCAGCTAGTGGCCTGTGAATGTGGGAAATCTGTGACCTCGTAAAGTGATCTAAGTGACTGCAAGTCGCTTTGGTCTTTAAAGAACAGTTTGTTGTGTCCTTAAGTCCAAAATTGTCCTGTTGTCTCTTGAGAGTTAGACATGTGCCACATGGTTCATTCAGTATGTACTGTATGTATCCAAAACACTCAAAGGAAAAGGATACCTCTGTGCCACATGCACACACACAGACACACACACACACACACACACACACATATATATATATATATATATATATATATAGGCCCTATATATAGCTGTATATATAAATATAGTATACACACATAGGCTACTTATACATATATAGGAATTGATTTCCACTGCTTCTGCAGGATCCTTTAATCTGCTTTCAGAGAAAGTTTGTATATTGGTTTGCAAAGTAAAGAGCAAATGAAGTGTGTGCAGTTTCCCTCCCAGCTCTATGAGGTCTGAGCAGCACACTTCTGTCTTGGCACACTCTCCTCACACATACTTAAGACACTTACAGCTGTCTGGCCTGCTGTCTGCTTGACGCTGGACGACTCTCTCACACCCCACTCTCAGCAGTGAGAACCTGGGAGCGCTGGTGCACCACGGCTTCCCACACTTATTCAATAATGACGCTGATCCGACTGATAAAAGAAAGCGTGGCTCATTACACAATGTCAGAGTGACCCAGTGCTGTTCTCACAGCACCCCCAGGCAGACAGGCTGGCCATCTGGAGGCATCATTCAATTACCAGCCTTAAACAACAGCTCCAGCTCTAGTGTGTGCTGGAACATCATCTGCTCACTCAAACACATTTTTAAACAAAAATTTATCGTAATGTAGAAATGAATCGCATATGCAGTTATATTTATAACACTTTCATGCTTTTATTCGTTTTTTCAAAAATGTTAAACTTTTGTGTATAAGCAATATATATATATATATATATATATATATATATATAATAAATATGTATATAAATAAATAGGTATGTTAAATAATAAATAAATAAAAATAGGAATTCCTGTTTAAGACTGTAAATTAAATAAACAAATATGTAGGCCTATATAAAAAATTATAAATAAATAAATGTATGTCAAATGTCTTTGTTATCACCTGCTTGTTTTAGAACTATGAGCAAAATAATACATCATATTTGATAAATATTCATGCAAATAAATATGTATATTAATAAATAAATAAAATAGGAATAGATTTATGTTTAATGTGTATTTAATAAATAAATAAATATGTTTAATGTCTGAACATTAATCTCTTGGTATCAACTTTTAAGCTGTTTCGTTTATTTAGAGTTATGAACAAAGTATCCATAACTTTAAATTGATAACATATTTTTGTTCTTAAATATGAATATAAAATAATAAATAAATAAAATAGGAATATATTGATGTTTAATGTTTATTTAATAAATACAAATGTACATAAATAAATAATATATAGAGATAAACTGATCTTAAATATAAAGTTTAATCTCTTTCCTATCAACTGTGTTTTATATAAATAAATATGAATAAGGAATAAATTGATGTTTAATGTGTACAATAAATAAATAATTAGATGTTAAATATCACATTCATCTTTTTTTTAGCACCTTTTATGCTGAGTTTTGCTTGTTTTAGATCTATGAGCAATATAATCCATCATAAATATGTATATTAAATAAATAATAAATAAATAAAGGAGAAAAAAGATGTTTGATGTGTATTTAATAAATAAATAAAAAATATATAAATAGGTCATATCTAAACACTAATCTCTTTGTTAACTTAGTTTCACTTGTTTTAGAGCTATAAAAATCCATCATTGTAAATTAAATATTAAATAATAAATCAATTAGAAATAAATCGATGTTTAATGTGTGCAATAAATAAATAAGTTGATGTTAAATGTCTAAACATTAATCTCTTTGCTATCGACTTTTAGGCTGAGTTTTGCTTTTGGACAGATGTTTCAGTGCACATTCCCACCACATATTATTGGCTGACAACATGAATGAGGTCAATGCTAATTCAGAGTCTCAATGCTGCTCTTTTAGCAATATCTCAATCCTTGACTGACAGACAAAATAAAACAAGAGTTCCCTCCCACCTCCTCATTTGGTTCTCAGGGCCTTGGCATTATTTATTTAAACAATCCGCCCTTGCACTATTGTCAAACTGCAGTTTCCTGATTGGTTAAAAAGTGTGAGAACTTACATCTCATTAAATTCAGCCAGGCTGTGTATAAATTCAAGCCAGTGGGAAGAGAAAAGTCAATGCGTATCACATCTCGACATTAAACACATCTCGACCCAGTCCTTCACCATGAGAGATCTGCAGAAAACGTAAGTTAACAGCCATAAGCCATGACATGATGTTATTAATAAACATCTGTGACAGTTAAGTTTCTAGACTGAATGTAACTCATGTAAATGTTTCCTTGTCTTCTAGGTGTAAAATGATGAGTCTGGAGAGGAAATGCTCAGATGGTGTAGAGCAGATGATGGATGTTCTGGGGCAGCGGATGCACAACGGTGTCTCTCCCACTGACCTTTGGGGGAAAACGCTCTCTTTCTTCACCCCAAAGAAGACCTTGCTCTTCCACAATGGATACTCCAAGTATTCGAGGGAGACACTTCGCTTATTCCCAGACTCAGCAGAAGATGTGGCTCCTCTGTGCATTCAGTGACAAGAACCAGTGCCATGAAAGAGATGGATCTGCATTTGCCGAATCTTGATCTGTCAGGAGTGTTGAACTGAACTCACCCTGTCTACTTGAAATGGAAGCATTTTATTTTTTCCCAGCATCATAATGCAGAAAAGTCTTTTGTAAAGACAAAATTTAAATCAAAATGAACGCTGAGGAGAATTTTTTATTGGTCAAGAAATGGATCTTATGTTGAGATTTGTTGTAATATCAACAAGGTAATTGCTTTGATGCAATATACAGAGAAAAATGTACATTCAGAATTGATGAATGATGAACTAAAACTATATTCCTTAAAAGGAATGTTTTGTATGCTGTTTATGCAAGAGATTATGTTAGTCTTGATTACTAAAGATGATTTAATGAGACACATATGTTTAATGAAAATAAAAAAGTATTTCTCTATAAATCCATTTCATGTGTATTTCTTGCATTCTTTCCAGCTTTTTAGACTATTTTTTCACATGGTAACACTTTACAATAAAGTTTCATTTGTTAGATCATTACATTTGTTAACATGAACTACACTGTAAAAAGTGATCAGTTGACTTAACTCAAAAAGTAATAAACTTCATGCATAATTAAAAAAATTGAGTTACGTGCACTTGACAATTCCATATAACTTAATTTTTTTAATTACATATGCAGTTTAATACTAAGATATTTAAGACTAAGAGTAGGCTATCTGTTAACATTAGTTAATGCACCTGAAGATGAACATTAACATTTTTATAAACTAACATTAACAAAGGTTAATAAATGCTTATGAATAAGTGCTAAGCTGTGAAAAGTGCTACCATTCACATAAATATTATTTTATCACACAAGATATTATAGAGGGGTATAATCCACAAGGAATAACTTCTGAAGTAAAAGAGTGTGTTTATTTTTACTTGCCATATTTAGTAGTCATGTTGTGTGGGTTCAGTCTCCCACTGAGTGTCAAAACTATATAGGCCTAGCATAAGCTGCTCTGTACTGCTCCCTTGAGGTCCCCAAGAGTCACTACAATGACATTATTGAGCTTGAAGTTCGGGGATCAGAGCATGTCAAATCAGTTAGGGCCTTGACCACTTCTTGAACATTGGTAATTCATTCAATTACCTAATGAATTACATGAATCATGCAAATAATAGCATATCTGAACATTCAAAATGGTGACATTTCATAAAAAAGGTTGATGAGTTTGCTATGGACATTACTGTCGGTCGTTGAATATGTTTCTATCGTAAAACATTTGTGAAATAGAGGTGAGCGGGGCACACATGGTTTAAAACTTTCCACACATGCCAGCATGACGAAACTTAGTGTTACTAGTTCCCATATCAACACACATAGAGAAAAAATTGCGCCAAAATTAAAAAATCTTTGGAAGATATCACTGAAAATGTCTTACTGAAGTAAATTTTTCATCTGTTTTTTTTTTGTGTGTGTGTGTTTGTGTTTATTAAAATTAGACAAATCTGATATTATTTTAATCTTATATCTGCATTATTTAACAGTTGAGATAGTTCTTTAATGCTGATCTAACCAACAGAAGACACTAGCAGGGTTTAAATCCCAGTTGCACAGGTAGGGCATGTTGTAGCACCTTGTTACAATATGCCCATATTAGAACTATGCTTTTCTATTCTATTAATTCTATTGAGAAACCATGAGAAAAAGGTGAATAAAGACTGAGAGTCAATGTTCAGAAATGATTAATTATTATTATATTTTGAGCTATGCTGTAAAGCTGTGTTTTGTGGTGTGTTTGAAAAAAAATTCTTTATTTTTAATTATTAAAAAAAAATTCAATATTGTAAATGAAAAAGTTAATAATTGTATTTTATTGACAAAATATTTTAGTTTGTCTTGTATATTTTTTTGATTAGATCAAATAACATTTTAAGCTGTCATATGGCTATGTTACAATGTGCCCCTCACATGTTACAACGTGCCCCTGAGTTATAGCCTTTATGAGTTATAGCTGTTTATCTGTTACTCAAGAAAAAACAAAACACACACACAAAAAAAAGCAGATTTTTTTTGCAGACAGCATTAATGTCCACTTACAATGACACATAGCCTATGCTAACCTAAATCCTTGCAGTTTGATGTTCATTGTGATTTAGACTGAAACACAGAGATCTGTTAAGCTTGGTACATCTTACCATTGGTACATCTCAGGGGTGTGTGATGCACTCACATTAAAAAACAGGAGCATGAGGGGGACGGTTGATTTATTGCCTCCTGCTGAGGGGCAGCCTACATGTGTTCCCCAGGAGATGTGTGCAACTCATTCCACTGCTGTTCCACTGGACCCCAAAAACCTCCAGCTCCACATTACTACTGTCATCCACCCAATCACTCTCTGGGCTCCTGGCCTGGTTTCTTTATATGATCAAACCCCTGGGAGGTGTACTTGGAATGAACCCCTCCCAGTTTAATCACACTTACAAGAATGCAATGCACTTGGTCAGAACAGAACAGCAATGTGTAGTTCAGAAATATCTTTCAGTGCATGGCTGCACAGTGACATTATTTGACAGTGTCTCACGGTTTCACATAATTAACCCTTGCAGAGGATAAAATGTTTTCAGATACTATAATGCATTTTCAAATTTCACAGATCAGTGATTGATAGGTAGGCTGTAATTTAAATGTTATTAGACGTATTCTCCATAGACTTAGACTTTATTCTTTCTGATGAATCTCAGTTAAACTAAACAAAAACAACACTTAAGGATAGGATGCACACTTTTCGTGTTAATTTCTATAGTGATACTATTAATAATTATACTGCTTTCTGTAATACTTGATTGTGACTGATCAATTGCGGCATTGAATGCTCAAATATATGTGTAATAGGCTTTTAAGATAAATTAAACATATCAACGTTGTTTATTGGAACACACCTGTCTCTTGTAGCCTATTACTCCGCAGCCTCGCTCTTTTTATATCAATAAAAGTTATCGCCATCTCACGACTCAAATGTATTTATATAAATTGTCCTGAATATCAAATAGCCTACTTAAGTAATTAGGTATATAATGTAACATATAGGCCTAATTATTTCATAAAATGTAACATCCGACAAGGTAAAAAAAAAAGGGATGACATCAGTTTATGACGTCAATCTGTCATCGGATTCTGACATCAAACTGACATCGGTTTCAGACGTCAAGCTGACATCGGATTCTGACATCAAACTGACATCGGTTTCAGACGTCAAGCTGACATCGGATTCTGACGTCAAACTGACGTCTCTCCGACGATGGATGTTGACGTCAACCCGTCTTTAATTTCCAACCAAAATCATCCCCTTACTGACGTTACTATTTTCTACTCAAGGACCTTGACAGAAATAGTCTTGACAGTACGATATTTGTCTTTCAAATGTAGTGAAGTTAAAGTAAAACCTTTCCAGAACAAATAATACTCAAGTAAAGTACAAATACTCAAAAAGTGTACTTAAGTACAGGACTCAAGTAAATTTACATTGTTACTGTCCACCTCTGAAAATTAGGCTACACATAGCCGTTATTTAGTGTAATAACACGAATGGTAACAACATTCGTCAAACCATTCCCCAAAACCTACACCATTAAAACTGTCACACCTAGACCATTGGTTCAGTCAGCAAGAGAGCGCTTCTTTTGTTCAGGTATTTAGGTTATAGGCGTGACTTGCAATCTTCAGTGAGAGAGCTCGAGACTGCGCTTCTCACATTCGCGCGTGCGCGCGCGCACTCCTCTACAACTCACACGCGCTCATTGTGGACTGCAAGCAGAAATAACGTAGGCTATCACACACCGGAGAACAGGTGACCAGTTTCTTCATTCTTTTCTCTTGAATGTTTGTTAATGTTCTTTAGTCGTTATTGAGCTGTTTTGTCAAGCATAGCTGAACAATTCTGCCGTGTTAAAACTTAAAGATTAGTAGGCTAGATGTTAATTCGTGGTTGAACGCATGGATGCTTTCCATGTGTTATTATGTTAACAGTATTATAGCAAGCAAATGAACAGTATGCAGTAGCATTTATTGCAAGATAATTGTATGGCATGGCATATTACAGTTGCTTTTAAAGTGAATAGTTTTGCGATAGATAAGAAATATAGGAAAAGTCTCTGTACAAGGAAGAACAAGCCCAGATTTCCCATTGAATTAATCATGTCACTGTTTACACAGACTAATGAGAAAAAAAGGGGTGAAGCTTTGATATTTTTAGGCTCCTGAGCAGCATTGGCGTGCACAGCATGAGATCTTGAAATTAATGAAGATAATATGAACACATGATCAGCTGCATTTGCAGAATTTGAATAATTAAGTGCATAGGAAACAGAGAGACACTTATTATTTGTTACATTTTCTGGCAAATTACCATTATGCTGTGCTTCAGTTCAAAGAGAAATGTGTTACTGCAACAACTTTCAAATGATTGCATTTTCTTTTTATGTTGGTTATTCTTTTAGTTGGTTATGGAAACTAATGTTTTAAATATACTTTATCCGTGTTTAGTGCATCCTGTAATTTGTAATATTTTCATACAAATTCATCAATCCCTTACTTGTTTACGTGGCATGGTGCCATATAAGAGCTTGAGGGTTTTTCACCAATATCAGAAAAAGTTCAACTAAAGTGAATAATATTCCAGTAAATCTTTCAACATCCTCAGGCTTTATCTATATAGCATCCAAATCATAAGCTCTCGGTTAAATCTCCAAGTTTTGTAGTTCATATATGTAAATGTTGGATTTGTCACAACTCTAGTCTGTCAGTACATGAAAGCTAAATTCGCTTGTTTAATTAGTCACACTCATCTGCTCAGTGTGTGTAATCCATTTTCTGAGGGTAAAAATCCCTGGGCTTGGATCAGCTCCCTTCATCCTCATCTCTAAGATGCTTACAAAAATTACAGTTAGAGCGAATGCGCTTACATGTCTGTCTGAATTATAAGTCAGATAGGGAATATAACATTTCTTAATTCGCCAGACACCATTGCTCATGCAGAGTCTTTGCCCAACATAGCAACATTGCACTTGGTGAAATAATGGATTTATGGAGACTGGCATCATATTATAATAAGCTCAAGATTTTTTTCAAATTATTATCATGAGTGAATGAATGAATGAATGAGGCATTTATATAGCGCTGTTCATATACTGTACACCCAAAGCGCTTTACAATCATGTCGGGGTCTCTCAACCTTAATGACCATGCACAGAGAGTCAGGACCTCGGTTTAACATCTCATCCGAAGGACGATCATTGCTGAAAACAGTTGTGCTGCTTAATATTGTTGAGGCCATTTTTTGCAGGATTCTGTTATGAATAGAAAGTTTTTAAAAAAGCAGCATTTATTTGAAATTGAAATCTTTTGTAACATTAATGTCTTCACTGTTACCTCTGATCAATTTAATGCATACTTGCTGAATAAATATAATTAATTTATTTCAAAATTCCACAAGTTTTTAATATATACATGAGAAAATGTGACTTTATTACTGTCTGTGTTGTGTTATTTATTATTTATTACTGTATTATATTACTGTATTATTTGTTTAATCTTTTCTACTCTTAGAATGGTGGCTTTATGTTGGTATTTTGGCTCAATTCTCCTCCTTGACTTGGGGACCATGACATTGAGCACCGAAATGGGCCACAATTCAGCCATGGAAATCTTCAGCGACAATATCATTATCCCGCCCATGCCAGAGGCATCCATACATCAACGCAGTCATCACAGGAACCACAGAGGTCGCAAGGAGAGGATGACAGCAGGTCTGCTCAGAGAAATGCCCCATATTACTGTGTTCCACACCCAAAATGAAGGGCCAGGCCTGGAGGGCCTCAGTCCCGTCCGCTTAGAGATAGAGCCAGGAGATAAAAGACGAGTAATGAGTGCAAGAAAGAGGACCTTCAAGGGGTTTGATTCCTTAATTCCAGAGCAAATGAATATCTCTCCTGGCGCTGGGACTCCAGAGAAGGCAATGAGACATCCCACTGGGCGCAGTGTGTTTGGAAGGCACATCATTAGGGCTGTTCATGATGAAGGTAAAAAGAAACCAAACTTTCCAAAGTAAAACTCCCTTATAACTGTCCTGCCATTTTGTAATTATCTACTTGCTATTTTCTTCGCATAGAGTCTTTGGCATCAGGGAAGAAACGGAGGGTTTCTTTTGATCAAAGTTTCAATATAAACTCCTTTGGGAGTCCCACAGAGTTCCCTGCAGCCACTGCTGGCTCCTTCATATTACCCATAACTGCAGCAGTCGGTGGGAAGCCGTCCACAAAGCCAACCCCCTCCAGTAAACCACAGGTAACATCATCTAGCTGTTCGGTCTTTTCAATAACACTGATTAAAAATATCTCAGCATCTCATCTGTCAGTGTCTAAAAGGCTCAATAAAACTGAATCCCAATGACCTATTATGAGGAATAATAGGTTGTCATCCATTTAATCCACACATGAAACAATTTCTTGTTTATTGTCTCAATCTATACAACAGACCATCACAATTTGTTCCATTGAACCTCAAAGGATTAACAATTGGCCAAAGTGATTTACTTTCATATGAAAAAGTGAAATTTCAATACCTCATATGGTGACATGAATACTGAATATGTTGTTTTGTACCTCAGGTCAGAAGTTCAGGCGGGGATGTGACGCCCACTTTCAACATAACATTCTTCGACTGGGCTGATTATGAATATATGAGGCCTGCAGACAAAAAGCAATTTTCTAAGAAGCAAGGTAGACTCAATATTTCACTTACAAATACAGACACATTGTTTCTGCTTTTGTGAGTTATAAAGTTAGAAGTTGCAATTTTTAAGTATGCTTGCTTTGAAACATAGATAATCTTTGCATGCTTTGCAATTAACAGATTAATGGTGCTTTGCATTTGGAACCACAAGAATGAACTATTTCTATAAAACTTTTAGGCAAATTCATCTAAGTGTTCCCATATCTTATCAGCCTGTGCATGGAAAACAGCAAATGCCCTAATATGCGAATTTTTTTACTAATAACTCTTGACCATCACTCTATTCCCATCTAGGATCTGACAAACAGGCCACAAAAAGTCCCAGCACTGAACTTGTTACTTTTACATCAGAAGAGAGCTGTAAACATCACCTGGATTGTCTACCAGGTGACTTTTTCACTTTTTGCATTATTACTACAAGCCCCTTATACTATATATATTCTCCAGTGAGCTAGAGCAATTTGAGTAATTAAAGGGTAACTAAACCCCTGGTCAGAGCCTGACTCCACCCACTGGCAATATTTGAAAAATGCTGGAAAAGTGGGCAGAGCCCAGTGGAGAGGGGGCGTGCATCTGAGACGTATCTCTCTGCAGGCAAGGGCGTGGTTAGCTCTTAGCTGGTACCCTCTGACATCAGAGTGTACCACAACTTCCAATAGGAAAATTCAACTGCAGTAGCCACTGTTCAACCTGAAGAGGGCAGCACTCAGACGTTTTTACACCATATTTAATAAAATTAAAATACTTTAAACACAAATGTCAAAAAAATTACTTGAATCAATGAACAGCACTAATAAAGCCCCATTCTTACAGATCATTCACTAAAAAAAGTTGGTTTAGGGTTTAGTTACCCTTTAAAAATATAATGTAATATAATATAATATAATAACCTTTACATTGTTACAAAAGCTTTCTATTTCAAATAAATGCTGGTCTTTTGAACTTTCTATTTATCAAAGAATCCTTAAAAAAATAAGCAAAGATAAGCATGTTTTCTACACAACTGTTTTCAAAATTGTTGAGCTGCAAATCCTCATATTAGAATGATCATGTGACCGATTTTCAAGCTGAAAATTCAGCTTTGTCATCACTGGAATAAATTACATTTTAAAGTATATTCAAATTAGTGCTGTCAAATGGATTAATCGCGATTAATTGCATCTAACAAACGTTTTGGTTTACATAATATATGTGTGTGTGTAAATATTATTAGCCTATATTTATACATATATATATATGTATAAATATATGTGTGTGTACTGTATATATACACACACAGACATATATATATATATATATACATAAATATAATAATATATACACACACATATATTATGTAAACAAAACGTTTTATGGTAGATGCAATTAATTGCGATTTATCCATTTGACAGCACTAATTAAAATAGAAAACAGCTATGTTAAATTGTAATAATATTTCACAATATTGCAGTTTTATTGTAATTTTGATCAAATAAATGTAGCCTTGGTGAAAATAATCTTTCAAAAACATCACAAAATCCTACTGTCCCCAAAGTTTTGAATTAAGTTGAAAGTCATTGAAGTCAAATAAATGATCACACCATTTTTACCTCATTTATATGAAATGGCAGGGTCGTGCTGTAATCTCAGAAAACATGTATGTGAGCTTCACAACCGTGGCTTCAACAACAAGTGCTATGACAGCTGCATGTGCGAGGAAGGTGAGCAAGTGTTTTCAAACTGATTATTACACATGCTGACAAAGTGGAAATCATCTTTTAAAATGTTCCTTACATCTTCACAGGGCTTCGTTGCTATGCTAAATTGCACAGGCATTACCGCATCACAAGCAAAAAGGGACAATGTGTTGATCCTGAGGGTATAAGCTTAAACCGTGGCATGTTCCTTATTGTTTAAATGAGGCAGAAGAATTTGTCATATTTTCCTTTGCAAATGCATGCAATTACATTTTCCACTGTTTTGGATTTTATACATGTTTAGTTGTATCATTTGGTTGCTTTCCTGGATGTAATTGTTTCCAAAAATTGTAAAGCAATATTTTGAGAATGCATAGACTGATTACATATTTGCATGAGTTTTACTTAACAGATTGTGTGTACAGTAACTACAAGATCTGTTCATTCAAATTAATGAAAATTGAACTACTCTGTTATGATATGTAATTTGTGATATGGAGATTGAGTAATGTGTCATTGTGGAATTTTTGCAAATTTGTACCAAATGTATTAGAAGTTATTGCATGTAAACATGAGTCATTTGTATTTTGTGTTCATGCGGTTGAGTTGCATCGATCTGTTGTTGTCATCACAAGGGAACAGTTAGTGAATAGATGGACTTGAGCATGCATGCAAAGACAGTCTTTTTAATGTTGGGACTAACGCCTGCCAGGTCCCCAGCTTCCAATCAGACGAGCAGCTTTGGAATGGACACAAAGAAGAACACAGGGGAGATCCTCATCTCAACATTATTAAACCAGTAAATCTTCCTTTTGGCTCAAATCTGAATTACTCCGCGCTTTGTGCTACACTGAAATAATGCTTCTCATCATGCTCATGATAGCCAAGCGTTCATTAATGGGAGATCTTGTGCTTCTTCATCTAGTTCAGTTCTTTACTGATCTGACACTGGAAGCGTGTTGTGTAGTATTTCCCACCATTATTACCTCCTAAAATTCCACATATTACAGCTGTAGATTAACATTTAATGCTGATGAACAATAGATTATTGTTCTACATCTTGAGGGAAACAACATCTTGATTTTATTGCTTCATTGGTAAATGGTGGCTACAAAACAGCCATTAATATCACTGCTTTATAAAGACTACTGTTAAAATGCATGATGTATACACAGCTACAGTTCAGTGAGCTTGAAAACGCTGTCAAATCAATTAGTAAGCAAGTCAGCGTGAGCTCGGAAGCCTCGCGAGATTTCTCGGCGAGATCTTGCTGTTTTCAACATGGCAGGCAGCAAGTTGGTGCTAGAAGGGAGGATAAGTATTATTAGCTTTATATCAGGACTGGCCGTCATTATAATACCTTTACTTGTAAAATTCGGCTCTCACATTGACTGGATATTCGATTACCTCACGGATGTGAACGGAAAAATAGCCATTGCGGCGTACATTACAGTTATCAATGGCTTCCTGCTAATCATATACAAGGGACCTTTATACAAGGTAAGACTCAGGAGAGACAGTCTGAAGGATGTGTGTTATACTAATAGAACAGTTATTGCGTAGCTGGAACCCCTGTCATATCCATATGTATGTTTTAAATGAATAAAGATAAGATATATCTAGGTCTGTTTTTGCCAGGGCAGCGATTGGTAATGTCCTGTGTGCAAGTGTGCAGGTATAATCCTATTACATTAGTACTCTAATGGGATCTTGCAAGAGTTTCTCTGTCAATATGAACAAGCTCTCCTAGAAGAGCTTACTGTATGTGGATTTGCAGTATCAGGATCTAGCTAACACTTTCCTGCCTTTTTGCTTGATCAGGTTGCTGTTCGAGCCTGCTTTCTTGGATTTGCCTTTGGATGTGGTCTCATTTTAAGTTTGGCAGATACAGCATGGACACACTTTGGCTGGTAATTCAACTTTTGTGAAATGGGTTAGGCCTTTTTGAGGTTAACATACACATGTAATAAAAATAGGAAATGAAAACAAGGATGGCCTGCCTTAAAAGTCACATGAATTTGCTCGATTATGGAATAACTCCTGTTTTGTTCCACTAGGTATATGTGTTCACTGTCATTTTTCCACTACTCTGAGTACCTGGTTACTGCCATCATCAACCCACGCAGTCTGTCTCTAGACTCCTTCCTGCTCAACCATAGTATTGAGTACACATTAGCAGCTATTTCCTCCTGGATAGAGTTCACTGTGGAAATGCTCCTTATTCCAGGTTTGTTATGATTTTGGTCAGTAAATCCCAATTGATCAAAATTGATTTAGCTTTTTTTGGTAAACTTGACAGCATTAATGGTGTTAAAAAACAAATATTAGGATTGTTAAATAAGTAATGTCACTGATTTTTTTTCTTAGGACATTCAGTTACTTTGTAAGCAAACCTGTCACAATTATTGATAAATCGTGTGATCGCTGTTGTTTGATCTAATCAGAGTAATTAGAATGATTTCTGAAGGATCATGTGACACTGAAGACTGGAGTAATTGGTTGATGATAAATTCAGCTTTGTATCACAAAAATAAATTATATTTTAAAGTATATTAAATTATAGAAAAACATTATTTTAAATTGTAAATATATTTCTCAATATAAAATTTTTTTCTGTATTTTTGATCAAATAAATGCAGGCTTGATGAGCGCAAGAGAATTCTTTCAAAAACATTAAAAATAGTAATGTTTCCCAAACTTTTGACCAGTACTGTATATAAATACAATTATTTGTGTGACAGTCGTCAGCTTAAAGGGGTCATATAATGCCATTTTTGTACAAGCTAATATGATTCTTTAGGGTCTAAATTAAAAATTGGTAATATACTTTAATAAAAAATTCTCATTAGTATTGTAAGAAAACACTCATTTTACCTGGTCAAAAACAACTCTGTTTTCAGCACGCCGTTTAAGTGCATGTGTCTTTAAATGATAATGAGCTTTGCTCACCCCGCCCCTCTGTTCTGTGCGTACACCGTTTATAACACAATAACCATAATGCGTTGTTCATTATAAACGTGGGATTATGAATTATATTGAGAACGTCGTACATCGAAAACGTACCGTAATGTACCCTGAGTGTAAACAGCCGCATTCATCGTGAAGCGTGCAGCAAGCGATTTGCAAAGATTAATATAAATATTAATATAAAGGTTAATAAAACGTTAATAAAACGTTACACTCACTTCAGTTCTTCTGGAGGTGCAGCAGGAACAGGAATAGTTGGTACCGATCCTTTTTTCAGGAGCAGCTTCTTAGCAAAACCAGCTTTATACTGACCCTCGAGCAGTCTGGTGTGTGAAATGATTCGCGCAAACATGAAAGCATTGACGTTGATCGTGGGGAATATTCCCTTCGAAAACAAACTCAGCCACTGCGTCTTCAGCGGTTCGGATTTAGGAACATCAAAATGACTGCTGTGTTCCTTATTACACCCAAGAACAGAACACCACAATCGCTTAGATGCCATTCTGCCCATAGACAGTGCTCCAGCGTATCAACAATGACCGCGCCGGTCCGCGCGGACTATGATTGACAGCTCGCTCACGAGCGAGGGCGGGTCTGTGTTGAAACGCTGCTGTCAATCAACAATCGTGGGAGGGGCGTCGATTTTGTGACGTCACAAAATTGAACGGCTTGATTTAAGATGGGGGAAAACATATAAGAAGATTAAAAAAAAACCACCTGATGGATTTGTATCATTTTATGATGGTTGTGTACAGGCACTGCCAACACACATTTCAGTACAATCAACTTGTAAAAGTGCATGTACCATTATATGACCCCTTTAAACTTCATGATTGTGACAAGCCTGTAAGGAAACAAAATAATGTAAGTTTTGTCAATTTGTATGGCGGAAGCTTTTATAAGCTTCTTATATACTTATTAAATATAATATATTGCCAAAACATTAGGCTATTATCATTAAATAATATATATTATAATTCAAGTTAATTTATTTGTTTATTTTAAATGGTTTCTTTTTTTCAGGAACAGTTGAAATGCTTCCTTAAATGAATTTAACTTGGTTTTTTTGTGTTTTTTTACAGAGATAAAGCAGGTGAACTGGCTCTGTTTGGTGGGTCTGGTAATGGTTCTCTGTGGGGACAGCCTGCGCAAAGCTGCCATGTTGACGGCAGGGTCCAACTTTAACCATATAGTGCAGAATGAGAAAGCCCAGAGCCACGTGCTGGTCACCACAGGAGTTTACGCTCTCTTCAGACATCCTTCCTATGTGGGCTGGTTTTACTGGAGCACTGGCACTCAGGTACTTTAACCATTATTTCATTTTCAATGGAATTTATTCGTATAGCACAGGGGTCGGCAACCTATGGCACGCTGAAGGATAATCACTGGCACGTGACAATAGAGAAAGAGTATGTATTTCATTTAAATAAAGTCCCTCAAACTTGCATGGATGTACATTTTGAGTTAATCATTCCTCATAGTCACACAGCCTGTTAGGAGGAGCTATAAATACAATTAAAGTGTGAGATTTTATTCAAGCTAAGCTTGAATAGCTATTCAACAGAAGCGCACAGCTCCGATGCGACTTATCCCTATATTTTTCACCATCCCTTAAATTTAGTTGTTAGTTTAGAAGATGTTCATGTGTTTTGTTTTAAACCTGTACTCTTGTTTGTCATTTTTTCCAGATAATGCTGTGCAACCCGATATGTATACTGGGATATACAATCGCCAGCTGGCGGTTCTTTCGGGAGCGTATTGAGGAAGAGGAGATTTCTCTCATCCATTTCTTTGGAGAGGACTACGTTGAGTACAAGAAGAGGGTCTTCACTGGCTTGCCCTTTATCTCAGGAATCAGGGTTAACTCTTAAGGCCATTGCTGCATTGAGGGGAGGAAATAGTCTGAAAGTGCACACCTGGACACCTCTGACTGGCACTCTGAGTGAGCTAGTTGCCTGGTGGCATCATGGCGCGGCCCCTGGGGTCGGCACAGATATATGAGGTGGCAGCACAGTAAAACTGACCCGCTGATCTGTTCTGAGACACATTGGTCTGCCCTGAGCAGGATGGAGCTTCCACCCTCAACACCATCAGAGACACTAGTACACCAAAACCACCTTCCTCAGCACTTCATCATATTTCTGTTCCTCGTTTACATACGTCATATATCATTTATCCTCCTATTTGCACCATGTAACTTCATACGCTGCTCTTTCTTTTTTAAATCCCTTGGTTTTGTGTTTAGAAACCTTAGGAGTGAGATTCAGGACAAGTGTTTGTTACTAATTTATGAACGTCCAGAGATTTCATTCGATTTTTTAAATACCTTGAGGTAAAGAGTTTTATTAAGAGAAGCTTTAAATTGGACCCAAGATATATGTACTGCAGTGGCCATTTAGACGTTGTCCATTTTGTGTAAAAATGAGTTTATAATGTCTCAGAAAGTGGGCTTTTTATTTAAGATCTGCCGAAGCGGATTGCACTAATTCTGCCAGTCACAACAGGCCTACAGATTTCCGACAATCTAAATATCTGTGATTTGTCAATGCTATTGGACAGTTTTAATATTATGATTAGAGAAATAAACGTATCTGATAAATTACAGGCTTCATTCCTCTTTCCATTGGTCTTTACAGTCCTCCAGTTTTGCAGTATTTCGCAATGCATATGTACTCTCATCTAACAGTTGTCAAATGCATTAGTCTCTTTCATCTTCACTCCCACACTCACTCATTACCATATCCATGTCTTTTCACTTTCCTTCACACTTGCATGATAATTCAACAAGAAAAATCTGTTTCTACGAAGGTGGGATTCAGAGGGCCGAACACCGGAGGGGTATGCTGTATCCAAAGTCTTTATCTTTACGATTTTACATTTCTAGGAGGAAGGCTTCGCTGTCCTCCTGGCATGATGTAGCTTAAATAGACATTGGGTAAAGAATAGGAATTTCTTGCACACTTTCAACCAATGACGAGCACTATAATATATGCGTAGGTACAGGTAATGGACGTTTGAACACATGCAATAGGTTTTTTGCACTACGCTCGTGCAAAGAGCTGATGGGAGAGGACAACCCTACCTCTTGAATGATAACTGTACATTATTAACACCTTCAGCAAAATGTAACAAACCTTTCAAATAAACACTGAACGCTTATCACTTTTATTTGACATTACTGTGATTCTCTAAAATGCAAGCACTGTGAACTGTTTTTATTCAAGCTTCGGTATATCAGATTTACATTAACACATGCTTATTGTTCAGTTTAACAGACATCTAAGCTGACAACCGTTTGTAGGATCAACACAAAAACGGTTTCACATTGGTATTTCTTTGCGATTGGCTGTATCAGTGGTGTTCTTCTGTTTGTTTGGCCTGTAGTAGTCCTTGTTCTTGGGATTGGTCTCTTCTGATAGGCTGTTTGGAGTCCAGTTGTCCTCAGTGTTACAGGACAGCTCATTACTGTATCAGTGAAGCATGGAATAGCTATTAATTAACTGCTTTTAATTAACTTGCAAATGTCAACATTGTAATATACTTCTGAGAAATTGAAGGGAACTCGCCTGGGCTGTGTGTCTGCAGTCGAGGTGCTGTCCTCATAGAGCTTCAGCATGATCTCTGTGCGATCATCTTTCAGCTCTTTAGGCTCCTTCAGCCTGTTAGAGATCAAATTAGATTAAAAATTGAAATCCCTTAAGGAATTATTATACCTGGGTATGGGCGATTGATAATGTAAGTTATGAGTGGTGAGCTTGCCAAGTGTCAGATTGCAGGTAAAAATTAGCCTTGGTGTGTAAATTAAATTGTCAGTTGTTTGCAACTTTTTTTTTTTAGACATAGCAAAATTTACATTATTACAAAATTCTATTTAAAAAAATCTGTTCTATTGAACTTTATATTCATCAAACAATACTGAAAAAAAGGTTACTTGACTAGCAAATCCAAATGATTTTTAAAGAATCGTGATTCTGAAGACTGGAGTAATTTTTCAAATAGAAAACAACTATTTTAAATTGTAATAATATTTCACATAAATACTGTATTGTGAGCATGAGACTTCTTTCAGAAATGTAAAAAAGAAAGTAATATGTGTATTTATATTACTCTATAAGCCATGTGAATGATACATCAAGCTCTTTGTACCTGGGCTCCAGACGCTCTTTCACTTTCGCTATGGAGCGAATGTAAGGGCCTATTTGTCTGGAGATAGTGGTCAAATAAGAGGTCTCCTGTTTTAACTGAAGCAGGTCATGAAGTTGTGCTAAAAAAATGAACAATAAACAAGAATCACTAAATACTTAAACTCAGTATTGAGAAGATTTAAGTGAGAAAATCTAATGAATTGTTGTATTATTTTAATTTAATACTGTGAAGCTGCTTTGATACAATCTGTATTGTGAAAAGCGCTATACAAATATACTTGACTTGACTTGACTTGACTTGACTTACCTTCATAAATCTCCTGTTCATTTGCTACCCTCTGTAACGTCTCATCCCAGATCTAAGAACAAAATTGATGGTATAATGAGCCCTCCTCTTTTTCACCTCCTCCTAATTGCCAGTCTTAAACTATTACCATCTCACCTCCTCGAAAATGGCCCGCATGAGCTCCACTGAGGAGTACTCTATAGATATCTGTCCGTTCACCTGTACAGAGCGCTCTAAAATCTCACTCATGGTGTCGGGTTTGGTGAGGGAATGGTGCTTGGTCAGGTCTCTGTGAATCTCCTGCACCTGGTCTTTGAGCTTCTGGATTTGGGTCTGTAAAGTCTGGTCCAACACACATGGAGAATCTGTCAGTTGCAGTACAATATGTTTTTATTGAATTTTTTACTTTATTGGAATGGTATGAAACTTGGTAAAGGTTTTGGCACTTGCTATGTGAACACACACACACAAATCATAACCATGATTTGAAAAGGTTAAATGGTCCTGTAAAAAATAGTCACACTTGTGCTCCTCGCGGTTAAAAATGAACGCATTGGAAATAAAATGGGAGACGAATTTTATCTATAGTGAAAACTTTACTGCAGCCAAACAAAATCTTACTGAAAGCTATTTTTTTTTGAGATATCAAGCTCAAATTTGGAACACAACTTTAGATTTACGGCTTTAATTTTCTTGCAGTTTTAGAGTAAAATGTGATTTTGAAAATGTAGGCTATATTTCATATAAAAAATATAAATAATATTTTTGTGTATTTTTCATAACAATTTATGGAATAAAAAGACTGTCAAAAATAATACGTGCAAAAATCAATACCATACTTGCGTAATTGTAAGTGTAAGCGTGAATTCATGAAGGTACGATTCCAGAATACAGATACATATGCGACATTTGCTACGTTTGTTAGAGTACGACTCCAAAATTTACGACTGGTTTAATTTACACTCACAAAATACAGTTTTAAGATTGCTGTGTTGAGTACGAATCAGGACGCGACAATCTACTGTCAAAATTACGTCACCGTGAAAGATCACACGAATGAAAGATACATCGATCACACACAGTGCGCGCGCGCGCGCCTCCTGTTCCTGTTTTTCACCTAAAGGGACGTGCTACGTGAGCAGGCTTTTCGCGCCACTGCAAAATGGCAGCAAAATACACGTAAAATTCTGTTACTTTTTACAACTTTTTTCAATTTCAGCAATAATCTGCCAAGTGTCTCTTTGCAAAGCGATCAAGTTGTTTAAGTTGGAAATTTTATTTTCAGGTCTATGCTCAAAAAGTGAATAAATGGATTATAAATACAGCGTAAATATAATTTAGTGTTAAAACAAATCCCCTAAAAATACAAAATATTAAATAAAAAACATCAAACTAAAATATAGTAGCCTACATACATTTTACACACTGCATCTTGAATTGGCATAACATAAAAACAATTCGGTAACTTTTGACCGACACGTGAGGGTTGGGATTTGGTTACCATTCATTTTACTTTGTTGTTGCAACAACGACACAATAAATGTAATTAGCCAGGAAAATGTCTGAAAGTAAAATATAATGGCCAGGAGCACATGAGAAACACTCACCCTGTAGCTGTTCTCGTAGTTGCAGCAGTGGTTCATAAAGGGCGTCTCTCCACCCTCCGCCAGCAGAACTTTGGTGCTAATGTAACGGTGTGAGGTCGGCCTGCGCACCACCGAGGAGCACAGTGACATGTCGCTAATGGCTGGAGAGTGACATTGCACTGACAGGGATGATTGCATCCTAAATAAAAAAATATTAATTTTGATACTTTTTAAGTAACTTTTTTGAAGTTTCAGTAGCACCTACTACCAAGACTCACAGTCCACTGGCGTTTCCCAGACCTAAAGCCACACTCCCTGTAGTGGACAGTGAACGCCGATGTCCCAACAGCAAGAGAGGCTCCAGGCAGCGCGCAAACTCAGAGCGATACTCTGTGTTTATCTGCGTCGTGGATGGATAACAGCAGATATAACTTATGCACTTACTTATTTAACATACTTGCATTTAGTAAACTAACCTTACTGCTTTGAGCTGGTCTCAGTCTGTGTGGTAGTTTTACAATCTTCTTTAGTCTCTCCATTAATTGCTGTGTGAGTTCAAATCAATCAATCAATCAATCTCAGTTGCATGCCTTGAAATAATTTTCTTTTTATGATTAAATAAAAAACAATCCATTTGTTTTTACTCACATATCCCATGTCCAAAAACTCAAACTTATTTGCTGAGCTTAGAAAGGCAGAACATGTAACAAGATGAACCTGGAGAGAAGTTAAAAGAAACATGTTTGAAAGCAAGCAGGAATATTAGAAAAGCTAAGATGAATGGAGATATACGAAGTAAACACGCTTACCTGGAGAGTTGGGAGAAGTGCTGCAAGATGTGATAACTGCTCTTTAAAGGCTTTCTCCTTCTCCTCATGCTGGCTAGAAAATAAACACACAAAAGAAGATTAATAACAAGTGTTCCTTTATCAGGATCTTTGGTTCTCCTTCACCTTAATCCTTTTCTGCAAGATTATATATACACACGTGTAAGTGATGCAGAATATACAGTAGTGGCCAAAAGTGATGTTCAGAGGGGATTGGTTTGTGAATTTGTTTTTAATGAACAAGTTCAATTAAACCATCAAAATATAAGGAAAATATTTTATATTTGTTAAATATTTTAAGGTATTTATCAGACAAAATTATTTGGCAAAAGAAAAAAGAAAAAAAGAGGCAAACTCCAGCTACAGGTTTGATTTTACTATGCAAAAAATACATAGGAAAAAGCATTCATTGACTACATCATTATCAGTAATAATCATAATTTCTTTATCTAGATGGCTAAAAATTATGTCTGCACAATTTGGCATGTTTCATTGCGTTATCACAAATAAAACAATTGACACATTTTTAATGATATTTCAGTAAAGGATGAAGATGTCAACTTTTCTAGGCCGGACATCACTTTTGGACAATACTGTATGTCTTAGGTTTGGTTGCACTTCATTTTACAGTAAATGCGCTTACGTGTACTTACAGTGTACTTGCCTAAGAAAGTACTGGTTAATATAAGTTAACATGGTTTAAAGTTAGGTTTAAGGATAGGTTTAGGATTAGTACCAAGTTATTACCCAGTTATTGTCATTACTATAATAAGTAGGCTACATAGTATGTACATGGGAAACAGGACTGTAAAATAAAGTGCTACATTTTATATATATATATATATATTTACCTTTGTGCTGCTTTGAGTAGGATCTTTTTTCTCTCTGCTAGTTTTTCCTGAGCAAAAAAATACAAAATAATTTTTTTTATAAATGTGTGAATCAGCAATTTTATTATGAATCATTCCAAATTAATTTTACATCTCAAATCAAAAATGCTCAAATCAATTTCTGACATCAAAATCATAAAGGTGCAGCCAGATTAACTGAGTATTTGTGCATGGCACCTGCATATTATTGAACAAAGTGCAGATGGCGCTCTCCTCTTCATCCACATTGGTTCTGACCTCTCCAATCATGGCTTTGAGCAGAATAATTGCTTCTCGAGCTGAAGTCTGAAGCTCCTTCACAGCCTGAGGAGAGTGAAATGACTTCAATAGGAGCTCCACAGCTCCACACAATACAGACACAGATGAAAGTACATATTACTGCAGAAAAAGGATGGGAGAGAAACTCACTAAGACGGCTTGGTCCAGTTTTTTACAGCCTTGTAAATATGCTGTCTCAATATCAATGCAGTGTGCTCTGTTCTCCCTATGGAATAAGACTAACCCACGTTATTTTGAAATCATATGGGTCATATGCTAATTACATACAGTTAAGTTTAGAACTCACACTTGCATGTCTCTGAAGCAGTTGATGCAGAGCATGGACTTTTTCTCTGTAGAAAACATGATGTAGAGTTCCTCATGGAGGGCTGCAAATAGATAAAGTGCACGAATCCCAAAGCTTTAGCATTAAAGAGTTCTTGACAAAATAAATGTCATTAATTTAAGCACTTTGAACTAATTCAAAATCGAGCTTCACACACACCACATTTTTTGTGGGCTTCTTTGGTGCGCTTTGCCAAGGAGACAATCTCGTGGCAGGAAAACATCTTGGCCTTATGGGTGGTTTCCCTGCAGTCTCGACACAGTGGTTGGCAACAAGTGTTGCAATAATACATTGCATCCACATCCTAGGGTTTGTGACAGAATAATTAAATACTTAAACAAACAAAACACTCATCTGTTAAAAAAAAAAAAAAAACTCATACTGAAATATTTGAGTTTGGTAGCACTTTATTTGGTTGCACTTTTGGTTGTACTTGGTTGTACTTACAGTGTAATAACTTACCCATGCAGATACTGAGTAATGTGAGGTAACAATAAGGGAGGGGGTTAGGTTTAGGGGTAGGTTCAGGGTTAGTGCCTAGTTATTACCCAGTTATAGTCATTACTACAATATGTACATATGTAAGTACATAATGTACATATGTGTATACATATGTGCTACCCTTTATTTTACAGTCCTGTTCCCCATGTACATACTACAGTATGTACTTACACAACTAGGTACTAACTCTGAACCTACCCCTAAACATAACCTTAACACATGTAGTTACCTTATATTAACCAGTACTTTCTTCGGTAAGTACACTGTAAGTACACGTAAGTACACATACTGTTAAATAAAGTGCAACCCAGAGTTGAATGCGGCAAACACTGCTACTGAATCAACAGCACGATCAGCTGAGTCAAATTCCCAACAATTGACTTTTTAGTGAATCAAAAATGTAAAGAGCAACTGCTGTAGTCCGGTTCTCGAACAAATTACTCTAATTTCTTTTTAGTAAATCAAACTCATTAATATATACACTCACCTAAAGGATTATTAGGAACACCTGTTCAATTTCTCATTAATGCAATTATCTAATCAACCAATCACATGGCAGTTGCTTCAATGCATTTAGGGGTGTGGTCCTGGTCAAGACAATCTCCTGAACTCCAAACTGAATGTCAGAATGGGAAAGAAAGGTGATTTAAGCTATTTTGAGCGTGGCATGGTTGTTGGTGCCAGACGGGCCGGTCTGAGTATTTCACAATCTGCTCAGTTACTGGGATTTTCACGCACAACCATTTCTAGGGTTTACAAAGAATGGTGTGAAAAGGGAAAAACATCCAGTATGCGGCAGTCCTGTGGGTGAAAATGCCTTGTTGATGCTAGAGGTCAGAGGAGAATAGGCCGACTGATTCAAGCTGATAGAAGAGCAACTTTGACTGAAATAACCACTCGTTACAACCGAGGTATGCAGCAAAGCATTTGTGAAGCCACAACCTTGAGGCGGATGGGCTACAACAGCAGAAGACCCCACCGGGTACCACTCATCTCCACTACAAATAGGAAAAAGAGGCTACAATTTGCACAAGCTCACCAAAATTGGACAGTTGAAGACTGGAAAAATGTTGCCTGATCTGATGAGTCTCGATTTCTGTTGAGACATTCAGATGGTAGAGTCAGAATTTGGCGTAAACAGAATGAGAACATGGATCCATCATGCCTTGTTACCACTGTGCAGGCTGGTGGTGGTGGTGTAATGGTGTGGGGGATGTTTTCTTGGCACACTTTAGGCCCCTTAGTGCCAATTGGGCATCGTTTAAATGCCACGGCCTACCTGAGCATTGTTTCTGACCATGTCCATCCCTTTATGACCACCATGTACCCATCCTCTGATGGCTACTTCCAGCAGGATAATGCACCATGTCACAAAGCTCGAATCATTTCAAATTGGTTTCTTGAACATGACAATGAGTTCACTGTACTAAAATGGCCCCCACAGTCACCAGATCTCATCCCAATAGAGCATCTTTGGGATGTGGTGGAACGGGAGCTTCATGCCCTTGATGTGCATCCCACAAATCTCCATCGACTGCAAGATGCTATCCTATCAATATGGGCCAACATTTCTAAAGAATGCTTTCAGCACCTTGTTGAATCAATGCCACGTAGAATTAAGGCAGTTCTGAAGGTGAAAGGGGGCCAAACACAGTATTAGTATGGTGTTCCTAATAATCCTTTAGGTGAGTGTATATATATATATATATTTTTTTTTAGAAAATGACAGATCGTTTCGCTAGATAAGACCATATTGCTCAGCTAAGACCGTACAGAGACCTTTGAGGCACTTCAAAGCTCTTTGAAACTGCATTGATTTGGACTTCAACAATTTGGTTACCGTTGAAGTCCATTGTGTGGAGAAAAATTCTGAAATGTTTTCCTCAAAAAACTTAATTTCTTTTCCACTGAAGAAAGAAAGACATGAACATCTTGGATGGCATTGGGGTAAGTAAATGATCAGGAAATGTTCATTTTGAGGTGAACTAAACCTTTAACACAAGAAGAATGAACCTTATTGGTTCTCCCACGTTAAGCAAACATGCCTGTTTACCACAACTAATGTGTGAGTTGATGAATGTTTATATGTGATTAAAATATCTGTCACTATTTGCGTTACATCGTGACTTTAAGGATGGGGAACCAATAAATTATTCTTTAAGTGCACGTTACAGTATTGTGATAACAGGACCTGTTTCTTGCACTCCAAATCACAGTTAGCACACTGCACGGTTTCCTCACTGTCTGCTGAACTGTCCAACAAGAACTTCAGGAGTCGATCCTCTGGAGGAAGTGCATTTATTCCTTTCACAACAGACTGATGTCTACAAAAGAAACAGACAGTTTTGTGTGTCTGTGCAGAACTTTTGACCCATTGATAATGTCTTAGTCATAGATCTGGCATTGATGTGTTTATCCCTCCTTCATAGCAACAACGACACAAATAGCTCTCTTCTGAATTCTGAGATAGCGATTCATAAACCCCCATAGAGACGGAAATAGACACAAACAGAAAGGCACTCAAACAACTCTACAAATAAAATAACAAATACTAATTAGGTTAACAGTTCAAAGATCCCCTGTTAATTCACTTTTATGAGAAGATTTTACAGTGTATTTGACAAAATGTTTTAAACAACAATATTATCCTATATAATAACATTAACACGGTCCTTTGCATTGCTGATGCATAACATCGACAAACATAATGCATGCGATCACAATGACAATGTAACACTCAAAACGCTGAGACATTTGACAAATTAACACTGAACCAGCTTAAAACAAATTCATACTTACTCTAACATGCTTCTTTATAAAGAACACCAACCTTTTTCTATTTTTTTATAGATTCCCTCCATAAGTGCAAGATCTACAGTGTGCTTAAACTGCTGCTAGACTTACTATATGGCAGCAGAAGGGTGAGCGCACAAGCATTTCAGCCATCTCTAATTGTAGCCAGCCCAGGACCCGTGTATCCAATGTCAAGTGTCAGATAGTGTTATGTGTATTGTTTGGTGCCACAGTGGCCTTGGCGGAATGTGCCCAGAGACCAGTTGCAGCTGTTAACAGGTAATCCCTCCCACAGATGCCCCTGGCACCATAGAGCTGACCAAACAATGCTGTTTGACCATTTAAATCTATAAATACAATCTTTTTCAAATGCATATGTCATAAGCTTTATCTTTGCGTTTAAATCTGTTCTAACACTGTGGGCCCTTTCCACCCCACTGCAATCATTTATATAGTGTGTGAATTGTCAGAATAAGGTGATCAATGATTAAATTAAGTAAATTCTTACCCACAGAGAGGGCAAGTCAGTCGGCTGTCCACAGTCCTTCCGCGCAGGCAGCTGGCACAGAAAGTGTGATAACAGTCCAGTAGACATGGATGCTCATACTGTTCTTGGCACAAGTGGCACACCAGAGGATGGCAGTTGGCACTGTCGAGGTCATAGAGATTATACAGAGGGGAAAAGATCTCTCCAGACATCTGAAAATATAATAAAGACCTTCAGATATTCTGATATACTATATGCTACAGGAGCACATTTACACATTGCACATTTATAGCCTATCTATAGTACATATTATTCTGAGTATGCTTACTATCCTTGGGCTGTCATTGATTCAGAATATACAGTGAAAACGTTGAGATCCAAGTTCAATATTTATTATTTATTAGATATAGAAGACAGCTCCAAAACAGAAACATGCCTTTGAATAGGCTGCGAAGAAACATAAAGTGACATGAATGAATGCATATTGAAATATATACATATTTAATTGCATTCACCTATAAAGGATATGTATATACCTTGTCCTGTCCGAGTGCTTCTGCTGGGTGGAGTGACAGAGAATGCCGTGTGAAGGTTCTGTCAGGGTTCCTAGATGCAGGATATGGCTTCAAAAACAAACAATGAATTCACACTCCTGTATCTGTTGTATGAGGAGCTGATATGTTGGGGCCAGAATACTCAGACCTTGATTACACAACACAAACCAGATGCCATTGTCTGTCAAAAGCAGAGCCCTGGTATCTAAAATTAAAGCTGCAGTCCGTAGTTTTTCCTCTTTGTCGCCATCTCTGTTCGAAATTTGCAATTGCAGTTATTCGCGGAATTATCAACTTTACGTGGGTTGTGCCTCGGCACAGCATCCATTTCATTTGTGTCCATTTCTTTTACTGTCTATGAGTAAGACTCGGCTAGCTTTACTTTGGCACGGTTTGCTTTTTCCAGTCTGCAGTTTAGTGCCGCTTCAAAGTGGGTGGGATTGTAGGCTGATTGTTATAGTTGCGGGACATCATCGCAAACTCGACACAAATAAACCCACAACACAGAAGCAATGGAGCATATCGATTCTCGGCATGTGGGTGTTTTTCACTGCAAGACGAAGACGTTTGTTTCTAGCATAGACAGTAAAAGAAATGGACACAGCGACCCCATAGACTTCAACGGAGACAAGTGAAGTCACTTAGAAGCATTCACTTCCTGATGGCTGAGCGTACTGCGCAGACTCAAACTGAGCTTGATGACGTAGATGTGACGTGAGCAACCTGTCTGACAGTTGTAAGTCTTCTAGTAGCTGTGCCAAGAGAAATCTGAATCATTCCCTTCTGAATCTTGCCGAGACGAAGAGCGTGAGTAGGAGCTGTCCATGAGCTAGGAGCAACTTTATGACTCTCTAGGGGCTTCTCCCTTGACTTTATCGGACTTTATGCCTCCACGTCCCCCAAATTGCCTGCGAGCTTCTCCTCTTGTCTACAGTATATGGTCATTTCTCTACTGTGCGACAGAGAGTCGCGTGGTTATGACGCAATCGTTAGCCTATTTTTACAAAAACGGAGTCAATGGAATGCTAACAGCAGGTGATGACTTGTTAGCCAATGGATGCCCCCATAGAAGGTACGCTTTCCGGGTGCTGGATTACCCCCTTGGTTTCTAGAGGGTTTGGTGTCTCGTGTCGCAAATCCATTGGCGCTGGTAGTGACGATACTCTCTGACTACTTTAAACTACTTTAAACTTCTTAAGTTTAAAGCTTCCAGCTCCCAAGCAACTCCATAGCAAACAAACTAGAGTACCCTAGCAACCGTTTTGCAAGACCTATATCTCTGTATCAGAACATTGTATAGAGATGAGGGTTGGCTCTTTTGACTCATGCTAGCAAACAGCACTTCAAACATGCAATACATGCTAGCAGTGAATAGCTACATGCTAATAGTCATTAGTTAAGTGCTAAATTATGCCAAGATCATGCTAAGAACTCTATAAAAACTCCATAGTAACCATCTGTGACAACTACCAACCACCTAGTAACACCAAAGCAACCACCCTGAACACCCAAGCAACCGCCAAGCAATCACCCAAAATACCCTAACAACTGCCTAGCAACACCTTAGCAACCACCCAGAATACCCTAGCAACCACTAAAAATACCTTAGCAACCGCCTAGAAACATCATAGCAACCACCCAGAACACCCTAGCAACCAACCAGAATACCCTAGTAACCGCTTAGCAACAGCATAGCAACCACCCAGAACAGCATAGCAAGCACCCAGAACACCCTAGCAACCACCAAAAATACCTTAGCAACCGCCTAGAAACACCTTAGCAACCACCCAGAATTCCCTAGCAACCACCCAGAACACCCTAGCAACCAACCAGAATACCCTAGCAACCGCTTAGCAACAGCATAGCAACCACCCAGAACACCCTAGCAACCATCCAAAATACCTTAGCAACCACCTAGCAACACCATAGTAACCACCCAGAACACCCTAGCAACCGCCTAGCAACACCCTAGCAACCACCCAGAATACCCTAGCAACCGCGTTGCAACACCATAGCAACCACACAGAACACTCTAGCAACTGCCTAGCAACCACCAAAAATACCTTAGCAACCGCCCATAACACTATAGCAACCACCCAGAATACCATAGCAACCACCTAGCAACACCCTAGCAACCACCCAGAACACCCTAGCAACCGCCTAGCAACACCATAGCAACCACCAAGAACGCCCTAGCAACTGCCTAGCAACCACCCAGAATACCCTAGCAACCACCTAGCAACCACCCAGGACACTTTAGCAACCCACTAGAAACACCCTAGCAACTTTTTAACTTTAAACTACTTCAAACTTTAAACTACTAGCATGGATAAGAGCAGGGAGAGCAGCAATAACCCCCCTTTGGGTAAACAGAACAGAACCAACATGAATGTTTGCAAATATATTTAATTCAAGATTTTAAAGTACAACATAATTCGAGAATTTATTCTGATTCAAGGGGAATCAGAATGCCAAATCCTGACTGGGCAAGAGGAGGAGCTGGGGATGGAGGAGGGTAATTAGCTCCTGAGAAACGCAATAGCTGCTGATAATACTGAAGGAGCTTATATATGTATACGGTGATAGGCGTCGTGTTCCTATAGATGTGGATCAGTTGAGAGTCAGCTGATGCGAGCTTGACTAACGTGACCTGCCAGAACTAACTATGTTAATGTGTCATGGCCACGACAAAACTAAGTGAACCGAACATGTCCCCTCCCGATGACCATACAAAGCAACTCATAATGCAAGACTTACTTTCTAGATAATTTTTATACTGTTGAGCTGCTCCCCTCAGTTCGTTCACAAAATGTGGGAACTCTTCCTCAATCTCCTGAAACTCTAGTTGACAGGGTGAAAAGGCTGCAGGGGGTCAGCGCAGAAACTGTGGCCAACTGCCTTCCACCACACTGATCTCTGCAGAAACACAAAAATTCTTAAAATGGTGAGTATGAGGCTGGTTGTTTAAAACACATTGGAGTTTCACAGCAAAGATTATCTGACTGACCATCTGATCAATATTGCACACAAAACTGGGAGAACATTTTCTTGATCTGGCAAGCTCTGTAATCTAATTTTGAGCATTTTTGAGTGTCAAACTCATGTAATTGACGCTGTTCTCACATTCTCACACCACACGTCTGTTTTCTCATGCAGTGAAAAACATTGCGGAGTAAAGAGGACACTGACAACATAGCGACATACAAGAGGTTCCTTTTGATATGAAACAAATTGCATTTAAAGCATAAGTTTAAACACCCGCACTAAGTGTGCTTGTTTTGATGTCAAAATCTTCTTGTTCTTAAATATTTCTTAAAAATAGCATATTTTTTAACAATATATATATATATATTAACATATATATATATAGTATATTATCTATTATGTGTGTGTGTATATATATACTGTATATAAAAATCAGGCAGCTGAAACTAATTAAATAGTGTCAGGTGCCTGATTTTTTATTTCATTGCAAAATGTTATAACATTTTTGCCCAGCTCTTTATATAAGGTTGGATATTTAAGCATGTCCAACTTTATTCGCATTCATACAGTATCAGCATAATGTATATAGCAGATCTCAACTGCTTGATTGTTTGTATTGTTGCAAAATGTAAACTATATCATTGCCCAGCTCTAATCTGATAAATAGAGGCATATAGAAATTCAGATATTATAAACATTATCATGATTTTCTGTAAAGCTGCTTTGAAACAATGTGTATTTGAAAAGCGCTAAATTTGACTAGAATGTGGACCAGACTTTATGCCGTTACTCTACATGAGACTGCTTCTCAGCTGAATCACACAACAGTAAGTTTATCATACATCACCTCCAAAGTGATCTCCATCACACTCAGCTCTTTGTCAAATAAATGGGTAGTTGTGCACGCATTAATAATTAGTACCAGGCCTATTAATTTGTACTTGTTTGTGTGCGCGGGTTGTGAAATGCATAAAAACCGAGAAAGGAAAGTCTCAAAATCCAAATGAATCAAATGAGATTGGCTTGCGTGTCACCTGATCCACAAACGCACATCTTCTTTGTTGCATGCGCAAATTATGATACACTAATACAAAAGAAAACATTTGTATTCACAAAAATGTCTCTATTTGTACAAATGGATCTATTTGTTAATCATTTTGATACTATATTCATCCCATATTCGATTGTAGACGCACCATAAATCCACACTATCTCTAATATCGCATTGTAGCGGTAAAGTGTCTATCATTCATCATGTTCAGGAACTCACATGCCACAAAATCAAGAGATGTTGAGGAAAACTTTCCAGTGTACGTTAAATTAATTAGATATTATAATTTGGTAGTGCAACGTTTAATTGGTGCAGAGATGAATGCACATTTGCAACTGCTTTTTAAATTCTATAAGTATCATTGTTAAAGGGATAGTTCACCCAAAAATGAAAATTCTGTCATTATTTACTCACCCTCAAGTTGTTCCAAACCTGTATGAGTTTCTTTGTTCTGCTGAACACAAAGGAAGATATTTGGAAGAATGTTTGTAATCAAACAGATCTCGGTCCCCATTGACTTCCATAGTAGGAAAAATATATACTATGGTAGTCAGTAGGGACTGAGATCTGTTTGGTTACAAACATTCTTCCAAATATCTTCCTTTGTGTTCAGCAGAACAAAGAAACTCATACAGGTTTGGAACAACTTGAGGGTGAGTAAACGATGATAGAATTTTCATTTTTGGGTGAACTATCCCTTTAAATCGTGTTGACTGTTACATATAGCGACTACTGAACAGATATTTAGAGTTTTTTTTAAAGTGTAAAGTAGCTACTGAAAAACAAAATATGTAAATAAAACTTTCCCTCAGCTCAGTAAAAACGTTACGTGCTTTTTAAATGTGTCCATTATGGTAATCAAAAGTCAACCCATACTTGCGGTCTCCACGCCCCTTTGAACATTGGGGCCATGGGCCAAACACAGGAAATACGTCATGTGACGGGTCCCATGACAAATTTATTTTTGGATGAACTGTTCCTTTAAGTCAACAGACAAATCGAACACTGCGACGTCACGCTTGCGCAGTCGTGATTCTTCCTTTCGACGAAATTTCTCACTATGGCGCCTGTTGTAAGTTCGATCACACGGACCAAGTTAATAAAATAACTGATGTTTCCATTCATTTCCATGTACACAAATCACGCGAATTTGCATATTAATCTCTATCGCTGTCATAAAGTAACTTAAGTAATATCCCAATACGTAAGACAATTGTTATATTATTGAATGAACCCGGTGACGTGAAGTCACATTCACAGGGAATATTTGTGTTATTCTGATGATAATGACATGCCTGTCGTAGACACAAGACTGAAAGTGCACATTTTGTGCAATTAATTACAGAGGAAGCAGCAGAGCTCTAAAGGTGGGAAGAAGAAGAAGAAGCAGGTCCTGAAGTTCACGCTGGACTGCACGCATCCCGTTGAAGATGGTATCATGGATGCTGCCAACTTTGTGAGTAAATCAAGTCCTTATGAAGCCTATTTGTGATTATTACTGTGGACATGTCAGATTACCACAGGCTGTCTGAGTTTGTCTCTTGTTTGCTTGTGTTTACAGGAGCAGTTCCTACAGGAGCGCATTAAAGTCAACGGGAAAGCAGGAAACCTGGGAGGTGGAGTTGTCACCATTGAGAGAAGCAAGAGCAAAATCATAGTTTCTTCTGAGGTGCCCTTCTCCAAAAGGTTGGTCTGTTTTGATACATCTTGACAAACATTATTTTCTTTTTTAGCTGCACCTTACATTATTACATATATTCCACTGTATTTATCTACTTTGCAGGTACCTGAAATATCTCACAAAGAAATACCTAAAGAAGAACAATCTCAGAGACTGGTTGCGTGTTGTGGCTAACACCAAAGAAAGCTATGAGCTTCGATACTTCCAGATCAACCAGGATGAGGAAGAAGAGGAGGACGAGGATTAAATTCTTGCTGTTTTTGTTTTGTTTTTACATTTAAATAAATTCATATACAACTACATTTTAAACTGAAACTGCTTAACCACAATGAAACTGAAGTAGCAGCAGATATTTCCTCCAATATTGTGATATACAAATCAAGTGTGAAAGAATATTGGGGTGGAAAAATGTAGGGCTGACATGGTTGTATGCATCAGCTGCTGACTGAATGCTGAGATGTGGACGTTGCACTCAAAAGTAGAGGCAGATGAATGTGAGCTTGCAGGGACAAGTTTAAATGGACTAAATGATTGGAAAAGCCCTGCATGTGTCACCAGAGAGAAGTCTGTCGTTTCACTGGAAGGTCCAGTTATAATATTTTGATTAAACATTGAGGTAAAAAAAAAAAAGGAACATGCACAGCTGAATTGTTCATAAGATCTAGCATGCATTATGGAAATATATAAGGTGAATTTTCAGCACACTGTCCTGCTAACTTGAGTAAAAACAAAACTACATAAAAGATCAGATCCATGGGTAAAAAAAATACTGTGTAACAACATATACCAACTTACATGAACCTTTATTTAATATTAAGAAAACAAAATAACATTTTAGAAATCAAAATAGGAGTTTAAATTCCAGTTCCTGGACATATACTGCTTAAACAAATCAACACATTTCTTGCAAGTACACAATTTAAAACTGTTGTTTTCATAGAACATAAAACATAAGCTTGTTGCTCGCCCACAAACTGGATGGACTCTTGTATGGACTTTCATACGGATTATGAAAGATAACAATGTGATCACAGTTTAAGCCCAGGTGAACAAAGAAATGGCACAGTATTTAACATATTGCATGAAAAAATGCTCTGTAAAGACATTGTGGTCCCTGATGATGGGACAATCTACTCTTCTCAACATCAAGTTCATTATTTCCAAAACATGCTAACATCAACACGTGAACAGCATTTCTGTAGTTTACGTCACTAGCAAGGGCATGAACATTTAAGACTTGCATTTCTAGAAAAAGGAGAATTAATTTAATAAAAATCTCACAGCTGATGTCTCATTTGCATTATAGGAGTTGAAAATACTTCCCTGATTAGATTAACAGAAGTATGTATCTTGAAAATGGAGGGAAAAAAAAAAATCTTACCGATTAGTTACTTGATTTGAGGAAAATGATGTTCTTATCTATGGTGATGAAAACATGGAGCTGGAAGTAATGCAAGTGATGTTTAAAAGGTGAAGTGCCCCATAACACTTGAGATGTCATAGGACTAACTGAACTTCCTCAGCCTGAATCATCTCACTTAAAAAGGCACAAGAATGGAGTGAGTGTGTCTTTAAGTTAACATTAGTCCATTGATAGTCTGCATTAGAATGATTTAGCACCAGTTTTTGGAAGAGAGCAGACATGGATCTCACAGTAATTGTTACGGAAAAATAAACAACAAAACAATCTGTGATAAACTTCCATTAGGAATGTTTAAGTAAAGGGGATGGATCCAGTGGAATCCCGAGTGCTCTGAGCAGTTGCTGGTTTTATCGTGAAATTAAAACCGGCGTGTGACGCCACAATTACCATTCTGAAACACCCGAGCCTACACATATCAGTTAATGCAACTTCTTTGATACTTTAATCCGACACGTGGATTGTCTTTCAAAAATGTAATTTGATGTCCCCCCCAAAAAAAAAAAAAATAAACAATCCCATCCCAACCAAATTGTGATTACCCAGGTGACCTAGTGAACAGAGGCATTCCATAAAAAAAAAAAAAGCCCCTGGAGAAAACAAGAATGGGGTCCAATCAGAGTGTTCGCGGGTTGTATTCGGGCAGCTTCTTGAGCTTTTCCTTCTCCTGCTCTGTGTCTTGTCGGGCAATAACCAGGGAGTGCGCATAGCCCATCACCACCTGAAATGAAAGTTTTCAGTTGCATACCTTTATATCACAGAGAACAGAATTGTGGGAGGATACGAGTCACGTTTTTGCCAGCAGAATTCACCTGTTCTGCATACACTCCATCCAGAGTTTTGACCTCTTGAGCAGTGGTGGAGGACTTGGGTTTGTTGTCACCATAGCCCTTAAAATACAAAATTTAAATATGAGAAATTTGAAAGCCATATACACTACTGTTCAAAAGTTTAGGGTTGGTAAGATTTCTTGAAAGAAGTCTCTTATGCTCACCAAGGCATTTATTTGTTAAAAAATACTGTAAAATAGTAATATTACAAATTAAAACTTATTAAAATGTATTCCTATATGAATTTTCAGCATTGTTACTTTAGTCTTCAGTGTCACGTGATCCTAAATCAGAAATCATTCTAATATGCTGATTTGATGCTCAAAAAAACATTATCAAAGTTGAAAACAGTTGTGCTTCTTTTGTAGAAACATTATAAATATTTTGAATCTTTACTGTCACTTTTGATTCATTTAATGCATCCATGCTGAATAAAAGTAATTAAAATACTGTATATATTTTACTGACCCCAAACTTTTGTGTAATTTTTTAAAACAAGTCAAAGCCTTAAACAGAAGACAAACATACCAGCTCTCCAAATGTGGGCGATGGTCCCCAGCTAATGGTGCTATCATCAGCTGCAATGATAATACTGCTCTTCCTGAGAGGAATTATAGACAACATCTAATTAACATTCTGCAAACATTTCAAAATGTTTTAAAGACATTTTCAAGATCCTTTGCCTTTACCTACCCACAGGCCAGACTGCGAATCTTCCATCCGCACAGGTCCTGCACAGCTTTGGGGTACATGGTGGACTCACGGGACGTATTTGTCACTCCCCAGAAAAACAGACCACCTGAGGAAAGAGAAGCATTAACCACAAATACATGATGGTTATTCAATAGTGTCTTTTTCCTAGGGAGGAAACACATGCTTACCCGCTTCATTCAAAGCAAAGGAACACTGGTAGCCACAGTATATTTGACTCGCTCCACGGCCTGGGAAGTCAAAGAGCTTGACTAATCGTGGGACCATTTCGTCTTTCTGTTCGGCATGGCCTAGTCGTCCATATCCCCCAAATCCCCACGAGAAAACACGCTTTTGGGAATCCAACACCAGCTGTGTGAAAGCAACAATATAATTCAGCCTTAATTCATCCATGTCTGCCTTGCACCACAATCCACAAACTTGCTACTCACCGTGTGATTGCCACCACATGCTACATCCCGAGCCACGACGTTAGGCACAGGAAGCACTTGGCCATCCTTGGTCTTCTCAATGAAAATGGCCACCCGTCTAGGGATCAGCTCGCAGTCAAACTCAATGCGCTGGGCACGAGCAATGAACTTTCCATCTGAGTTATGCCCTTTTAGATACAGAACACAAAGTTGAATAATCAAACTGATGCATTTGGTAAATGTTTTTCAGTTAAAGGTATAGTTCACCCAAAAATTGTGTCATAATTTACTCACTCAAGTTGTTCCAAACCTGTACAAGTTTCTTTCTTCTGTTGAACACATTAGATGATATTTTAAAGAATGCTGGTAACCAAACAGTTGACAGCACCCATTGACTTCCACTGTATTTTTTTTATTTTTTCCTACTATAGAGGTCAAAGGGTGCCGTCAACTGTCTTTAAAATATGATCTTATGGGTTCAACAGAAGAAAGAAACTCGGTTTGGAACAACACAAGGGTGACTAAATGATGACAATTTTCATTTTTGGGTAAACTATCCCTTTAAACAAGCATCATTGGACTACATTGTTGCATACCAAGTTGGCCGTATTCAGGACAACCGAACGAATAAAGGTTCCCCTTGCAGTCCACAATCATACTGAACTCTGCGCCACAGGCCACTTTGACTATCGGCTGCCCGTTGTACTGGATCTGTAGGTAAATAAATGCAGCTGCTTTGTAGAGCATTTAAAACACAATAAACATGTTCCAGTGAAGTCCCATTAAATTAATTAAACCAAGGGAGAGTCTTACTGTAGCAGGGCTGAGCACAGCATCTGTCTGATTGCCCTGACCTAGCTGACCCAGTTTGTTTTCTCCAAAGGTGTAGACAGTACCATTTTCTGTGATACAAAGCATAAGAACAGCACAATGGAGTTACATTATCATTATAACAATGCAACAAATTATAATAACTGAAATTATATGACAAACACTTTGCATTTAGCAGACGGTTGTCTACCTGTTAAAGCCATGGTGTGGTTTCTACCACAAGCAGCAGCTACGATCACTTCCTCCCCCAGGCCCTCAACTAGTTTTGGAGCCTCCAATCGTTTAGTGTCTCCATGACCCAACTGCCCTTTATCATTACGACCTGAGAGGGACCAGGAACAGAAATAAGGAACCATACATGGGAAAATATACACTACCATTCAAACATATTGTCAGTTCAGTGAATGTTACTAAAGATTTCTATTTCAAATAAATGCTATTCTTTTTAAAGTTTACATTCAAAGAATGTTTATTTATCTTTAAATCAGCATATTAGAATGATTTCTGAAGGATCATGTGACACTGATGAAGGGGGTGGATTGGAATCCACTGTTGCCTCAATGTATATTTAATGAGTGATTAATGATCAAGGATAAGCATTTCCACATAAATCATTTCTATATTCAATGAGTGATTCATTCAAATATACTTTTAATCATATGTTTGCTGTGAGTGTTAACCAGCTGCTTTTAGGTACATTCTGATGTGACCCTCAACATGTGTTGTCTATATATCTGTTTCTAGCTGACGAGTTAAGGTTACGGGGTCCAACTATACGTGACTTCACCTGATTTACAAAATTGTACCTCTTTCGTGTGTATTTCTCTAGAAACTAAAGTGAATAGTATCTGTACTTCTTCCTGAGGAGGGAATGTATTATCAGTATGTTTTGGTAGTTTGTCCTGATGATAGTTAGCTCAGGCCCTCTTCAACCTTAGAGAAACTGCGATTCCCTAGTGCTTTTGTGCGTGCGTTGGATGTTCTGTGCAGGTCTTGTATAGGAGCTATGGGACACTTCGTCATGCAACAACAGACCCGAAGACGCCTTTCTCAGACCTCCAAGGTCACCGCAGACCTAAATCTAGGAATCGTGCGACAACTATCTTGACTAACGGCTACATACTCTCCTATTTATCCATGTGGAAATTTGCTTAGACTATATGTTCTTAGCCAATCAGAAACTGCAACCTGAAGCGAGGACGTAGTGAAGGTGAAGGGTATAATTGCTGTGATCTTTGTAACTTTAAAGGGGGGTGGGCCTACAAACTCCTGTGTGAGTCTTGAAGCTGACTTCTGCTGATGAAACTGCAAACTATCTTCAGTAAATCTTTTCTTCAATTTATTATAATTCTGACTCCGGGTCTTCATTCATCATATCTGGTTCTGGGTCTTTGACTGTAAAACCCCTTACACTGAAGACTGGAGGAATGAGTGCTGAAAATTCAGATTTGCCATCACGAGAATAAATTACAATTTAAAATAGTTAAATTTAGTGCTGTCAATCGATAAAAAAGTTAATTATATAATTAATTTTACTAAATTAATTTTTTACACATTTTACTGCACACCTAACATATACGTTTTTAATATTTTTATATTGTAATACTTTCACACTGAATCTCCAAAATAATATAGAAACAACAAAGATGGTATATTTTAAATATTTGTTTAAAGGCATCTTTTTACTAAGCACTATGAATGAAGGTCAGTAGCATTGATACAGTACTGATACTGATGTCTCTATTAAATAGATTCTTTTCTCAATTTTAGCCATTCAACATTACAGTAGAACTGAATGCTATTAATTTTAATATTTAATAGGCATTCAAAAAATATAACAACTTAATTTAAGTGAACTTAAAACAATCTTTACATAAACCCATTGTTAACCCACAGGCGTCGATCAGGAGATCCGTGTATCAGTGGATATTTTAGAGATCCGCTAATAGATGCCTGCTTTCAAACGATCTCATGTGTATCTGTGTAAGCGCTCGGTGAAGACAACATGTTTTTGAAGCATTGATCATTGTAGCCAATCACAGACATATATGTTGAGCGTGTGAACGCAATGGCCAATTAGAGACATATGTTGAGCTTGTGAATGCAATGGCTAACCAGAGGTGTTTAAAAATCTGTTCAACAGCGCTCAAAACGCTAGAGGGAAATGTTGGTATCGTCACATTTTTAAAATTTCAGTACCGACTTGGCTTTTGACCCATGTAATTTGTACAGTGCTTTGAGATTTTCAGGTAGGTCTAACAGATACTGCATATTCAGAAACTGAATAAACAAACACTGGACAGTCTTCACTGCATAAATCATAAATCTAATATAGATGATTCTGTATTAAAGCCTCAAGTTATTCAGTCAAGAACAGGGGGTGATTTTCTCTTTGGTTAACATTAATGACAGACAGCAGAGGGTTTATTAGGCTGCTGTCACTTTAAGACCTGCTGAAACACTGCTGTTGTGTGGACACTTACCCCAGCTCCAGAGTTTGCCCTCTGTGGTGATGATGAGACTGTGGGCAGCACAGGGACCAGACACCACACAGCTAATCTCGACATCATTGAGACACCCATAGCGGTGGGGACCCCACAGATTCTGGCCAAGGTTCCTATAAGCAGCTGGAAAAAAACACACAGATACACATGAATACTCACTAACAAAAGTGAAGGCTCTACAAATGACTGCAACCCACACACTTCCTCTTTCTTATTTTAAGTGTTAAGTTATTTTCAGCACCTGGCTGATTTATCTTAGGTTTTCTGTGTGAGATGTTGGTGGTTTATTTAAAAATGTCCCTGTTCTGATGTTCAAAATATCATTTACGGCCAACTAAATCCTGTTTATCTCACACAGAAGTGTAAATTCTCTTTTCAGCCAACAAGTACTTTAAATAGTCAAATACATTTTTTGAAAAAATAATACATTTATTTAGCAAGGATGCATTAAATTGATCAAAAGTGAGAGTAAGGGCTGTAACAAAAAAAAATAACACTTCTGTTTTCAACATTGATAATAAGAAATGTTTCTCGAGCATCAAATCAGCATATTAGAATTATTTCTGAAGGATCATGTGACACTGAAGCCTGGAGTAATGATGCTGAAAATTCAGCTTTACCATTACAAGAAAACATTACATTTTTAAACATATTTAAATAGAGAACAGTTATTTTAAATTGTAACAATATTATTTCACAATACTGCTATTTTGACTTTCCAACTTAAAGGGATAGTTCACTTTGAAATTAATTTTTGATATGTTTTAGCTTACCTCAAGGGCATTCAAGATGTAGGTGTCTTTGTTTCCGCAGTAGTTTCAATTTTGATATTTTTAGGTCAAACCGTTCTTGTCTGTCAGTCATATAATGCATGTCGATGGTCACTGGCTCAAAACACAAGCACAGAGTCCAAATTAAAACAATTCCCCATCGTCCAAATGAAACAATTCTCCATCGTAAGTACACATTGATGGCCTAAGACACAAAACGAGCGGTTTGTGTGAGAAAACGAACAGTATTTATATCGTTGTTATCTCTTGAAAACAGCACACGTCCAAATGATCTGACGGCGCGGGCGGGTATAGATATATACATAGATGTCGCCTTCGCTACTGCAGTTCATTGGAACGAAAACGTAACAAGCGACATCTAGTGTATATATCTATACCAGCCCGCTGGCGGGTATACATGTATACACTAGATGTCGCCTTCGCTACTGCAGTTCATTGGAACAAAACCGTAGCCAAGGCGACATCTATGTATATATCTATACCCGCCCGCGCCGTCAGATCATTTGGACGTGTGCTGTTTTCAAGAGATAACAACGATATAAATACTGTTCGTTTTCTCACACAAACCGCTCGTTTCGTGTCTTAGGCCATCAATGTGTACTTATGATGGGGAATTGTTTTAATTTGGACTCTGTGCTTGTGTTTTGAGACAGTGACCATAGACCTGCATTATAAGACTGACAGACAAGAACGGTTTGACCTAAAAATATCAAAATTGAAACTACTGCGGAAACAAAGACACCTACATCTTGGATGCCCTTGAGGTAAGCTAAAACATATCAAAAATTAATTTCAAAGTGAACTATCCCTTTAAATACCAATATCTATGTTTTGTTGAGATCATAAATTAACTAGTTGTTATAAAGATCTAAACAGTGAAAATACATATTTACTGATTTATAAAACAGCACTTTCATAGGCACAGGTCTACGTCATCTACGCATGGCACTATCCAACACTTCATCTTAAATTGCCAATATGAGGATGTCAGATTTTTATTTTCTTTAAATCTCTGTATACATAAAAAAGTGTTTAACTACATTTTCAAAAGAAAACCAAGTGCAAATTAAATCCTGGTGTCACAATGTCACATTAACGGATTAGCACAGATGACTCACTTGGGCGAGACTTTCCTCAAACTATACTGTAACCCAAATATCTCTGGCTCATGCATGATCGTACCTTGCTGTTTTGGCACTTCTTTTCTGCCAATCAGGTCCCAGTTGGTGGCTCCAAAAACAAGCAGTTGACCTTTGACTTTGGGAACCTCAAGTTTCTGCACAACAGAAAAAGCAAGAAATCCATCAACAATCAATTAATACAGTTTTCAAACTGAGCTCTGAAGAACCACAGGGGGTGCTTGGGGGAACAGGTAAAAAACATATATAAATGTAAGTTTTCAAAGCTATCAAAGTAAATGTGTTAGTTTATTGTTTTAATTATTATTTTGAAGGTGTATACATCTAACATTAAAAGTAAGGGAAAAAGATACCGTTATAGTAACGCAAAGTAAACATTCTTCAAATAATATTTTAATAATGCATTTTGAGAACAATGACAACATAACCTTGGAAAATGTAATTGAGGGAAAATAAGCCTCCATACTTATTAAATATACAGCAGCTTTTTTAACAAGATTGTCATGTTTGGAGGTCCTTGGCAATACAAAGTTTGAAAACTTCTGTACTTTATCACAGTGGTTCCCAATTCCAGTCCTCGTGACCCACTGCTCTGCACATTTTGTATGTCTCCCTTATTTAACACACCTGAACCAGATCATCAGCTCATTAGGAGAGACTCCATGAACTGAACTGAGTGTGTCAGATAAGAGAGACCTACAAAATGTGCAGAGCAGTGGGTCACGAGGACTGGAATTGGGAACCACTGCTTTATCATATGCTTGTGTATATATAAAGTGCATTAGTATATATGCATACAGTAGATAGAAGCAATAAGTATGCAATAATATGTCCTTACAATCTTCTCCTTCACATCATCAGCCACAGTGACCGGCTGCAGACCCGCTTTAGCTGCTGGTTTCCCAGGTTTCTTTGTGTTTTCTTGTTCAAAGTCATCAAACTCATCATCACTGCTAAACTCCCTTTCCTTCTTCTTTCCACCTCCTCTTTTTCTCTTCAATCCGCCGTTCCCAGACACATCTGTCTGCTTCTTGCGTGGCATAGTACAAAATCCTACAATAAAAACAAACAACAACAAAAAAGTAGTTGGGAAGGATTTTACTGGTCTGACTATAAAAGGACAGAAAGAAGAATCAAACGAGCCGAAAACATCCGACTGAAGAAACAAAGTCAATATGATTCAAATCTCTTGCTGCTCCAAATTCCCAATTATCTCACAGCGAAGGAATCCTTAAGAAAACACACACTTGTTCTGCGTATTAGTAATGTCAAGGCATGGTTTCAAGGTATATATGATAATATAAATATAAAGTGTTGTAAAAAGCAGAGGTCCAGTGCTATGCTAACACACTAGCAGCGCTGTAACAAAAGAATCAACAGCAACGCGTCTGTCTCACTCAGTCTCCATTTGTTTCTTTGTTATGTTTTATAACGCAGCTGCCGGTTAGCCAACTAGCACCGCTCTGCTTCAACCAGACTAGTAACTAAACTATTCCCTTACCCACGTGTTATATCTCCCCCCGTCCCGTAAAAAAGTCCAAATCATCAACGTATGTCCCATTGAAAGTGCATAATTACGAAAAACATAACGTCTACAGATGTGTATGATGCAGACGTAGCCGTGTTAGCATGCTATACTGCATTTGCATCCGAAGCCGCAATCATAAACATCGAGAATATTATAACTCACCTGAGTAAAACTTTCCCCCCTCTACTTTAAATACAAATATCTAAGTTGACGGAATATAGACGTGTTAAGTCAAGTGGCTGCGGCTTGGTCTGTTGTGCTGAAGATGCGTTTATTATTCAAGTAGATTTCCTGATTCAGATGCTCTACTTATGTCTGTCCGTCTTCCTCGTTTTTTTGATTGATTCGGAACAAAAGACTCGCAGACTCGCGATCAAACCACGTGGGTTCAGCGCACACTCAGGGCTTTATATCGCACACATCTGTCTGGCGGAGAGATCGCTGAATTTCCACTAGAAAATCTCCAGGATTTGTACATTTAACATGATTTTAAAAGTCATTCGTGTAGAAGTACACAGAAAAGTTTCTTTACTTTAAACAAATGTAAGTTTACCTGTGTTGCTTGGAATGAAAGCGTTGAACTCAAGAGGTATTTTCCTATATTCTCTTCACTGCGTTAATTAAGGTTCAGATATACAATTAAAACACTCGTGTAACTTTCATGGCAGTGAGCGTGTAGTCCACTAAACAAACACACGAGTATGAGATGCAGCACGAACTACAAATTTGAGTCCGTTGATGAGACTATAGCGCCCTCTGGTGAGTTGGATGATATGCGGATCGTAAACAACCTCATCCGTGGTGGAGGACTTGAATGTCGACACATTTGAAGCGGATTGTTGTTTTTGTGTCCTGAAAATATGTATCTATCCATTCTTCCGACTACAACCTCTGTTATGCTTACATGTGCAAAGCGGTGTCCGTTTAAATAAAAAAAGAAAAGGGAATTCTGTAGACGGAGTGTATTATGGTAAGTCAGTGTGCGTCTGATCATTGATTGTGGCCCACATAAACAAATCCTATTATGACATAAAAATAATAGGTTGTGCAATTTTAATATAATGTCATTTTTAATATAAACGTTTTTAATGCAGTCTAAAATCAACCCACAAGGCATTCACTGTTCTTGATCAGGTGCACAATATTTAAAATGATGATTCCCATCATGATATGGTGTTAAATAGCTGTACTGCTAAAAGAACGTCGCTAGGTCGCCTGGCCATTCATTCAGTCTTAAAGGTTAATAGTAAACTAACTTGGCTTGCTGTCCTTGGATGAGGCTCGAAGCCGAGGCTTTACTTGAGCTCCAAGTTAATTTTTAAGTACAATCAATTTCAACTTAAATTACATTAAACTGACTTAAACTGAAAAATGCGTTGAATCTTTTATTTTAAAAAAAAAAAAGTTGAAATTGCTTAGCTTATTTTGACGAGTTAAAAATGTACAAAAATGTACAAAATATACTGTATGTCAACTTATTGATCTTGTAATTTTAATTTTAATTTTATTTTTTACAATATTTGAACTCGTGTGAAGCGATGCTAATACCAAGGTGCACTTCAATAAAGATCTTAAAGGCAAAAATACGGTTTATTCTAATAGAGACAATTGCCACATAAATCTAAAATATTGACTTTATTTTAATATCGTTTTTGGTAAAAGAACCTTGAATGACAATGTCTATCTGTCTATTCATCTATATGTGATAATCAACTCATTATGAGCATTTTAATTCCTCTCCTGCTGTCTACCCCCAGCAAGGAACTATTGAAAGGAAAGTTGCTCTTTTGTGATTGGTGGGAGTGCAGGCCTGATCATCTGCTATTGGCTGGCTGTTTCTTTGAGTTTTTGCATACTGCTCACTCCTGATGTACGGCAGGGGGAAGGAGTGAGCGCAAAGAAAGGAAAAAAGGGAGGGACTGAGGGAAAAGAAAGAGGGAGAAGAGTTTTCATATTCTTCGGAGAAGCCGCGTCAGTTAATGCATTGGGAGTCTCAGAACTTGTTCCTCCACTAAAAGAAAACAATTAAAATCAGCTCTTTACAATTTCTGTGCTTTCTGATGAAGAGACAGTGGTGTCATCAATTGTAGATTCACTGATGGCTGCACTGCGCAAAGATGGGAGCAGACATGACAATGGATCTGTATTGATAACTTGTGATCAATAAGGACAATATCAGAGGGGTGACATTTAAGGAACGTAAAGCCAGGCTTGTGAGTAAGTCTTTCTTTGGAATAAGAGCAAAAAAAATTAGTGCTTATGTTGTTTTACATATGAAAATATAACAGTGCAACAAAGCCTCACTGGGGGGGGGAGTGAGACTGTAGATTAATATAAAAAACCATCCAGACTCTCAGATGAAAAAAATTATTGTGCATAATAATCTGTCCACTTTGTGCCATCTGATTCTTTTACTAATATTACTGATTTCATAATAAAGAACATGTTGAAAATCGTTTAGTTTTCTTTTGTGATATGAAGATTCTGTGATAATTATTTGATATTATTATTATAATTCTGGCCTCTTATGATGAATGGCTGGCAAAAACAACTATATTTCACCTGATGGCAATAGTGGATGACAACAGTATGTGATATTTAAATGAATCTTACATCTATTTATCAGTCCGGTGTTGCTAAAGCTAATCTGAGAGCAGAGATCATGGTCTGTCCTTCAGCCTTACCTACCAGTGGTTTGATATCAGCTGACTCACATGGGATCAAACCATTCGTGTTGGTCAGTTTTAACCTCAAGGCTACAGTTTTTTTATTGAAAAAGCTTGTCTTACTTTACATGATCAGATTTGCTGTCTAGTGCATTGGTTAACTGTGAATTTACATAGCAGGAAGTAGCGAATGATGTCAGTGTAAAATAGGGAGAAGTCTGTGAAAAGAGGTGGCATGGAGAGTTAATATGTGTGGCGGTCCAGATGCCTCTCTCATTGTGCCTGTGTCCAAGGTGATTCCTGTGTTATTTATTTGAAAGGAGTTTCTAGGCCATTCAATGGGCTTGCAGTTCTTACTATGTGTGCTTTACTCTCAACCATTCAACCTTGCAGTGCTCTCTCCGAGTGAGAAAGATGCTATTTTCCTTTGTCTATTTGCCCCTGCCCTTCTAGTGAATAATTCATACACACTGACCTCCAGCTGTAGGGTTATCTATCAGGAAACAAGATCGACAGAAACTCTTTTCAAGTACTTTTGTGAAGTTTGGCAGTCACTTTTATTTCAATGGTGTATTCAAAGACAGTATTTGTTTCCTGGGAATCAAACTCCATGACCTTGCCGTTACTACAGGGATGAAAGAGATCCAAAGTGGTTAATGAATTGCCTCATTTTCTCGTGATCTCATTTTATTCTATATACCGGTACTGACGCAACTAAACCTGCACATTTCTTTGTATCACCCTCCGGTCATTCCTCTCGGTTGAGTTGTGTTGTTCTGACACATGCTGAGAGTCTTTCCCAGTAAATGTGGGAGGAGATGTTGTGTGAGGAGTCAGTTGATAAGGCATGCCTGGATCTGCCACACACTGTTGAGGAATTTAACATTTTCACCCTGTCTCCTTTAGTAACCTCTAATGTCCAACATAGGACAACAAAAGTACACTACAGTATTGTGTTTCACTGTCATATAGAATATCCTGTGTGTTTAGGGACTTTGGATTGAGCATTTTAGAGTAAATATGTTAACACATTTCTCTTTTACAGGAGTGCAGACATGACTACATATTAAACTTCATGGCATCTCCAGAATCTCTTAACCCTCCTAAAAAAGGTTAGTACATGTATCATGCATTCATGCTGCTTGTTGATTTCTTGATGTGTTAGATGATTAAAACTTATTTAAAGGGGTGGTTAATTATGATTTCACTTTTCTAACTTTAGTTAGTGTGTAATGTTGCTGTTTGAGCATAAACAACATCTGCAAAGTTACAACGCTCAAAGTTCAAAGCAAAGGGAGACATTTGCTTTTAAAGAAATTGCTTTTTAAGGACTACAACAAATGGCTGGTAGGGACTACACGACGTTCCTCACGGGTTATTGACATCACTAACCCTAAAATTTACATAAACCCCACCCCCGGGAACAAGATTTATAGATTATCAAGACTAAATATGCTAATCAATGACAAGAAGATAACTACTCATAAGCTACATAAATTCATCACCTAACCATTCAGATATGTTGTCTACAGGTTGTCACTTCTTCTTGAGTCTCTCCATCTTTGTCCGACTCCGGTTTGAACATAAAAGGCTAAAAGTTTTTGAAATGTTCAGTTCTTGTCTGTGTGAGGTAATCCAGCTGCTAACACACTGGAGCTCTTGTAGCTCTGCCCTCTTTGCTGGGAGCAGCAGCTCATTTGCATTTAAAGGCACACACACAAAAACGGTGCGTTTTTGCTCACCCTCAAAAAGTGACAATTTTAACATGCTATAAAACATATCTGTGGGGTATTTTGAGCTACAACTTCACATACACACTCTGGGGACATCAGAGATTTATTTTACATCTTGTGAAAAGGGCATTTTACCACCACTTTAATTTATTCCAAAAAACCCATGCAGATCAAATTATCTTAGCATTTTTATATACTAAAATATAATTTATTCATATTTTAAATTAGCTTTTATATTTTGCTTTAATTTTACTTTAAGTTTTTAGTAATGTTGTTATGTGCTTTTGTGTTTTATATTTATATGTAGCTTTAATTGGTTTTCTTCAGTTTTAGTCATTTTTGTATTTCAGCTTGAACATTTATGTCAGTTAGTTGCAAAAGCAACATTTCTAATGTTTGTTTTTCATATTTTATTTTTATTTAATTTAATTTAATTTATTTTTCAGTTACCAAAATCACTTTTTAATAGTTTTAGTTTTACTGCTGCAGACCCTTATGACTCTGAGAATAATTATTGTCAAGTTTCTTAAAATATCAGATAAATTGACGTTTTATGACAGGGCAAGGTTAGTTCAGGTTGTAAAATGTCATGTGGTGTGGATATTTATGATATATGTGTTAACATAATAATTAAGGTGTGTACACACACATGTATTCAAGATGTTAGGAAAATGAAATGTATTTATAATTAAATCAGTGATTACACCAAACTAAACTTTTCTTAAAAATGGTATACCAACATGCATACAAAGAGACGAGTACATTCAAGAACTTGGCATATGTGTTTTAAACTAGATTTTTAGAAGATTTTCTTTATCTTGGACACTCTTATACATCATTAACCCACATAGTATGATTCAAATTCAAATCTTCCAAACCCAGTGGTGCTTAGTCATGATTTGGTAGTCCTGCCAAGATGTTTTAGGAGGTACGTCATGTGACATCACACTGTTCACTGCTCTCTCTGGTACAAACAAGGCCCAAACAATGGGTATCTGTGCATGACACATCAGGGTGCGCGCTTTTCAAACAAAGAAAACCATAATGACAGTTTAAGAGCTGTTCATGACCTCTGTCTGTCACCTGTGGTATATTAGAGAATAGTATAGTGTGTAGAACTCTGAAACACAGTTACCTAGTTGAGGGAATACGGCATTACCCTCTTAATCTCCATAGAGCTTGGAAAACTGCAGCGCTCAAGGTAACTGACCATATGCTGCAGCAGAACAGTTCTTCCACCATATGTCACCTGCTCTTGACACACTGCTCTTGACACACATCTATCCTGAAGCCATGGAGACTGCTTGCATGAGACAATCGCTTAAATTTCTAGTTTCACCCAAAATCCACCTGGCCGGGTCTAAGAGGTTCTCATACTTCTGCTGGAGTGAGGGGAATGAGGACAAGAGGCATGGTAAACAATTGTTTTGTTGGTTTAGTGATTGTTGAAGGGAATAGAGCACCTGAGCACTGCATGATTACAGACCTTTAGAGCCATTTTAAAGTCATGTGAGCTTATATTGACTTGAGTAACTGATTCATGTTATTTTATAAGGTAAATGTGCACCAGGGAAAAATCGGAGGGCACTTAAAGCAGGGAAATTTGTAACATAGAAATGTGAGCGTAGACATTTCTTCTTTGTTGTAATTGGTTGCTACACTGCTGCTATGCACAACCCATTTTCATAGTGGGAGCAAGTGAAAACATTTACTGGTATGAAGTACTTTCAGTTGAGTATTCTCTATAGAGACCATATGGTCACATGTGTAATCCTGCTCTTCACATGATCTGTTTTTCTCCGTCCAGTGCAGAGTGTGTAATCTCTATCCCTGTGCTTTGGCTCCTTTGCTAAACGTAACGTTCCAACAACTGGTCAGAAAATGGCAAAAAGTGATGCAATGTTTTTGTCGCTTAATTTGACTTTGTAGTTTACAACAAAAGATATATTGTGCCACTACTCTACTCTACCGGATTCAGCTCACAACACACTCATACCTTTGGTGCATGTAACAGATTGTTTTTGTCTGTACTATTTTGTCCATCTGTTCAATGTTTGGGGTGTGTTTTATCAGAGGGAGGGAGTTTTGGCTTTAAGCTTGTGAGTTTTGGGTGTTTTTCTGAACAAATCTTATGACTCATAAGGGTTATGTCTGTTATGGTCAAAACATATTTTTGAGCCTCCTCTTTGACTCAATCCAGCATCATAATGGAATACAAATGTAGCTGCTTAGATACAGAGTGTGCACTGAATTATAAAGACCAAATGTTTTGTTTGTTGTCTTTATGCTTTTTATGTGAAATTACATCATACATACTAAGTCACATTGTAATCAGTCTGTAGCAGGCAGGTCCTAGAGCTGTGTGGCTTTGTTTTTACACTGATAAACACAATGCTCACAAAATAAAATAGATATACAGGCCCAGGGTTGTTCTCTATTCTGAAAATCCACATATCTCCAAATCCATGTTTGTGATAATGTACAACAAGGCTTGGAGGTGGGCCAGTCAGAACACCATCACAACACTCAAACTACTACAACAATGTATTTTAAGTATTTTTAATGTAAATTAAGAGATGAGAAAGTATCATGAATTGACAAGCAATATGTGCAACATGTTCCATTCCCTCTCTTAGAGGTGATTAGGAACAGCTTAAAGCTTAAAGTGCCCCTATTAAGGTTTCAAATTCCTTTTCATGCAGTGTGTAATATAGCTGTTTGTGAATGTAAAGGTTCTACAAAGTTATAAAGTCGAAAGTGCACGATAAACAAAGTTATTTTCTCCCAAAACAAAGAATTGACCCTGAACCATCTATACGAGTCGTCTGTACAACTTGTTTACTTTGTTACGGAACTTTAACAAATATAGCATTCCTCAAAAAAAAAACAAAAAAAAAGAGAACAGAACAGTGTTTATATATATTGGGGATACTGGGTTAATAAAGGCCTTCTGAAGTGAAGCGATGCGTTCGTGTTAGAAAAAGATCCAAATATCCAAAATATCCATATTTCTAATATAACAGTCACTCAGAACACCATCGCAACACTCAAACAACCCCTTAGAACACCATCGCAACACTCAAACAACAACTCAGAACACCATCGCAACACTCCAACAACCACTCGGAACACCATCGCAACACTCAAACAACCACTCGGAACACCATCGCAACACTCAAACAACCCCTTAGAACACCATCGCAACACTCAAACAGCCACTCAGAACACCATCGCAACACTCAAACAGCCACTCAGAACACTCAAACAACCACTCAGAACACCATCACTCACAACACTCAAACAACCACTCAGAACACCATCGCAACACTCAAACAGCCACTCACAACACTCAAACAACCACTCAGAACACCATCACTCACAACACTCAAACAACCACTCAGAACACCATCGCAACACTCAAACAGCCACTCAGAACACCATCGCAACACTCAAACAGCCACTCAGAACACCATCGCAACACTCAAACAACCACTCAGAACATCATCAGAACACTCAAACAACCACTTAGAATACCATCACAACACTCAAACAACCACTCAGAACACCATCGCAACACTCAAACAGCCACTCAGAACACTCAAACAACCACTCAGAACACCATCACTCACAACACTCAAACAACCACTCAGAACACCATCGCAACACTCAAACAACCACTCAGAACACTCAAACAACCACTCAGAACACCATCACTCACAACACTCAAACAACCACTCAGAACACCATCGCAACACTCAAACAACCACTCAGAACACCATCGCAACACTCAAACAGCCACTCAGAACACTCAAACAACCACTCAGAACACCATCACTCACAACACTCAAACAACCACTCAGAACACCATCGCAACACTCAAACAACCACTCAGAACATCATCAGAACACTCAAACAACCACTTAGAATACCATCGCAACACTCAAACAACCACTCAGAACACCATCGCAACACTTAAACAGCCACTCAGAACACTCAAACAACCACTCAGAACACCATCACTCACAACACTCAAACAACCACTCAGAACACCATCGCAACACTCAGAAAGCCACTCAGAACACCATCGCAACACTCAAACAACTCAGAACACTCAAACAACCACTTAGAACACCATCGCAACACTCAAAAAGCCACTCAGAACACCATCGCAACACTCAAACAGCCACTCAGAACATCATCGCAACACTCAAACAACCACTCAGAACACTCAAACAACCACTTAAAATACCATCACAACACTCAAACAACCACTCAGAACACCATCGCAACACTTAAACAGCCACTCAGAACACTCAAACAACCACTTAAAACACCATCGCAACACTCAAACAGCCACTCAGAACACTCAAACAGCCACTCAGAACACCATCGCAACACTCAAACAACCACTCGGAACACCATCGCAACACTCAAACAGCCACTCAGAACATCATCGCAACACTCAAACAACCACTTAGAATACCATCGCAACACTCAAACAACCACTCAGAACACTCAAACAACCACTTAGAACACCATCGCAACACTAAAACAACCACTCAGAACACCATCACAACACTCAAACAACCACTTAGAACACCATCGCAACACTCAAACAACCACTCAGAACACCATCGCAACACTAAAACAACCACTCAGAACACCATCACAACACTCAAACAACCACTTAGAACACCATCGCAACACTCAAACAACCACTCAGAACACCATCGCAACACTCAAACAACCACTTAGAACACCATCGCAACACTCAAACAACCACTGGGTATCACAACCAACACTTTAGTAGGAGTGCTCAGAAAACCACTCAGAACACGTACTCTCAAATGTTCAGAACAACTACATATTATCAACACTAAAAAACATTCAGAACACCATAGGAACCATATAGTAACAATCAAACAACCTCCCAAAAACCCTAGCAACTTCATAGCAATGCCGTGGCAACCAGGAAATGTAAAAATGTGTTTCTTATTTTTGTCAGTTAAATTGAGCCCTTGTGTTATTTCAGAGTCCATGGTTCCTGGTGTGACTCAGAAGCCACAGGGGGAGGAAGATGATGGTGATGAAGATGAGGAAACTGGTGAGAAGTTCGAGTTTGATGACAGCGAAGACGAGCAGAATACAGTGGAGAACTCTGGTCAGAATAAAGAGTCAAAAACTCCTCATGTGGATGCTGAGCATTCAGAGAGTACTAAAGGTAGCACTGCGGCAAATGCACTTTATTGTCAAGCTATGACGCGTGTTACAAAGCATAATAAGCAAACAGTAAATGGAGAGACCCCTGCTGGTCTGGAGGACCAAAATATCTCCACAAATCCTCACACAACATGCCCAGGTCAGTCTGCAATATGTGTTAATCACATAATATTACTGTATTTATGTGTAAAATCTTCTATGTGAAATCAGACTTGGGTAGACATTTGGTAAATTTAACATACTTTCTTTTCTCCCTGCAGACATGGTAGCCAGACAATCTCCTGATGGGTAAGAATTTTTGTGTTAACACTTCTGAATTTATGACAGATGTATGTCTAATGTGTTATGTTTTGAACAATTTTCACTTGAATATCTTGAACCTTATTATTCCTAAACAGGATGTAATTCATAGAGACACTATAATTCTTTATATGCTTACTGTTTGAAGTGTTTTTCCCCTAAAGGACTTTATTATACATTCTGTTTTAGCTGTGAAGACCTATGGTTAATTATTTACCTCATATGTGAACACTTTTGTATTGTATTAGTTATTAAACAACCTGCTCTGGCTCTAGTGACATCTAGTGATAATGTGATGTGCCTATTAACACTGATAAGAATAAACATGAAGGAACAGTATTTCAATACTTTTGCATTCCTGTTTTTTTAGGAGTTCCATCTCAGCCGAGCCTCGAGTAGCCGATGAACAAGAGAGCATTTGGAAAAGAAATAATATTTATGAAGGTATTACACTAAGAGCATATTTCTGTACATTTTTGTGGTTATGAATGTTTTGGGATGAATCTATTTAAAGCAGTCTAGCTGGACAAGCTGGATGACCCTAAACTGTTGAAACAATTTTGAAACAACTTTTAATGCTAGATGTTGTAAAGAGGTAACAAAATACTGATAAATCATTGTTGAAATTTGATGAAGACACTGGGAAAGAATGATTTAATGCAATGTTGTAAGCATCAACGTTAATTCAGTTCACAAATTGGAACAAAATTCAACAGTGATTCACCTTGATCAATGGCAATGGCAATGGGAAGGCAATTCAGTGCTTAAAGGAGTCATAATGTTGTGTTACCTTGGATACCCAAATGCTCTATTATAGTATTTTAGGCACTTCTAAAAAAGAAAAGTGGAAAAAAAATCAACACAGAGCCCCTCAGACCCTTATTTCTAAAGGCATTATTGTCTCGCGAGATCTGATGCGATGTTTTGGCTGTCGTGGACGGTCATTATAATAATGCAAATGAGGGGCGCGTTGATTGGTTGCAGGAATGTATTTTACTACTTCCAAGCGGTACAAAAACATAGACAAAATACTGCAATAGCTCAATAAATGTGACGGTACTTATTGTTAGTGAAATTGTAATCACAACCAAAGAAAAAAGAAAAAATACACCATTGCCATATACATTCTTACAGAAGCCCCACTAACTGAAAGCTATTTTCAAACTGCATGTTTTGCATGAGTTTGGCTAATAATGTTTAGTGGTATATTGTTTTCATACTTGCATTTAAACAGTTTTAGCCACTGAGCATGGACTCCTGTACCGTCACTACTGTAGCTGCTAGTGTAAAACAAAGTCGAAAGATGTGGCTAGTATTCGTAGAGTCCATTCCCCGTGTTTACCTCGAAGGTAACGTTACATACAATAGCCGCATTAGCAGTTAGCTGCTATTTGTTAACCACAGTAGAGCAATAAAAACACAGTCTTACCTTTTCAATTTCTGGCAAGTCCCTGATGGTTGGGATGGCACCTTTTCCCGCGGCATAGGTTTGCGGTGTCCATATTTGGTATATCCTCCCCCGTCTTGACGTCAAGAAGGGGAAGAAATCAAAATCTCGTTTTTTCGTGCGCGTGCACGTGGCCTATTTTACAAACCCCGAGGTAAACAAATGCTTCACTTTTAAATATCGGCTTCCCGGCCAGTGTATAATCATTATGCAATCATAACATACATTGATTCTCGTGGAAAAGTGAAATTTCTACATTATGACTGATTTAAATTTGACAGGTCTGTTGTAAATGTATCTCCAGGTTCAGATTTTGGGCCAGAGGGCTTCTACACACTTATACAGAAGTCCCCCCACAAAGTGGTTCAGACAGGTTGGTGGCTCTGAGAAGGGGCTATGCCATGCCTTACTGTAAATCCACTCTAATGCAAAATCTACAAATCAGCATAGAAACCAGAGATCTGAAAAATAGCTATGACTAATCCAATCCAGACCCACAGGAATCTCACGGGAAAGAAAACAACACACCCATGCCAAATGTCCACAAATGGGTCAGCCTAATAAATCAGATTCTTTGGAGATTTTTCTTGATGATTCTGTTGCAAACCAATCAAATAACACAACAAACAAGTGATAATGCAAACAAAATCATACAATGAATATAATATGCCCTTGTCAATATGATTTATTTTTCTAAATTGTGAAAACAGCTTTGAGAAAAAAATAATGCATGTTCCAAATAATCTGTAAAATAACAAAATGACTTGGAATAAAGTATTAAGGTCTTGGTAACGTCAAATTCAATGGTCATAGTAGAAGTGACTTCAAAGCTGTGTCCCTCGGCTGTTAAACAGTCTCTGCTATGTGTGTGCAGCCCCGGTTCACTCTCGGGAATGGTTCAGTGTGGTTTCAGAGCTCACTCTGCGACTGCATAAAGGTACAATTCCCACTCCCCAGGACAGTTGGTATAGTTGTGCCGTCTTTGTATTTGAATGTAATCATACCTGCATAGATATCCTTTTTCTATTACACGGCTCTCTGGAATACTTGATTCTGACTGGTTGATCGCCACCCTAGCGGTCTGATATTTCCTAATATTTTCTGTCACCCATGGCATAATCAGTCCGTTCATCCAGGTAACCTAAACCGGCGCTACTTTCATGTCTCTCGCATCACTGAGGACAGCGCCTTCTTTCATCTCAGTTATTGATATTACTTTAATATTGTTTCATTCTTCATCTTGCTGCTGGGCCGATTGTTTTGTACGCTGTAGTGAGCGTACTCGTGTCCACAATATTACTTGTCCACATATACTAACGTTCAAAAGTTTGTGGTCAATAAGATATTTTAAAATGTCTGTTATGCCGTTATACCAACTAGGCTGCATTTATTTAATTAAAAATACAGTATAAACAGTAATATTGCTAATATTATTTTAAGTTTTTATTATTTGTGGTGTGGCGCAATGGATAAGACACATGCCTTTGGTGTGAGAGACCCGGGTTCGAATCCATTGTGAGACACCAATGTGTCCCTGAGCAAGACACTTAACCCCTAGTTGCTCCAGAGGCGTGCGACCTCTGACATATATAGCAATTGTAAGTTGCTTTGGATAAAAGCGTCAGCTAAATGAATAAATGTAAATGTAAATGTAATTTAAAATAGAAAAATCTTTTAAAATTAATATTTTAAAATGTTTTAAGATTTAATTTATTACTATGATGCCAAAGCTGACTTTTCAGCAGCCATTTCTCCAGACTTCACTGTCACATGATCCTTGCATATCCATCATGCATATAAAGAGCAGCATTTATATGAAATAGAAATATTTTGTAACATTATAAATGTCTTTACTGTTGATCAATTGAATGCATATCTGCTAAATAAAAGTATTAAGTTCCTTAAAAAACAAATCTTACTGACCTCAAACTTTTGAATGGTAGAGTATTTATTTATTTGGCCAATAGCCGTGTAATAATAAGCAGTCTATTTTGCATTAATGACCAGCTGACTGTACATTATCCCTTACACAGAGCATAGTTAGATCTCCCAACCCTTTGCTCTATTTGTTTACCAAGCTTCAGGAATGACTGTCAACCCTGTCGAGTATTTTATTTTAGACTGTTGGAGTATTTTGGCATCGTAGTACTGAAGTTTTAGGCTGTAGATATACCTACTGCATTGTAGTGCACTGTATTGATGCAGTAAGTACAGGCGCTTGCTATGACATGAATGGTAATGAGTAATAAATCGAACTTCCATATCCACTCCCTGCTGCCGTCATATCTACACCCTTTTAGATATTTGTGTCTTTTCCTCAGTGTATAAACTTTTACATATGTGCAACATCACACTGACAATCAGTGTCATAAAACCACATACAAAAATATTCTGTTTCAATACTAGTAAAGCTATATCAATAACATCTGTGACATGATGTCAATTACTGCAGAAAAACATTTCGCACCACACATGTTGAGAGAAATCCACTAATGCAAGTGCGACACCAGAAATCCAACCATTTCCCCATAGAATTTCATCATTTTTCACACATTTTTACAAAGTAAGAGATGAGAAATGATTTTCTGTGGTAAACAACAGCATGCCACAGCTGCTTAACTTGTGTTTAACCTGGAATATTCCCAGGAAATATATTTATATTGTACTCCTACTCCTAATTAATGTGTTCTCCGAATTTTAAATGATCTCCCTCTGACATCCCAGACAGTAGTCTCAATATATCCTTCAGAGCCTAAACAGTTTGAAGAACATTTCACTTTGAGGTATTTTAAACTCTCATGGGGGAGACTCAGCAGGCGACTTCTTCATTAGGTAAAAAGAGGCTGTCAACAAATCTGTACACACTGTCACAGTAGAGACAACTTAGACAAGTGTATGTATTGTCAATCTGTCGTTCTTGTGGAGGAGTATGCTAGTTATTTTGTAGCAGTTTTGTCGGAATGCAAGCTTAATTCTGTGCCAAAAGGATTATTAATGTGCTTTTCTGTGCTAATCAGGGCTGAATTTCATTTGCGCTCGACCTGCAATGGGCTTAGTACCTCACTAAAGTTCTGATAAATGATTATCAAATGATGTTTGCTGTTACTGGTCCTTCAAATATGATCTTACACCCAATGTCCTGCTCAATAAAAAAGTAGTATCCCATCCTTTTGTTATCT